>NC_089016.1:13297110-13597110 GCF_963932015.1 Anas acuta
TTCCTGAAGCACCTTGATGATAACTTCTTGGTACATGTACTAAGAGAGCTCAATAGGAAAGGTGCCCTCCTAGACCTGTTGCTTGTAAACAGGGAGGGCCTGTTGGGTGAAGTGGCGATAGGTGGCTGCCTTGGCCATAGGGACCATGCAGTAGTTGAGTTTAAAATTTTTGGTGATAAGAAGAAAACTACCACCAAAACTTCAACCCTGGATTTGGGGAGAGCAGACTTCAGACTGCTCAGGGAACTCATTAGTGAGGTCCCCTGGGAAACTGCTTTTGAAGGCATTGGGGTCCATCAGTACTGGTTGTTTTTTAAGTGCCACCTCCTAAGAGCACAGGAACAGGCAATTCCAAAATATCAGAAGTTAAGCAGGAGGGGCAGAAGTCTGACTTGGCTGAGCAGGGATCTTCTTCAAGAGCTTAGGCAGAAAAAAGAAAGTGTATGGCTGCTGGAAGCAAGGTCAGGCAACATGGGAGTACTGCTACAGGGGTCTGCCTGCTCTTTGTGGGGAGAGAATTTGTGTGGCCAAGGCTCAATTAGAGCTGAAGCTGGCCAGCAGTGTGGGGGACGATAAAAAAAGGCGTTAAGTATGTTAACGGGAAAAGGAGGACCAGAGTAAACATTGGTCTGATATTTAATGAAGGCAGTCGCATAACAAAGAGGGACATAAAAAAAGAGAGAGATTTAATGATTATTTTTTTTTATACCTCTGTCTTCAATACCAATGATGGGCTCTGACCTCAGGTGCCCTGAGTTCCAGGACTGTGACTGAAGGAATGATAAACTCCCAGTTAACTCTGAACTTGTGCAGGATTTGCTGCTCCACCTGGATGCATCTAAGTCTACGGGGCCTGATGGGGTGAATCCCAGGGTACTCGGAGAGCTGGCTGATGTCATCATGAGACATCTCAATTACTTTTCAATGGTAAAACTGTTATCCTCTAAAGCAGGGCTATGAAGTTGGTGAAGGGTCTGGAGGGGAAGATACATGAGGAGCGTCTGAAGTCACTTGGATTGTTCCGCCTGGAGAAGAGGAAACCGAGGGACGACTTCATCACGGTCTACAACTTCCTCATGAGGGGGAGCAGAGCGTCAGGCGCTGATCTTGTCTCTGGTGACCAGCAATAGGACCTGAGGAAATGGCTTGAAGTTGTGACAGGGGAGGTTCAGGCTAGATATCGGGAGAAGGTTCTTCACTGAGAGGGTGGTCAGGCACTGGAACAGGCTCCCCAGGGAACTAACTGGTCACAGCAGTGAGCCTGTTAGAGTTCATGAAGCATTTGGACAGTGCTCTCAGACACATGGTCAGATTTTTTGGATGGTCCTTTGGGGACCCAGGAGTTGTACTCGATGATTCTTGTGGGTCCTTTCCAACTTTGGATATTCTGTGATTCTATGAAGTGAACTTAACTGTCTTGTTATTCTTGAAACTAAAGTATGTTTCAAGTTATGAAATGCATGGTCCCTTCTCTCCCCCCCCCACCCCCCCCCCCCCTTACATCCCAATTTCAATTTTATAAAGAAGGTATACTTGAAGGAAATACTGTTCTTCAGAAAGCACTGACTTCTCGGTTTAATGGAATAGTGTTTGTCAGACTACTTTATCAAAGCAAAAGCTATTTCTGTTGTTTTGCGGTGGACGCTCCATCATGATAGTGGTAAAACAAAACCATTGACTTGATTTTGTACAAGTGTTTGAAACAGGCTTATTCATAGGGTTAAATATGCACCGATAAGTTCATATATTGTAACTTTAATATAAGGTGTAGTCAAATTTTCTTAATTCTAATCAATAGGCAATAAATTGTTTAATTTTAAAACATTCCGTATTGCAGAAAGAGCAAATATTTCCATATCCATTTTTTCCCCCATAATAGTAAATACTTATGGTACCCAGACTTGTGAACAACTGAGATTTTTTTTCAGGGCTACTTGGGGATAAGGACTGGAGATGTAGTGAGGAAAGGATGAGAGCCTGGTGGCAAATGATGCACAGCTTTATTAGGAACTTCTTCAGACAAAGGTAGAAAATAGGAGGGGGAAGAGGAGGAAAACTGGCTGAGTTGGTACAGTGGTGATCAGAAGGACTGGAGTTTTTCCTGTGGATATGAGGCCATATGGAAGAGAAACCTGAAGCTGTTAGGAGTGAAAGATACATGGTAGAGGTTGGTAGAGCAAATGTGATCATTGTAATCTTGATTTTGTATATGCTGGGGGGGGGGGGGGCAATACAGGGAAGGGTACTGATGTTGTCAGAAAACTGAATACTTCCAGTGTGGACAGTAAATCTGAAAGGAGTAAGATGGCAGTAAGTTCAAAGCAGCTACTCCCTGATAACGCAGCATGGAATAATAGCTAGTAAATTGTTAGACTGGATAATTGGGAAGATGCAATTCATGGGCATGTACTTCAGTGAATCCCTGCCTGTTAGGAGGTCCATCTTCTCCTTCTTCCTTGAATAACAGTAAATACTTGTTAACTTCTTTTGATGATTTGGGTGAGGGAATTGAGTGTACCCTCAGTAAGTTTGCAGGTGACACCAAGTCGAGGGGAAATGTCAATCTGCCAGAGGGTAAGGAAGGACCTGCAGAGGGACCTGGACAGGTTGGATCAATGGGCAGAGGCCAATGGGATGAGGTTCAACGTGGCTAAGTGCCAGGTCCTGCACTTTGGTCACAACAACCCCATGCAATGCTACAGGCTTGGGGCAGTGTCTGGAAAGCTGTGCAGAAGAAAAGGATCTGGGGGTGTTGGTCAGTGTTTGCCTGAACATAAGCCAGCAGTGTGCCCAGGTGGCCAAGAAGGCCAATGGCATCCTGGCTTGTATCAGGAATAGTGTAACCAGCAGGACCAGGGAGGTGATCGTCCCCCTGTACTCTGCTCTGGTGAGGCTGCACCTCAAATACTGTGTTCACTTTTGGGCCCCTCAGTACATGAAGGACATGGAGGCTCTGGAGCGTGTCCAGAGAAGCACTACGAAGCTGGTGAAGGGTCTGTAACACAAATCTTATGAGGAGCGGCTGAGGGAACTGGGGTTGTTTAGTCTGGAGAAGAGGAGGCTCAGGGGAGACCTTATTGCTCTCTACAGGTACCTTAAAGGAAGTTATGGGGAGCTGGGGGTCGGCCTCTTCTCGCAAATAACCACTGATAGGACTAGAGGGAATGGCCTCAAGTTGCACCAGGGGAGTTTTAGGTTGGAAATAAGGAGCCATTTCTTCTCAGAAAGAGTAGTCAGGCACTGGAATGGGTTGCCCAGGGAGGTGGTGGAGTCCCTGGGGGTGTTCAAGGAAAGGTTGGATGTGGTGCTTAGGGGACATGGTTTATTGGATGATATTGGTCTGGTGTGGGGGGTGGTTGAACCAGAAGATCTTGTTGGTCTTTTCCAACCTTAATGATTGTACGTTTCTAAGTAGAGAATGTTCAGAAACATTTACTGAAAGGAGGAAGCAGAAGAATATGACTGTTCAATGAGACACTAAACTGTGATTTTAGGAAGTAAAAGAAAAAACACAAAAGCCAGTAAAGGTCAAAAGTTCTGGGAGAGAAGTCTACCTTTCAGCACTTCTATAAATTAAAAAGCAATTGAAATCCTGAAACACATCGTGAGTTTCCACTGGAGATCTCAGAGCTATTCCTGATACACTGCAATTGCTCTGGAACCAGCAAATGCTCAGTGGGTAGAACTGCATTTGAGACAAGGGCCCCAATGTACTCAATTATTTGGCCATGGGATAGAGAAGGTAGTGATGTGGGGAAGATGGTGGTACAACAGAACACAAGCACCTTGGGCAGAAGTTATATGGACAAATGAGGTTCGTGAATTGGCAGCATAAGAGTGCAAAAAAGTTTGTATAACAGCATAGTATACATGAAGCTTGATGGGTAGACGGGGAGGGTTATCTGTAGCTGTGTTTTGGGCCAGGAAATCTGTGAGGGGTAGCAGTGTGTATGACCTTAGTAAGGAAATGTCCTGAGTCTGAGGATGGGGGGTATGGCGTGAGGAATAAAGGAAGTCAAAGCAAATGCACTTATCTTGTGGCTGCTGCAAGCTGCTGCTGGTCTGAAGTGCCAGAAGTATAGTGGGAAGAGTATGCTAGCAGTGTGGTCTGGAGGCGGGACTGCTGCTGAGACAGACTATGACTTATACTAGCATCAAGCTAATTAAATATTATAAGTCACCTGTGGCATGTTCAACACAGGTTGGAGGGACTTTTGACTGGCCTGCCCTTGCGGAGCTTGGGGCTGCCATATGCTGTTTTCAGCTCCTTTCTTCTGTGGGCAAAAGTGCTGCCAGGCTTTTGGTCAGGTTGATTTCCCACTGGAACGAATATATTTGTGGCCAAGTGAGGTTTGTTAGTAATACATGCTGTAGATATTGAATATCCACCTCCAGTGTGGTGGTGGCAGCTTGTTTAGTCCTGGTATGGGCATGCTAGTGCAGTGATATGGGCACTGGGAGTTGGCATTGTGATGAAAGGGCCTCCATGGTCATAACGTTTTCTTGTGAGCTCTGGAGTTGTTCTCCAGAAGCCCATTCCAACAAACTTGTTCTGTCTTGTTACTAGGTGAACTCTTCCAAGGATGGACTGTGAAACATTGTGAAATACTCTAGTCATGATTATGGTAAATGAAATAACTGACTCATTTACTGTGCTGTGACTTATTTACTGGTCTGTGCCTCATTGTGTAACTCTTGGAACAGAAAAAGGTGTTACTGTGCTTATAAATGTCTATTTCCAAGGCTTTTTCATGATTGTCATTTTCAAACAACCCATTACAAAGACCAGTGTTTGTCATTCACCCTGCAGCCACATGGTTGCTTTAGATTGGCTTAAATATAGGGTGCTGTCAGAGGAACACTACAGTTTTCAAGCTCGCACCTTGTACCAGGGTTTACATAGCTAGCTGCATGGTGAGACAGAGAATTGTCCTGCTTATCAATTTAGATCTGCTAGGTGAATTTTGCTTCATTTATTGGCCATGTAAATGCTACTGTTGACTCAAGGGAGAGGAAGTTGGGAGAAGGGCAGGATTCTTTCTGTGTTAGTTACACTTGGATCAGTTTAAAGTTATCATGAAGGCCTGAGTACTGCCTGGAAAGGAGATGGCTGCTGCGCTTGGGAATTCTTTTGGCAAGAGGCAACCTGACTGTTCCAGGGACTGCAACATGGATCTTTTCTGAATTGTGATGTCTGATGGACCTACATGAGAGAGACCTCTTCCACATCTATTATTTCACAGTGGTTTTCCTTGTTATAAAACCTCAACTAAGAGATGAGTCCAACCAACACACTCTTCCAGTGATTAAAAAAAAAAGCCCAACAAATCTTTCCTTCCCCTTTCCTCTACTCTTAAAGTAAATGCTTAACTACTTGCTCTGATCATCCATGTTCACTTCTTTCTATATCTGTATAGCTCTTGCAAAAGTGATTTTTCTGTCTTTATAGTTCATGTTGCCTCTTGAGACAGTACTGAGCATCAGCATACCTAGTATAACAGACTTTCAAGGCAATTTTTCCCCTTATTGTGCAGTTGTTTGTCCAGACATATTCCATGTTTATTTTCATTCATAGCTGTTGACCTCATTCAATAAAGAGTTCGTAGCTCTTTGGTTAGGCCTGCTGAGCCAATAGTTAAGAATGAGCTTCCATCTCCTCTGTTTCTTAGCCTTTGATCAATTACACCTCAACAGTCACGCTGAAGGCTGCAGGGTCGTGGTGGTATAGCAGAGACTTCAGCTGACTTGCATGAACTTGATTACTGGTAGTAATGTGTGAGAAGGAAATGATGGAGCATGTTGGGGGGGAATACCTTTATTGCTTGTAAACTGAGCGCTTCTGATACAGACATCACTGAGAGTTTGAAATACCTTTGTGGGGTTCCAGTATCATTACTGCTTCCCCAAGTAGAACAGCAATTGAGCAGAATGTTGCTGCTTTTGTATAATTTGGATAGCGTGCGAGTTACAACAGACAGCTGCTCCTGTAAGTGAGGCATATTTACTGAAATGGCCTGTCTTCAGGACTGGAATAAAGCAAATGTGTGATCTATTCCAGGTAGACCAAAGTAACGCAGAACTAAGCTTGCCCATAACTGATGGAGGGAAGAAGGACGTTGGAAGTTGTATACTTCAGTGTGGATGAACCCATTTTCAGGGCAGAAATGGCTTTTTATCATAAAGAGAGATTTCATGGGGGCATTATGCAGGTCACTGGAATAGGCTGTTTTGGCTTTCTCAACTGTTTGCACTAGGGAGAGATGAAAGCAAGCCAGTACAAAGCTTTAAACAGTATCCTGCTTCAGTGTAGAAGGATTGATCTGGGCTGCTCACTTCCTAGAGCTTTCCTACAGATCTGCCTAGAGGATTGTGGCTGTCAGACTATAAAGCATGCATGAGTGAGAAAACCAGTCCTTAAGTTGTATATAATTTATGTAGAGTACTATGGTGGTTTTACCCTGCTGAACAGAAACTCCACCACAACCGTGTTCTCACTCCCCCTCCTCAAAAGAAGAGGGGCAGAAGGAAGTGTGATGGAAAGGGAAAAAAATGGATCACGGGTTGAGATAAGGGTAACTTAAAGGAAAAAGAGGGGAAAAAACAAGCAAAGGCCACGCAGAAGGAAAGAGGGAAGAAAATTCTGTATTTTCCATCAGCAAGCGATGTTCATGCATGTTCTGGGAAGCAGGGCCTTAACACATGTAGCAGTTGATTGGGAGGACAGATGTCTTCATAATGAGAGTCTCCCCTTCTCTCTTTCCCCTTTCCCACCTTTTGTTGCTGAGTGTGATGTGTTATGGAATATCCCTTTGGTTGGTTTAGTTCAGCTTCCCTGGTGACGTCTCCTCCCTACCCCTTGCTCACTCCCAGCCTGCTGGCTTTGGGGGGGGGGGAAGGGGTAGTGTTGGAGAGAGTCTTGATGCTGTGCCAGCACTGCTCAGCAATAAACAAAACATTGGTGTGATACCAATACTGTTCTAGCTACAAGTGCAGAGTACAACACTATATGAGCCACTGCAGGGAAAGCTAACTCCATCCCAGCAAGACCCAGTATGGGTACTTCACCTTTTCTCATTGTCTCCTGCTGGAAAGGAACCTGCATGACCTTCCACCCTAATTGAAGTGTCTTGATTTCTTCCTAGTCTCTGCAGGTGATGTTTGTCATTAATGTACGTGTATATTAAGGCTTTAAAACTAAATATTTTTCATCATTTGAGGAAGGTGAAGTTACCTAGTCTATCTTCCCTTCTTCATTGCTGGCTTCCTTGCTGCACTGCTACCAGTCTTCTAAAATTAGATGACTTCTTTGTCAAATCATATTTTAGGTTGTTGGTAGGTGTTTATACTTTTGTGAGATGACCATGATTTCCATAAGTCAGGTTTGTTAAAGTACCAGCTTGAACTCTGCTCCACATAGAGAATGAAGAGCAGTCAGGTATATCAGTCCTTCATTTTTTTTTTTTTTTTTTTACTGATTATTTTTCACAATTGTAATCTTTTTAATCCTTCCACCTTTACCCCTATTCCTCTTTGCTGTTTTGCAGACAAATACAGTCAGGGGAAACTGGTTGTTTAGAACTGTGGGAATAGAACTGTTGTTTTTGCAGAGTTACATTGTTTAGAAGGAGGGAATGTGGTACTGAGATATGCTTACAGTGATAAGAAAGCTTATCAGGCGACCTTGTAAAATACAGTCAGCCAGACTCCTTAGGACAATTAGGTGAAAATCACGGTATCAAGTCAGATAAGTGAAGAAACATTACCACTTCAAGCAGTAAAAATGTCAAAAGAAATTTGAAATTTAACAGGCCGGCAACTGAAGGCCATGCATTGTTTGTGAAGCATCAGATAGATTGTGAACCTGGATTACCCACTCAGTGGGGAAACAGGGGAGGGTCCTGCCATCAAAAGGTATATAAACTGTGTTTTGGAACTAGTAGATGCGCTCTCTCCTGCTTGTGGGGCGCCCGCCATTGCAATCGCGAATAAATTACTACTTCACTGAGATCCTCGCCTGAGCCTAAGTTATTGGCTACGGAGTGTTTCTCACAATTTGGGGGCTCGTCCGGGATCCAGTCACCTACTGGGGAGCCCCACCGCCGCAGCAGCAGGAAGGCATGCCCCGCTGATTTCAGCGGTCCTGTGCATCGACAGTGGCGGTTCTACGGAAAGCTGACAGAAGGCCCGAGATTGGTTAAAGAGGCAGGATCCGTGAAGTAGTGGGGAAAGGAAGAAGGCACTCTGGGTTTTTAAGAATCGATCCGGTAACTCTGTGCACAGACCAAGGTAAGAAATATTAAGTATTGCCTTGGGGCCCCCCAAGTATTGCCTTGCCCCCCCCCCCCCCCCCACCACCAGCAGAGAGGTTAGGACTTTTAAGAAGGAGAGGAAGTCTTTATTTGAGGACCCCAACAGCCTAGTTGAACAATCAGACCAGTTCCTACGACCTGATTTATACTCTTGGGGGAGGGAATTATGTCTATAAGTATGTTGTTTACAGGGAAAGAAACGGGAATGATCAGGAGGAGAGCTGCTATACAAGAATGGGAAAGAGCTCATCCTCCAGGACCAGGGGTAATACCGGCAGGGCAGAAATACCCACTTGCCAATCCTGGCTGAAATAATAATAGTGTGCAACACAGAAATCATATGAGAGACTTGGGGTCAGAATGAGAAAGTACTTGGGGATGAGTCCCAAGGACCCGGTATCCTAAGGGCTCTTGAAAGGTCATTGTGTGATTTAAGCCTGGCAAGATACGCAGAAAATGCTTCAGAAGGTGGGGGGATGTAGTGAACAGTCACTGGGGGACCCTCCTGCGAGAGGCCCTGGAGGTGTGTGTCCAGAGGGGAGATAAGAAGGAAAAGCAGAGAGCGAAACTAACGGTATTGACAGTGCAGCGGGTAGTGAGGCAGAGGGTTGGAGAAAGAGGAAGAAAATCTTCAGGGGGAGTCAGGGCCAGGATGGAAAGGAGAGGAAGAGAGATGAAGGAATGGCAGGCAAAGAAGGCTGCCTGTGTTGTGGCCTGAGTCCTAGCAGAGACAGGCTTTGATAAGATGTTTTAAGTGTGGCCAGGCTGACCACTTCGAATAGCAATATCCAGAGTGGAAGAAGGAGGAAAGAAGGAAAATGGGATGAAATGTGGTATACTGATATGTTGTTTTAGCATCCTGGAGGGAGAAAGGAATGGAATTAAGTTGGCCCTTGACTGAGACTGTGGTGAAAGTACAGGCTGTAAAAAGAAAGATAGAAAGAAGTGTTAAAAAGGTTACTGAAGGTGTTAAAGGTGTGGTATGTAGCATTTGACAGAGCTGTTTGAAATTGAATGAGCAGGGAAAGGGGATGTAGGCATTATCTAAGTAACAGTCTAGAAGTTTTGGTATATTTCCATATTTGCTGTGGTGTTCGGTCAGTTTCCAAAACATCGGGGGAGGGGGGGGGGGGGGGGGACGGGACTGGACGGTGGGGGGAAACAGCCTGCTCCACCATGGGCCTCTCCAGCGGCCGCAGGGGGGCTTCGGCTCCAGCGCCTGGAGCGCCTCCTCCCCCTCCTTCTGCACTGACTTTGGTGTCTGTGGGGGGGTTTCTCGCTCTCCCAACTGCTGTTGAGCAGCAGGTTTTTGTTTGTTTCTTTGTTTGTTTGTTTTCGTGGATGTGCTCTCACAGAAGCACTGACTGTGTTGCTCATGGCTTGGCTTTGGGCAGCAGTGGGCCCCTTTGGGGCCAGATGAAATTGTCCATTATCTGCCACGGGGAGGCTTCTGGGTTTTTCTCACAGGGCTGCAACTGCAGTTTCCCACCCCCACACCCCCAGAACCTTGCCATCGAACTCAATACACTGGGGCAGCTAGGTCATTACTGACTTGTAAAGTATCAGGGATTAAATTAACTAATGAAACCCTAAAAAGTGATGGGGGTAGAAGGGGCTGGGATAACAGTGGTGCCACTTTTGGGGGATACCAAGCTGAGACTAGGGGATAAAATGATCACTGGGTAATTATTGTATGTACCCAAGGCAGGGACTAACTTGTTGGGAAGGGATTTGATGATTAAATTGGGCATTCAAATAGTAAATTATTAGACTGGAATAACAGTGTTATTAATGGAGTGCTCTCTGGCCCTGAGAGCAAACATACATGTATATTCACCTCTGACTGGAAAGACCCTGAAATGGGGGCGGAAGCAACAATATAGGTGGACAATTTTACCTCAGGGGTTTACAGGGCCACCTATCTATTTGGGTAAGTTCTTAAAAAGATTTTGGAGCAATTACAACCTCCCAAGGAGGTATTAACGTTAACAAATATGTGGATCGTTTTCTATTGTCAGGACAGGAGAAAAGAGTTGTGAAGAAAGCTACTAACAAGCTATTCAACTTTCTGGGAAAG
The DNA here is from genome assembly GCF_963932015.1 of Anas acuta. Lineage (NCBI taxonomy): Eukaryota > Metazoa > Chordata > Aves > Anseriformes > Anatidae > Anas > Anas acuta. Next base: position 13,307,497 of record NC_089016.1, read on the forward strand.
CAGGGCTTGGGAGTACTAAAAAAAAATAAATTACAATATGGAGAAAGAGAAGTCAGGTATTTAAGGTATATAATCTCTGAGGGAAAATGAAGAATAAATGCAGAGAGGATTCAGGGAATTGTTGAAAATTAAGAAAGGAACTGGTCCAATTGTTCAGCTAGGCTGTAGGGGTCCTCAAATAAAGACTTCCTCTCCTTCTTAAAAGTCCTAACCTCTCTGCTGGTGGGGGGGGGGGGGAAGTTCACCTAAGAGGATACACAGTTAGTGTTAGTACTGTTAGTATCAGGGAAGGCAAAATTCTCAACATATCTTCTACCTTGTTCTAATTCTTGTCAGAGCCTAGAGTATGATCCTTCTTTAGGGACAGTGTTAATTACAGTCCCTGTCTCCCTTCCTGGAGTGACTGCTGCTCCCACCAGTTCAATATTAAGATTATAGGGAGCATAACTTGGCTCCTTCTCTGAAAAAGGAATCTTATTGTTTACACATAAATTTAAAGCCTGAAGTTTCATCAGACCCGTATTTTGGCCAAAATACTGCTGTTTCCTTAATTGGTTCTTTTGTCCAGACTGATACACAATATTTAACCTTTTTTAAATTATTTTTCTTTTTCAATCCTTCTAATTTGGGGATTATGTTTCCAATTATCATTCTTCAATGTGAGAAACACTCCGTAGCCAATAACTTAGGCTCAGGCGAGGATCTCAGTGAAGTAGTAATTTATTCGCGATTGCAATGGCGGGCGCCCCACAAGCAGGAGAGAGCGCATCTACTAGTTCCAAAACACAGTTTATATACCTTTTGATGGCAGGACCCTCCCCTGTTTCCCCACTGAGTGGGTAATGCAGGTTCACAATCTATCTGATGCTTCACAAACAATGCATGGCCTTCAGTTGCCGGCCTGTTAAATTTCAAATTTCTTTTGACATTTTTACTGCTTGAAGTGGTAATGTTTCTTCACTTATCTGACTTGATACCGTGATTTTCACCTAATTGTCCTAAGGAGTCTGGCTGACTGTATTTTACAAGGTCGCCTGATAAGCTTTCTTATCACTGTAAGCATATCTCAGTACCACATTCCCTCCTTCTAAACAATGTAACTCTGCAAAAACAACATTTATATTCCCACAGGCCGATGGCATAGTAGTTGGATCAGTAAAGGAGCCCGCAGCTCCCTCACTGTCTGGCAAACCACAGGTTTGTGATTCTGGCCCCACACGGCTCTTTAAGGCCTCAGAGGCTGCTCGCCAGATGCTGAGCAATTCCATGGCAACCTTGTCGTTTTTAGTTGCAGAGTCCCACACCTTGATTTCAATTTGGTCCCATGTTTCCGGCTCATAAACTGTCCGATTGTTAATAAGGAAAATAAGCTGTAAGGTTACCAGGACAGTCTTTGTTTCTAAGGACATATGATTCCCCATAATGCGCAACTGCTTTCCAGCGAGGGGCAGCTGTGTGCGTGGGTCTGCTTCTCTCAGCTCGAGCTTCTTCCCAGCTCCAGTGCTCCCATTTCCAGCGACTTTCTGTACAAGCTTCTCTGAGCGGTTTGCTGAGTCTGGCCGAACCCATCTTCATGAGGCAATCAATGTGCCTGTTCCCGTCCTGGTCTCCATTCTGCTAGCCTGTTCCTTTTCATTCCTTCTTTCTGCTTTTTTATTGATGACTTAACTTCATCGTGTTGCCTTTTTCATCTTGAGGACAGGCTCCCTTCTTATACCCTTTGCCCCACAGCAGTCCTTTTCAAAACAGCTTTTCATTGGTCAAACAACTTTGCATATAACAGCAACAGCAAACACCCAGAAACTTCCATGCCTTAATGGCTGGAGAACAAGCAACCAGAGACTGCATGGAGTCTCCTGAATCACCCTTCTTTGTTCCCTCTAAACTCTTTTATATTCCTGATGGCCTCATCGTTAAGAGTCTGATGTTTTCATCAACCATGGGGCTTGCCCACCCCCATGGCCACACTCCCAAATCTTCCCCTTCTTTATTAATATCAACCATTTTTTCGACACAAATTATTACTGCATATATCACAACAGGATCATGTCCAGTGGGTTTAGAATATCTCCAGAAAAGGAGAGTCTACAGCCTCTCTGGGCAACCTGTCCCAGTACTCTCACAGTAAAGAAGTTTTTCCTCATATTCAGATGGAACTTCCCATCTTTCAATTTGTGCCTGTTGCCTCTTATCCTGTCCCTGATGTGAGAAACACTCCGTAGCCAATAACTTAGGCTCAGGCGAGGATCTCAGTGAAGTAGTAATTTATTCGCGATTGCAATGGCGGGCGCCCCACAAGCAGGAGAGAGCGCATCTACTAGTTCCAAAACACAGTTTATATACCTTTTGATGGCAGGACCCTCCCCTGTTTCCCCACTGAGTGGGTAATCCAGGTTCACAATCTATCTGATGCTTCACAAACAATGCATGGCCTTCAGTTGCCGGCCTGTTAAATTTCAAATTTCTTTTGACATTTTTACTGTTTGAAGTGGTAATGTTTCTTCACTTATCTGACTTGACTTGATACCGTGATTTTCACCTAATTGTCCTAAGGAGACTGGTTGTCTGCATTTTACTAGGTCGCCTGCTAAACTTTCTTATCACTGTAAGCATATCTCAGTACCACATTCCCTCCTTCTAAACAATGTAACTCTGCAAAAACAACATTTCTATTCCCACAATTCCCCCCTTTTCTTTTTTTATAAACTGTTGATTTTTGCAAAACCTTTCTCTAAGGTGCAATTTGATAGACTTCTTCTTCTTTGCTTTCTTTGCTTTCTTTGCTTTCCATCTCCTCATTATCACCTTATCTGAGTAAGGTGGTGGCTCCATGGTCATTTGTTTCAATAGTGCGGTTTCAGTTAACCACTGTACTGGTCCTCTTACACAGAGGATAATGCAGCAACCAATGGCTGTCAAAACTCCTACAACTACGATCAATGTTGCAAATATGCCTATTTTTTTTTTTTATTTTATTTTATTTTTTTTTCTGCCAATTCACTGGCAAGGGTGGTAAGCCCTTGCAATGCTCTTGTTACCGAGCCATCTGGGACACTATTGTTGGGTATAAGATTGCAACAATGGTTGCTCAGTATTACACACACAAACACACCTCCTTCCTCTGCGAGCATCATATCTAATGCTATCCTGTTTTCCCAAGCCATTTTGCTGATGGCATCTAGTTGTTCAGTGATTCCTCTCATCGCATCCTTGGTATAATTGATGAATCTCTGCTGATTATAATAGAAATAATTAATCCAATCCACATTTTTATTGATTGTTACCCACCAGAACAGTGACTCAAACCCTGCAGCAATTTGATTTCTGGCTTTATGTTCATCTGCAACTCCTCTAGGTACCCCAATAGAATCTATGTATACTCTATCATCAAATTATATTCCTAAGCCTCTTTTACTTCCTCTGGGTATTTGTGATGTTTCTCTTTCAAATGCCAGGGTGAAGGGTATAGCTAATTGAACAAGTGCACAAGTGCCTTCCCAATTAGATGGTAGGGTGGACCGTAAGATCTTCCCTCCACCGTACCACCAGAGATCTGCCCTGTGGATCTCTAGTCTTGAGCAGTTTCCCATCAAGTCCTTGGTAGCACAAGGCAAATTCTCCTAGATGCCAGGTAGCACTCACACCCTGCCGTGAGAGGCAAGCTGTATGGTTACCTATAGCTGTAGAGAATGCAGGGGGAACCGTGATACTGTTATCATGCAAGGAACAGCAAAGAGAGACTTACAGGCCTCATTTCCCCAGGCAGTCTTTTCTTGGTACAATGCAATCATACATCGCATCCCTTGGGAGTCTTTGGTCCACCACCATGGGAAAGGCACTATCTGGGCAATCGGTCATCCCGAGGCACAAGCATAGCAGTAGCTACGGTTGAGACTCTGGACGGTATATTTGACCCATTCTATCCAGGCATTCACATCCTCATACCTTGTTTGAACTGACACATTTCAGAGGGCTTCCTGTTTTCTCTCCTGTTTTCTCCTTGAGTTTCTCCCTTTCTCTGATGGCAATAGAGGATTGTTTCCATACAGCTATTCTCAATCTGGCTGTTGGGTCTCTCCCAGTTATTTGTTCTCTCTGCTCAATTGTCGTTGGGCATTTAGATCTCCACAAGCTAACACCTCACAAACATCAAACGTGACAGAATGTGGTACATAACCCTCTGTCACAGTCACCCATATTTTGATGGGGTATCCCGTTTTTGCTATTATCTGGTCATGCCTTTTGCAAGTTGCCAATTGACCAAGGCCTTCTCTGAGGCCTAGAATCACTAAAAACAAAATTAGTAATCAATTTTTCCCTGTCATTATTTTTAAACCTTAGGTTTCCAAATAATTATCGATACAAAAAATAAGATGTACACTACTACTATAACAACCCCCCCTTGGGAGCACTGCATTTCGCTATAGGTCTGTTCTTTCTTTCAATCACAAGTCACAGTCGTTAGTTACCTGTGAAAATAAAAGGTTAGTTTACAATTGTAAGCTCTTATCCTGCTCAGAGTCCACTATGAGATTTTTCTATTCAATTTCAACTTCCAACAAGTCTTTTGTAGGAACAGCTTCCCAGGTACTAGCGTCGACGGATGCCTTCACTCGAGTATAGTGAGTCCAACCTTTTTCCGCAGTTCTTACGGCTGTTTCAGTGGTTAGTAATTGTCCTTCCCATTCAGGCCAGAGTTGACTCTTTCCAGGTCCGAATCAGGACCCGGTTTCCTGGGTGATGGTGGTGAATGGGGAATTCCAAAGGTGGGGTTTGAGCCGACAACCCACAGGTCCTGAGAAATGACAAAGAAGAGGACAACCCCAGAATACAGTTCTTAAGAAAACTCTCTGGTTTCGAATTGTGGTATCTCATCCCTTCTGCCCAGATAGGGCAATCTGAACAGCATCTCATATGGTGAAATTCCTATGTCCTTTCTTGGTGCTGTTTAAACCTGTAGGAGTAAGCATTTTACCCAAGGAAGTTGGGTTTCTAACACTAGTTTAGTTAATTGCTTCTTTAATGTCTGATTCATTAGCTCCACCTTCCCAGAAGAGGAGGGGTGCCAGGGGCTGTGAAAATCCCACTCAATCGCTAAGGCCTGCTTTAACCCTTGCAGTAAAGCTTTACACCCATCCAGTCACGTGGTCAATTAGGACAAACAAGTAACTCAGTAAAGTCTACCTGTATACTTTGGAAAGGTCAAACCCCTGGCTCCCGTCCTCTTCTAGATGGATTACAGAAGACCTTTTTATTTACCTTTTGACATATGGTACATCCTCTACATATGTGCTTCCCTAAAGTGTATATTCCTACACAGACATACTTTCTTATCACATATTGCTTGCACCTCCCAATGACTCTTCTGATGTAAAACAGTTAATATTTGCCTCATTATCACTTTATTCAGCATTTCTCTCCCATCAGGGAGTATCGATTTTCCTTCAGACTTCATGGCTCCTGATTCCTTAAAAAAAATCTTTCTTTTAAAACTTTTTAGTTCTTTCTTAATTTTCAACAATTCCCTGAATCCTCTCTGCATTTATTCTGTTTTCCTTCAGACATTAGATGCCTTAAATACCTGACTTCTCTTTCTCCATATTGTAATTTATTTATTTTTTTAATACTCCCAATCCCTGCTTTCCCAGAAAGTTGAATAGCTTGTTAGTAGCTTTCTTCACAACTCTTTTCTCCTGTCCTGACAATAGAAAACGATCCACATATTTGTTAACATTAATACCTCCTTGGGAGGTTGTAATTGCTCCAAAATCTTTTTTAGAACTTAACCAAATAGATAGGTGGCCCAGTAAACCCTTGGGGGTAAAATTGTCCACCTATATTGTTGCTTCCGCCCCCATTTCAGGGTCTTTCCAGTCAGAGGTGAATATACATGTATGTTTGCTCTCAGGGCCTGAGAGCACTCCATTAATAACACTGTTATTCCAGTCTAACAATTTACTATTTGAATGCCCAATTTAATCATCAAATCCCTTCTCAACAAGTTAGTCCCTGCCTTGGGTACATACAATAATTACCCAGTGATCATTTTATCCCCTGGTCTCAGCTTGGTATCCCCCAAAAGTGGCACTGTTATCCCAGCCCCTTCTGCCCCCATCACTTTTTAGGGTTTCATTAGTTAATTTAATCCCTGATACTTTACAAGTCAGTAATGACCTAGCTGTTCCCCAGTGTATTGGGTTTGATGGCAAGGTTCGGGGGCTGTGAGTGGGGGGCGTGGGAAACTGCAGTGGCAGCCCCCGTGAGAAAAACCCAGGAGCCTCCCCGTGGCAGGTAAGGGACAATTTCATCTGGCCCCAAAGGGGCCCACTGCTGCCCAGAGCCAAGCCACGAGCAATACAGTCCGTGCCTCTGTGAGAGCACAGCCACGAAAACAAACAAACAAAGAAACAAACAAAAGCCTGCTGCTCAACAGCAGTTGGGAGAGCGAGAAACCGCCCCGCAGACACCAAAGTCAGTGCAGAAGGAGGGGGAGGAGGCGCTCCAGGCGCTGGAGCCAAAGCCCCCCTGCGGCCGCTGGAGAGGCCCCTGGTGGAGCAGGCTGTTCCCCCCTCCCCGATGCTTGGGAAACTGAACAAACACCACAGCAAATATGCAAATATACCAAAACTTCTAGACTGTTACTTAGATAATGCCTACATCCCCTTTCCCTGCTCATTCAACTTCAAACAGCTCTGTTAAATACTACATGCCACACCTTTAACACCTTCAGCAACTCTTTTAACACTTCCTTTATCTTTCTCCAGCCCGTACTTTTCTAATACCAGCACCAAAGGCTCAGTCAGGGTCCAACTTAATTCCATACCTTTTCCCTCCAAGATACTGAAACAACATATCAATATAGTATATTTCATGCCATTTTCCTTCTTTCCTCCTTCTTCCACTCCCGATATTCCTATTCGAAGTGGCCAACCTGGCCACACTTAAAACATCTTATCAAAGCCTGTCTCTGCTAGGACTCAGGCCACAACACAGGCAGCCTTCTTTGCCTGCCGTTCCTTCATCTCTCTTCCTCTCCTTTCCATCCTGGCCCTGACTCCCCCTGAAGATTTTCTTCCTCTTTCTCCAACCCTCTGCCTCACTACCCGCTGCACTGTCAATACCATTAGTTTCGCTCTTTTTTTTTTTTTTTTTTTTTTCCTTCTTACCTCCGCTCCGGACACACACCTCCAGGGCCTCCCACAGGAGGGTCCCCCAGTGACTGTTCACTACATCCCCCCACCTTCTGAAGCATTTTCTGCGTATTCTGCCAGGCTTTAATCACACAATGAACTTTCAAGAGCCCTTGGGATACTGGGTCCTCAGGTCTCATCCCCAAGTACTTTCTCATTCTGACCCCAAGTCTCTCATATGATTTCTGTGTTGCACACTATTATTATTCCAGCCAGGATTGGCAAGTGGGTATTTCTGCCCTGCCGGTATTACCCCTGGTCCTGGAGGATGAGCTCTTTCCCATTCTTGTATAGCAGCTCTCCTCCTGATCATTCCCATTTCTTTCCCTGTAAACAACATACTTATAGACATAATTCCCTCCCCCAAGAGTATGAATCAGGTCGTAGGAACGGGTCTAATTGTTCAACTAGGCTGTTGGGGTCCTCGAATAAAGACTTCCTCTCCTTCTTAAAAGTTCTAACCTCTCTGCTGGTAAGGAGGGGGAGGTAGTTCACCTAAGAGGATACACAGTTATTGTTAGTACTGTTAGTATCAGGGAAGGCAAAATTCTCAATATCTCTTCTACCTTGTTCTAATTCTTGCCAGAACCTAGAGTACGATCCTTCTTTAGGGACAGTGTTAATTACAGTCCCTGTCTCCCTTCCTGGAGTGACTGCTGCTCCCACCAGTTCAATATTAAGATTATAGGGAGCATAACTTGGCTCCTTCTCTGAAAAAGGAATCTTCTTGTTTACACATAGATTTAAAGCCTGAATTTTCATCAGACCCGTATTTTGGCCAAAATACTGCTGTTTCCTTAATTGGTTCTTTTGTCCAGACTGATACACAATATTTAACCTCTTTAAAATTATTTTTCTTTTACAATCCCTCTAATTTTTGGGATTATGTTTCCAATTTCTTATCATTCTTCAGGAAGAACTATTAGTAGGCACTCCCCCAGGGATATCTCCCTGTCCCCTGGAACTCATATTTTCCCATTTTTCCTAACCCTCGCCAGTATGTGCTACAGAAATTTCCCTTCTGCAGTGTACCACACACCAACGTACTGAAAAATGGGGGTGTACCGCCAAGCACTTCCCCGTGCCAGCGTTACCGCACACCTGAGTTTACCAGATTCCCTGGTGTACTTCCAAGCACTTCCCCGTGCAAGGATTACCGTACACCAGATTCCCCTGGTGTAGTGCCAGCACTTCCCCGTGCAAGGGCTTACCATACACCAGATACCCGACCCCCAAGGCAATACTTAATATTTCTTACCTTGGTCTGTGCACAGAGTTACCGGATCGATTCTTAAAAACCCGGAGTGCCTACCTTCTTCCTTTCCCCACTACTTCACGGATCCTGCCTCTTTAACCAGTCTCGGGCCCTCTGTCAGCTTTCCGCAGAACCGCCACCGTCGATGCACAGGACCGCTGAAATCAGCGGGGCATGCCTTCCTGCTGCTGCGGCGGTGGGGCTCCCCAGTAGGTGACTGGATCCCGGACGAGCCCCCAAATTGTGAGAAACACTCCGTAGCCAATAACTTAGGCTCAGGCGAGGATCTCAGTGAAGTAGTAATTTATTCGCGATTGCAATGGCGGGCGCCCCACAAGCAGGAGAGAGCGCATCTACTAGTTCCAAAACACAGTTTATATACCTTTTGATGGCAGGACCCTCCCCTGTTTCCCCACTGAGTGGGTAATCCAGGTTCACAATCTATCTGATGCTTCACAAACAATGCATGGCCTTCAGTTGCCGGCCTGTTAAATTTCAAATTTCTTTTGACATTTTTACTGTTTGAAGTGGTAATGTTTCTTCACTTATCTGACTTGACTTGATACCGTGATTTTCACCTAATTGTCCTAAGGAGACTGGTTGTCTGCATTTTACTAGGTCGCCTGCTAAACTTTCTTATCACTGTAAGCATATCTCAGTACCACATTCCCTCCTTCTAAACAATGTAACTCTGCAAAAACAACATTTCTATTCCCACACTGAGCACCACTGAAAAGAGTCTGGCCCCATCCTCTTGACACCCTCCCTTCAGATAACTTTAAGATCTCCTCTTAGCCTTCACTTCTCCAAGCTAGAAAGGCCCAGCTCTCTTAGCCTTTGTGCATACAGTGACTTTAACCACTCAAAATAGAAGGGATGCAAGACATGAACTCCTGATGGCTCTTGAACAGGAGACGTTTATTGCCCTTTTTCACTACTACATATACTTTCCCCATAACCCCACGTGCTGTCCACGTTCCCGAATCTGTCATACAATTGGTTAGAGACCCTCAGACACATGTCTCGAGCCAGCCAGCAATTGGCCACTGCCCAAAGCTCATCTTTAACACTGTAGCCAATTTACTTTATCTCAACCTTGCTCAAGTTTTTGTTTCTACCGCTTGTTTCCTCATTATCTCTAATTCAGGGACGTCTGAAACAGCACGAAGCCACCTCCGAATTCCTTTCCCACACAAAATGTTCTTCTGTATTAGAGATAAAATTGACTCTGACATAAAAAGATCATAGACAGCAGTCATTCTGTTTGCCCTACCAAGCCTAAATAACCTGACACTTTATTTTTATCTTTTCCAATCTTGCTTGTGACAAGCTCTTTGTCAACTACTGAAGGCATTTTCTAGATTATGGAGAGTAGTATTACTTGAGCTCCAAAAGTCATTTTGGGATCTTTGGCTAAGATACTGATATCAATGTGTTCCTTTTTCTGCTCATCTAGCCCTCTTTCCCAACTTTTGTTATGTACAGTGTTCATCTCTTGCAAATGAAGTCTCTTGTCCATTGAAGTCTCTTGTCCATGACCCTTGTTGTTACAGTTTATCTCATTTTATATATTTTCTTATCTTGTTTCCTCATTTTATAGCTTGTGATAATTAAATCTATTATGTATTGTTTTTATGGAACTTTGTATCAAGTCTTAAACTATGTTCAACAGTCATTTGTAGTTCTTGAGGCATGGCTTGTTCTGTGAGCAGCTGCATGCAATAAGACCAAACATTATAGTTTGCTTTTTCTTTGCAGTTTTAGAACCTGATCACCTTCACAGAAATATAGGTGTGGGTTATGCTGTGAAGACCAGTATCTGCATCATATGTTACTGGACATTTCTGGTCCTAACATAGCTTTGGTTACATCTACAGTTGAAGAAGGTGTGCTCTGGTGGTGTTGATAGGCCTTACACTGAGTTTACATCAATTGTGTGTGCATTGAGGCATCTACTGCTAACATGGAAACCTACTGAAAGCTGACAATTGATTGCAGAATTTAAACCTAATTTTTATCAGAACCAGAAGCTCTTGGAGTCCGATTTAACTTTGGAGGTGTATGACTGTTGTGGTTTAACTTGGATAGCAGCCAAGCACCACACAGCTGTTCACTCCCCCTCCCCCCTCCCTCTCTGGGATGGAGGAGAAAATTAGAAAGAAATTAAAACCTGTGGGTTGTGATAAAGACAGTTTATTAGGACAGAAAAGAAGGGAAAATAATAATGCTAATGATAATAGTACTACTACTACTACTACTGTGTACGAAACAAGTGATGCACAATGCAATTGCTCACCACCTGCTGACCAATGCCCAGCCTGTCCCCGAGCAGTGGTCTGCTTATGCCAGCCAACCACCCCACATTAATTGTTCAGCACGATGGCAGTCCCTAGGGAGCGCAGCAGAAGGGTGTGGTGTGGCAGAAGGGCGTGGTGCGGCAGGGCCCCTTGCTGCTCTTTTGCAGAGGTCTTTCTCATCAGTACTTGTAACCTGCTTGTGAAGAACCTGGCCATGGTATGCACCAGGCAGAAAACTATGGCCTCCGTATCTCTTGCAGCCTCTCCAGCCACAGTCACCTATGTGGCTACTCAGACAGAAACACGGGGAAACACGCGGCCGTCCAGGTCTTGGGCTGCAGGGTGTGCCCGAGTCTTCTGTTGCTATCCGACAGCAGCAGTGGAGGGTATGCCTGTGGGAGATGTGCCCAGGTTGAAGAGCTGCTCAGCCAGGTAGCGGAGCTTCAGGAGGAGGTGAGCAGGTTCCGGAGCATAAGGGACTTGGAGAAAGAAATTGAATGGTGGAAGTGTACTCTACCCTCCCTGAGACAGACTCATGAGCCTGCCACAGCACAAGTGTCTCCTGCTATGCAGAAGACAAAAGTTCCCTCATCTCGCCAGGCAGTAGGAGGAGACCTAGGCCAAGGGGGGGAATGGAGGCAGGTTCTTGTTCGGGGTGGTAGGCAAGCCCTGTCCCTGCCCACCTCACCTTCCCATCTACCCTTATATAACAGGTATGAGGCTCTAGAACGTGACAGTCAGAATAACGATGTAGACAAAAGCCTGTCCCAGTTGGAGAGGGTGCCTAAGGCAAGGCAACCTACCCCCTGCATCACTACATCTTCTATCAAGAAAGAAAGAAGGGTTATTGTCATGGGGGACTCCCTTCTGAAAGGGACAGAGGGCCCAATATGCCGACTGGACCCAACCCACAGGGAAGTCTGTTGCCTCCCTGGGGCTCGGGTGAGAGACTTCCTTAAGAAAGTCAAGTGCCTGCTACGGCCCACTGACTACTACCCGCTACTGGTCTTTCAAGCTGGTAATGACAAGGTAGCAAGGAGAAGTCCGAAAGCAATCAAAGGGACTTTAGGGCTTTGGGGCAACTAGTCAAAGGTTCAGGGGCACAGGTTGTGTTTGCCTCTGTCCTTCCGATAGGGGGGATTGATGTTGACAAGGAGACTCATCACATTAATACATGGCTCTGGGACTGGTGCAACCGGATGAACTTTGTTTTTTTTGATCATGGGAAGGTCTACGCAACTCCGGGGCTGCTGTCACCAGATGGGATGCGCTTCTCTCAGAGAGGGGTAAGGATTTTGGCTCAGGAGTTGGCAGGGCTGATAGATAGGGCTTTAAACTAGAGTTGAAGGGGGAAGGGGATAAAATCAGGCACGCCGGTGATAAGCTAAGGGATGGTATGCTAGAATCAGAGGGACTGTGTGCTAGTGAGGCCCTTCAGTCAGCTCCACAAGGTACTGCGTGTAGGGAGGCGCATTTGAAGTGCTTCTACACAAATGCATGCAGTATGAGGAATAAAATGGATGAGCTAGAAGTCTTTGCCCAGTCCCACAGCTACAACATCATCGGCATAAGCGAAACCTGGTGGGATGAGTCCTGTGGCTGGTGTGCTGCAATAGATGGTTACGGGCTCTTCAGGAGGGACAGGCAGGGTAGGCGAGGTGGTTGGGTGGCGATGTATGTGAAGCATGGGCTGGACTGTGTGGAACTTCAAGTTGGGGATGGCAAAGTTGAGAGCCTCTGGGTAAGGATTAAGGGAAGAACAAATAAAGGGGAAGTCGTCGTAGGAGTCTATTAAAGACCACCTGGCCAGGACGACAATGCCGATGAATTATTCTTTGCAGAACTACAAGATGCCTCGAGGTCAACTCTCCTTGTCCTTATGGGGGATTTCAACTTGCCAGACGTCAACTGGGATCACCACACGGCCGACACGAGCGAGTCCAGGAGGTTCCTAGGGCACCTAGATGATAACTTCTTGGTGCAGGTGCTAATTAGGAAAGGTGCCCTCCTAGATCTGTTGCTGGAGAAGAGAGAGGGTCTTGTGGGAGACGTGGCAATTGGCGGCCGTCTCAGACCATGAAGTGGTTGAGTTTAGAATTTATGGTGACAGAAGGAAAACTGCCACCAAAACTTCAGCCCTGGATATGGGGAAAGCAGACTTCAGGCTGCTCAGGGAACTAGTTAGCAAGGTCCCCTGGGAAACTGCTTTTGAAGGCATTGGCGTCCATCAGTGCTGATCAGTCCTTAAGCACTGCCTCCTAAAAGCACAAGATTAGGCAATTCTAAATATCGGAAGTCAGGCAGGCGGGGCAGAAGGCCCGCCTGGCTGACCAGGGATCTTCTACTGGAGCTTAGACGGAAAAAGAAAGTGTACAGCTGCTGGAAGGAGGGTCAGGCGACGTGGAAGGAATACAGGGATGCTGTTCGTGTTTGTAGGGAGAAAATTCGTGTGGCCAAAGCCCAACTAGAGTTGAAGCTGGCCAAGTCTGTGGGAGGCAATAAAAAGGTTTTTTTTAGATATGTTAACAGAAAAAGGAGAACCAAAGAAAACATAGGTCCGCTACTTGATGGAGAAGGTCTCCTCACAGACAAGGACATAGGAAAAGCAGAGACACTTAATGTCTTCTTTGCCTCTGTCTTCAGTACTGATGATGGGCTTTGGGACCCTGGGTGCCCTGAGCTGGAGGACCATGACGGTGGGAAACACAAACTCCTAACCGACCCTGAATGTGTGCGGGATTTGCTGCTCCACCTGGATCCATACAAGTCCATGAGTCCGGATGGGATTCATCCCAGGGTGCTTAAAGAGCCGGCTGATGTCATGGCGGGACCTCTCTCAATTATTTTTCAACGATCTTGGGAATCTGGAGAGGTCCCAGTAGAATGGAAGCTGGCAAATGTTTTTTGCCAATTTTCAAGAAGGGCAAGAAAGAAGACCCCAGCAATTACAGGCCTGTCAGTCTCACATCAGTACCTTGTAAAATTATGGAGAAGATGATTCTTGAAGTTATTGAGGCGCACCTGGGGGACAATGCAGTCATTGGTCCCAGCCAACATGGGTTCATGAGGGGTAGGTCCTGCCTAACACATTTGATTTCCTTTTAGGAAAAGATCACCCATCTCGTCGATCAAGGGAAACCAGCTGATGTGATCTTTTTGGACTTCAACAAAGCTTTTGACACGGTTTCCCATAGGATCCTACTGGACAAAATGTCCAGCATACAACTAAAGCAAAACATCATCCGATGGGTGAGCAATTGGCTGACGGGCAGGGCTCAAAGGGTTGTGCTAAATGGGGCCACATCCGGCTGGCGGATGGTCACCAGTGGGGTCCCTCAAGGCTCCATTTTAGGGCCAGTCCTCCTCAGTGTTTTTATAAATGATTTGGCTGTAGGACTAGAAGGTGTTTTGAGCAAAGTTGCCAACGGCACTAAACTTGGAGGAGTTGTGGACTCTGTTGAGGGTGGAAAGGCCTTGCAGAGGCCTGGACAGATTGGAGAGATGGGCAATCACCAAACACATCAAGTTTAACAAGAGCAAGTGCTGGGTCCTGCACCTGGGACAGGGCAACCCTGGCTATACATACAGACTGGGTGACGAGACGCTGGAGAGGAGTCCCACAGAGGGGGATCTGGGGGTTGTGGTTGACAGCAAGTTGAATATGAGCCAGGAGTGTGCCCTGGCAGCCAGGAGGGCCAACCGTATCCTGGGGTGCATCAAGCACGGCATTGCTAGTTGGTCGAGGGATGTGACTGTCCCGCGCTCTACTCTGCACTGGTGTTTTGGGGCCAGTTTTGACTTCTGACCAAATAAGAGTGATCAAAACAAAATAGAAGGCTTAAAAAAACAAAACATATATTTGATTCATAAGCAATAAAAAGAAATTCACAAAATTGTGAGAAAATCATGCGATACAAAAGGAAATCTGCAAGTCTTTCTAAAAGTTGGAACAAATTTAGTTGGATATTCCTTCTTTGGGTATCAGTGTAAGTACTGAGCAAGACAAAAAAAATAAATAGGAAAAAACAGACAAGATACAAGTACTGCAACACCAAATTATTACTCCTTAACCCTACTTATCTCCTAGAGAAGTTTATTACTGTGGTACTTGCTTCAGAAACAGGTCATTTATTCAAGAGATTAATTTCAGATTCCACAAGCATAGCTAGCAGGGAAGAACGGTATTCAAGTACCAAATTAGTTTAACTTTTTTTGAAAAAGGTAGAAAAAATAATTTATTACCTTGTATAAAAATATTTGTTTTTGATATTGCCTTATATCTTTTACCCTGACCTTTTATTATAAGATTTAACAGATAAAGGTAATGAATGTCAGAGAGTTGGCACTGATGCATGAAGTGCTTTTCCCATTCATATAACATACTTACACAGGTCTTGTCTTAATTAAACTCCTACAAGTTACAGAAATGTATAATTTTTAAATCTGACTTCCAAGGTGTATACTCAAATCGAAATACTTAAATAAACACTGGAACAGTTTGCCCAGGGGTGTTGTGGAGTCTCCTTCTCTGTAGACATTCAAAACCTGCCTGGACACATTCCTGTGTGACATGATTTAGGTGTTCCTGCTCCAGCAGGGGGATTGGACTAGATGATCTTTCAAGGTCCATTCCAATCCCTAACATTCTGTGATTTTGTTAGCAGTTTCAAGAAACAGCAATAATTTTGTTTCTCTCCTCCCTCCTGAAGCCAGGGATAGAAGAATGGGGGCTTGCTTAATCACTTTAAAATAGATACTGCTGAGATATAACCCTTCTTTCTTTCTTGACAGAAGATGTAACAATGCAGGGGGTAGGTTGCCTTGCCTTAGGCACCCTCTCCAACTGGAATGGGTTTTCATCTACATTGTTATTCTGACTGTGTTGAGGGATTTTTGAAACAGCAAGGAGGCCATGACTTGCTGCAGCTGAGCAAACCAAGCTGCCAGGACGACTATGAGAAGTTCCCATGACAGTGTTCCCACATCGCCCGATTGAGGAATTTAGAAAATATTGTTGCCAGCAGCTGGCTTCAAGGACGGGATCTATGTGACTGCTAATCACAAGGGGGTTGTTTTCTTGCAGTTGTTTGTCTGAGTGCTTTTGACCAATAATCTTGTGTGAGACACTATCCGCCCCTGTGTCCTGGTTTCAGTTAGCACAGAATTAATTTTCTTCCTAGTAGCTGGTGGAATGCTGTGTTTTGGCTTAGGATGAGAAGAGTGCTGATAACACCCCGATGCTTTAATTGTTGCAGAGCAGTGCTTATACTAAGCCAAGGACATCTCAGCCTTTTGCTCTGTCCTGCCAACGGGCAGGCTGGGGGTGCAGTAAGAGCTGGGAGGGGACAGACCCAGGACAGGTGACCCAAACTAGCCAAAGGGGTATTCCATACCATCTGACGTCATGCTAAACAATATATAGGGGTGGCTAGCTGGGGGGAGGGGGGCCGGACTGCTCGGAGTTAGGCTGGGCATCGGTCAGCGGGTGGTGAGCAATTGCATTGTGCATCACTTGTTTGTACATACTATTACTTTCGTATTATCACCATTGTATCATTATTATTATTATTGTTATTATTATTTTTGTTATTATTATTTTCCTGTCTTATTAAACTGTCTTTATCTCAACTCACGGGCTTCACTTTCCATTTCTCTCCCCCGTCCCAGAGAGGGAGGGGGGAGGGTGAGCGAACGGCTGCGTGGTGTTTAGCTGCCGGCCGGGTTAAACCACGACACCCTGTTAAGTTTGCTATAAAAGTCAGGCTATTCCGGTAATAAAGGGAGAGCATGATCTGACCATACTGGTATCTGTCGTGTTTTCAGCTGTTCTTCCTGCAACATGACTGTCATGTTCTAGAGCATTTATCTGTGAAAGCAACATAATTGATGCTCAGGACATATGTCTTGACACTGAGCAAGATGTTTGGCACTTTGAAATTCATATATATATTCAAGGCTGTTCATGTTTAAGAACTGCTTGTGCTTTTGTAGAAGTAGATAAGGAGAATATAACTCTCCCTAGCAAAAATCATTCTAACTTTTGTATTTATAACTTTGTTAGAATTGTCGGGTGTGAATTTTATATTTGGCACCAGTGGTATCCCACCAGTTGATAAAGTCTAACAATACAATGTAAACAAGTTGCTAGTCATCACTGGTGGGATACACTTTTCGGGTGGTCACCAACGGCAAATGGTATTCTCAAAACATTGTGTCACCCGATCATAATCAGATTGATCTTAGTATAAATCTTGTATTGTCTGTAATTATACTAATCTGGAACTGGAGAATGTTATACCAGATAGCCACGCTGACTTCTTTGTTGCAAGTCCATGGTATGGCATTAAGTGATCAGTACCAAGTTGGGAATTGTTGCTGCGAGTAAAAGAATTTACTAATCTTCTAGAAAAGGAGGGACTGAAGCCAGGGATAGAAGAAGAGGGGCTCGCTTAATCGCTTTAAAATAGATTTTGCTGAGCAACTATGCTTACTAATGTGCAAATTAACCAAAACAAGGAGTCTCGGGGCCCCTCACAGAAGATGTTTCCTGACAAAAATGGGGAACCTGTCTCAAAAAACAGCTGAGACCAACCTTGTGGTTTGGACAAGAGCCAAGGAGCAGCTGAGTCTGTACAAAGGCAGGGGGTCAACTAGTGGTGATGAAGAGGAGTTAGCGGACTTCATCCCCGCAACCACCACCAGAAGGCACTGCGCAGGCACAGATGGGAGGAGTTTATGGAAATGACTTTTTGGAGCTAATTTTAATACAAAGCGGGGATAGCTTATGAATATGTGTAGGTATATTGGGAAACTTCATGCATATGTAACTTTTTACTGCATATAACCAAAGCAAGTTGCCGCGTTAAGGTGCACATGCCTTTGGGAGCTATCCCGCATGTGCCCAGAGCAGAAACAAACCACATACCTGCTTTATAACTTATTTGCTTTGAGTTATAGAGTTCTTCCATGAATCACTCCCCCCCCCCCTTTCAGTTTTGTGACAAACAATAAATCCTCTTCATTCTCCTCACTGCTTCTGACCCACATGCAACTGCTTTTCCAGTGCTAAGTAATACCAGCTGGGGTAGCTATGGATGAAAGCATTATTCACTTGCCCTGTGCTTCAGAAGCTGAAGTCTATGGTTCAATTTGCACAGGTTGTATAGATTCTATCACCATCTCTCCAATAGTGCATACACATCTAAATTCAAATGTAGCACAGGCCAAAGTTTAATTTAATGTTGTTGAGAAGAGGGAGGCAGAATTGTTTTGAAATTCTCCCTGAAAAGCAGCCTGTTGTATTAGAGCAAAGCAGCTTGTTTCTATCATACCTTTGTTTGACAAGTTTGGGCTGGTTAGAAAGGTCATTTATGCCTCAAAGCATCAAATTAACATCTAAGGATGTGAATTTTAAAAATGGCTATTTGTTTCTGCTCTCTGAATTGCTAATGCTAGGGGGAGAAAAAGGGGGGAGAAAAACTTAGCTAGACCCCAAAAGGAAAAAAGGGCTTTTCCTCAGGCAAACTAATAATTGATTTTATGTCCATGCCAGTGCAGGCTGGCTATATCTTAATTAAACCTCCCAAATTAAACAGGTAGTTGGAACGGCGTCAAACAAAAATATTGTTTAATTACGAAAGAAATAATTTTTGGCATAACATTTACAGCTTTCTCTCCCCCCTCCACATAGACAAGCTCCAGTACTCATAATGTGTAATCCCCACTAACAGCAACAACTTCCAGACATGCTTTGTACTGAGTTGCAATCTTTAACACAGTAGTGCTTTTCTTGCTAGTCCTGCTTTTAATAAACCAAGTCTCTATTCATAACACAAATACGATAATTTGTGTGTTTTTTTTTTTTAAAAAAAAGAAAAAAAACACTATGTACTTTTAAACTAGATAACCAAAAGAATTTGGGAACCATTAGGCCTTCCACTCCCCATCTCTAAAAGCCCTTGTGTTTTTTTAATCAACCCTTCCTAACTAGCAACATCTAAACTAAAAATTGAATTTCAGTTAAAATCATACAAGCCTACAAAAACATTCACGAACTTGCAAGTATCTCTTCAAAACCAAATGAAGCCAAATTCAAATTATTACAAGCAGGTACACTTTCAGCAAAAGCTCATACCTGGTCATTTGTTTTCTTGAGCTCCCTGAAATCTGTTTGGCTGCATTGCATTCATTTCCTTCTCCCAGCAGATGGATGCAGGCATACAAACTGCAGATAAAGTTCCCAGCCATATACAGGTCTTGCTGGCTAAAAGGATTGTAATTTTAGGCAATAAGTCACAAACAGTAGCAGCACCAGCTCAATTCCAGCAGCCTGTACAGCAGCAGTTGGCAAAACTAATGCCAACTAAGGTGTTTCAAAGAGGCGGGGTGGCAGGACGAGCCTTGCTAAAGCAATCTTTGTTCAAGCTGCATGTTAAGTTGCCTTTAGTTAATGCCTCTAGAAAAGAAGCAAGACAAGGACATGTTGTGTTTCAAAATTCTTTAGCTATTAAAATTCAAAACGAGGATGCAACTTTAGTACCAGGACCACTGAGTCACCATGATAAGGGACTTATAGGTAACAAGAGCAAGGAGCATTGCACATTGAAAAAACAGGCTCTAAAAAAAAAGAAGTGAAACACAACAAATACGAGGAACACTATCTACTATAACAATGAAAAACAACTACACAATCAAGCTTGAAACTGAATTAAGGCAGAAGCAATCAAAACAAACAAACAAACAAACAAACAAACAAACAAACAAAAATAAATGTATGTTTATGTAGACATTTTAGTAAAATCCACAACCTTCAAACATAATCCATATCCACACATCAAATTAAACCTCTGACAATGAATTTCAGAAGCAGACAATATGTTAAGCTTTATGTAGTGCCTATTCTTCGTGAAAATGCAAAACTTCAATGAACCTCTTATAGCTCAAACTCAACATACTAAATTTCTCTTCAATACACAGCAATATTTAGGTCACTTGAAAGCTCTAAAGTCCTGTTTTATGTGGTCTGTGCTGCATTTAGCCTGACTTAGGCATTTTATAGCTCAGGAGGAAATCTCAGATTGTGCTTACTGGAACAAGGTGTAAAACTAGTCTGATTCATAAAAGCAACCCAGAGGCTTCATCATAGTCATGCTATTGTATTACTGCTACCCAGACGCCCCAGACAGAAGTTGAGGCATCGCTGTGGTATGCTCTGTCCAGTAGCAGTCATGATATTTAATAATAATCTGCTACTGACAAGACAGAAAAAGGACAGTGGAAAAAGAAATGCACAAGCAGAGTGACTCATGCAGAGCCCCTCACACAGCCCCTCAGAGGTACAGAAGAAATTCACCTCTTCTGACTCCTAAAGCTCTTACCACTGACTAGGTTATATCTCAAACACAAATTTTAAAAGTTTGTTTTCATACTAGTGCATCTGGTCTTTTTTGGCTCTGTGTAAGACTTGGCCCCAGTACTATATGACAATGAATTTCATGAACTAGTCTTTCCTTGCACAAACAAGTTTTCCTTTTTAACAGTTTAAAAATGTATCTCCCTTCTGATGGCTGTTCTCTCACTTGTCTTCTTTATTATTATGAACAAGCAGCTATACTGATACCACCTACATGTGCAATATTGTTCACAGGAGAGGAAATAGGAGAACAAAGAGAAGAGCATAGCTTTTAAAGCAATTGCTAGAGGAATTCCCATGGGACAGGGTACCAAACTTACAGATGTTATAGCTATTTAGCTGCTAATTGGCAGACTCCTGTGCTTGTCACATGGCTTGCTTGCCTGGCATTTTCTCTATTCCTTATCATCTTGCTTTGCTGTGCCTGGGACATTTTGATAACAGCTATGGCCATCCGTTTGGGCTGGCAGACTGCCATGGCATCGCTGCTGTACTGGACAGGCTGGAACTCCAGAGTGAACTCTAGTCAGAAGGACTGCAACCTGTGGATAAGTCCATGTGGGAGCATGTACACCCTGAAGCATCTGTGGCCAGAGAAGTCCACTCTGGAGCACCTCAAAGCCACAGAAGTCCATGCCACAGCAAGTACACCTTGCAGTGTTCATGTCTGTGGATAAGGCCATGCCAGAATACCTCAAAGCATCTGTGGCCATGGATAAGACTACAACACAGTGTCTGAAGGGACCTCTGAAGGGACCATGGCCAAAGGAAAAGACTGCGTCAGAGCAGGTACACCTCAAAGTGACTGTGGCCGTGGACAAGTCCATGCCACAGCAGGTATACCTCTGAAGAGGCTGTGGACCAATAATAAGGACACACCAGTAGGTAGACCTTGAAAGGGACTGTGACTCATGGATGAAGCCATGCTGGAGCAGGTACATCTCTAAGGGACTGTGGCCAATGGACAAGCCTAGGCTGGAGCAGAGGGAAGGGGAGGAGTTCATTGCAGTGTTAAATGCTGTGGCCTGGCCCATAAGGACAAGGGGTGGAGATTGTAATGGATATGCCTTTAAACTGTTTTAACCCATGATTTGAGTTGCATGTTATAGGAAGTCCTTTAGCAGGAACCACTTGAACAAACAGAGGATGTACCTTACAAGTCAGTGCAAGTGCAGCAGTGACCCAACCTGAGCTGGCTTTGGCATCCAGTAATAGCGTAATACACCGCCTTCTGTCCTGAGCAACCATTGCAACATTTAGAAGCTAAGTTGTGGAGTAAAAGAACACAGTGGACGTTTTATGGACATATCCACCTAAGGGGTGGTCCTTAGACTAAGGGAATGATACCCATGTATTAATTGATAGGTGGAAAGCTTTAAACTAGATCTGAAGGGGGAGGGGGTTGTAGCTGGGCTTGCATCAGTGAGGCAGCACCCTAGCAGTGATGAAAACCGGGAGACCTCCCACCCACCTAGGGTGAAATCGGCGTGCTCAGCTCGCTCCCTGAAGTGCCTGTACACCAATGCATGTAGCATGGGGAATAAGCAGGAGGAGTTAGAAATACATGTTCGGTCAGGAGACTATGATCCAATAGCAATTACAGAGACATGGTGGGACAGCTCACGACTGGAATGTGGTCATGGATGGGTATGTCCTGCTCAGGAAAGACAGGCCAGCAAGGCAAGGTGGCAGAGTTGCTCTTTACGTGAAAGAGCAACTACATTGTATTGAGTACTGTCCAGGGACAAATAAGGAGCAAGTTAAGAGTCTGTGGGTGAGAACTAAGGGGCAGGCTGGCATGGGGGATGCTGTTGTGGGTGTCTATTACAGGCCACCAGATCAGGACGATGAAGTTTATGAGGCTTTCTACAGGCAGCTGATAGCAGCCTTGTGAACACAGGCCCTGGTTATTGTGGGGGATTTCAACTACCCTGACATTTGCTGGAAGGCCTACTCAGCCAGCCATCCGCAGTCCAGGTGGTTCCTCCAGTGCATTGGTGATAACTTCCTCATGCAAATGGTGGACGTGCTAAGTAGGAGAGGAGCACTGCTGGATCTTGTCCTCACTAACAAAGAGGGGCTGCTTGAAGCAGCGATGGTTGAGGGCAGCCTTGGTTGCAGCGACCATGAGATGGTGGAATTCAGGATCTCATGTGGCAGGAACAGAGTACCAAGCAGAATTGCAACCCTGGACTTCAGTATGGCCAACTTTGACCTTTTCAAGCAATTGCTAGGGGAAATCCCATGGGACAAGGTACTTGAAGGAAAAGGGGCCCAAGATAGCTGGTTATTGTTCAAGGACTGCTTCTTCCGAGCTCAAGATCAGAGCATCCCAACAGGTAGGAAGTCAGGAAAGAGAGCCAGGAGACCTGCAAGGTTAAATGGGGAATTGCTGGGCAAACTCAAGTGGAAGAAGAGAGTCTACAGATCATGGAAGGAGGGACTGGCCACTTGGGAGGAATATAAGGCTGTTGTCAGAAGATGTAGGGAGGCAATTAGGAAAGCTAAGGCCTCCCTAGAATTAAACCTTGCAAGAGGGGTCATGGACAATAGAAAGGGCTTCTTAAAATACACTGCAGATAAAAATAACATTAGAGGCAATGTAGGCCCACTAATGAATGAGGTGGGTGCCCTGGTGACAGAAGATATAGAGAAGGCAGAGTTACTGAATGCTGCCTTTGTCTCTGTCTATAATGCCAGAGGCTCTCCTGAGGAGCCCCGTACCCCTGAGGCCCCAGAGGAAGTCGGGGTAAAGGAGGAGTTTGCCTTGTTTGATGAGGACTGGGTTAAGGACCAATTAAGCAAGCTGGACATCCACAAGTCCATGGGTCCTGATGGGATGCATCCGTGGGTGCTGAGGGAGCTGGCAGAAGTCATTGCTAGACCACTCTCCATTATCTTCTTAATCTTTGGTAAGTCATGGGCATCGGGAGAGGTGCCTGAGGACTGGAGGAAAGCAAATGTCACTCCAGTCTTCAAAAAGGGCAAGAAGGAGGACCAGGTAACTATAGACTGGTCAGCCTCACATCCATCCTTGGTACGGTGATGGAACAACTTATCCTTGACATTGTCTCTAGACATATCAAGGATAAAAGAGTCATTAGGGGCAGTCAACATGGTTTCACCAAGGGGAAGTTGTGCTTGACCGACCTGATAGCCTTTTATGAGGATATAACTGGGTGGATTGATGATGGAAAGGCAGTGGACATGGTGTATCTTGATTTCAGTAAAGCCTTTGACACCGTCTCCCACAGCATCCTTGCAGCTAAACTGAGGAAATGTGGTCTGGACAATCGGGTAGTGAGGTGGACTGTGAAATGGCTGAAGGGAAGAAGCCAGAGGGTTGGTTAATGGGACAGAGTCCAGTTGGAGGCCTGTATCCAGTGGAGCCCCTCAAGAGTTGGTACTGGGATCAGTGTTGTTTAATATATTCATCGATGACTTGGATGAGGGAATAGAGTGCACTGTCAGCAAGTTTGCTGACGACAATAAACTGGGAGGAGTGGCTGACATGCCGAAAGGCTGTGCTGCCATCCAGCGGGACCTCAACAGGTTGGAGAATTGGGTGGGGAGAAATTTAATGAAATAAAACAAGGGCAAGTGTAGAGTCCTGCATCTGGGCAAGAACAACCCCAGACACCAGTATAAGTTGGAGATTGCCCTGCTGAAGAGCAGTGAAGGGGAGAGGGACCTGGGGGTCCTGGTGGACAGCGGGATGACCATGAGACAGCACTGTGCTTCTGTGGTCAAGAAGGCCAATGGCATCCTGGGCTGTATTAGAAGGGGTGTGGTTAGTAGGTTGAGAGAGGTTCTCCTCCCCCTCTGCTCTGGTGAGACCTCATCTGGAATATTGCGTCCAGTTCTGGGCCCCGCAGTTCAAGAAGGACAGGGAACTGCTTGAGAGAGTCTAGCACAGAGCCACAAGGATGATTAAAGGAGTGGAGCATCTCCTTTAGGAGGAAAGGCTGAGGGAGCTGGGCCTCTTTAGCTTGGAGAAGAGGAGACTGAGGGGTGACCTTATTAAAGTTTATAAATATGTAAAGGGCAAGTGTCAAGAGCCAGGCTCTTCTCGGTGGCATCCAATGATAGGACAAGAGGCAATGGGTTTAAGCTGGAACATAGGAGGTTCCGCTTAAATATGAGAAGAAACTTTTTCATGGTGAGAGTGACGGAACACTGGAACAAGCTGCCCAGGGGGGTTGTGGAGTCTCCTTCTCTGGAGACTTTCAAAACCCGCCTGGACACGTTCTTGTGTGACATGATTTAGGTGTTCCTGCTCTGGCAGGGGGATTGGACTAGATGATCTTTCAAGGTCCCTTCCAATCCCTAACATTCTGTGATTAATGAGGGACCTTCTAACAAGGGTCCAAGGGGCGGTTCAAGTTCCCCATGAGGGACAGGGCCTCTGAACATAAGGCTGTTCCTATTTATCTGTATAAGATCTCATCTGCTTATTCTTCCTGGTCAGGTGGTCTGTAGCAGACCCCCACTATAATGTCACCCATCCCTGCCCTCCCTTTAATCCTGACCCATAAGTTCTCAGTCAGCTTCTCATCCATCCCCAGGCAGAGCTCCATGCACTCAAGCATGCCTTCACTAATCAGGGTGCAGCTACAAAGGCCCCGGACACCCTAAGTCAAGGGCAGCTAATTACACTCTTGAGAAGCTGCTAGAGCTTCCTCAGGCCCATACCACTGTGTCTCCACTTACTTTATCCTTGCCTAAAAGCAGCAGTCACCCTCAAGTTTCTCTGAGGATTGCCAGGCATCCCCCCCCCAATGCTCTTGGACCTTGGCCCCAGAAGCTCCTGAAGTTTCCAAAGCAGAACCAGAGACGGCTGTGCCAACAGACACATCTCTTGGCTGCACTCTGGAGATGAGATAGAAGAGATTAGAAAAAGAGGTCAGAAGACAAAAGAAGAGAAGGTCAGAGAGTAGAAGAAAAGACCAGAGAAGAAAAGATAAGAAAATATCAGACAACATGGGAGAAAAATAAAGCCAGAAAAGAGCAGAAAGGAGAAAAACCAGTGAAGGACAGAGATGAGGTCAGGCAGGAGAAGAGACCAAAGTCCAAGAAGATAATAGATGAGAAGGTCAGAGAAGATCCAAGAAAAAAGGTCAAAAAGGGTTTGAGAGAGGCAATACAAGCTCAAAGAGTAGGTAGGAAAAGAAAAGCTTACAGAAGAGATGAAGAGATTTAAAAAAAAAAAAAGAGGGAAGGGAAGAGGGGACAAGGAGTAGGTCAGAGAAGAAGAAAAAGAGGTCAGAAAAGAATGTCAGACAATATTGGTGGAAAAAGGCCAGAAGATAAAAGAAGGCATGTGAAAGACAGAGGAGAAAAGGATAGAAAGATATCAGAGAAAGCAAAAGAAAAGGTCAGAAAATCCAAGTAAATCAGAGAAGGTCAGAGAGAATAAAGACAGGTAAGAAAAGATCAGAAAAACTGGAAAAGGACAAAGAAGCCCATGAAGGCTCAGTGCACACTACAGCACTGAATAAAGCATGTAGAAGTTCTGAAGATCCCAAACACACCAATATCCTCTCAAGTCACTGCTCTCCAGTGACCATAATAACAAACTGTACAGACAGAGAATATGAACAGAAGGAGTCAAGATGAATTTTATTACCTGCTCATTTATCTGCCAAGGAAAAAAAGCCCCCAACAAAAAAACTACCCACATATTTGTACTACCAGCTCTGTCAAATCAAGTTGCTTAGACCCGAATAACTTTGCCTTGTGGAATGAAACAATCTATTTGCCTCCTTTGGTTAGGTATTTAAATTCAAAACCATTAACATGCTCTTAAGTCCCTAAATTTTCATTACTATGTCTCTTCACTATGGACTTTAAGACTTAATTAGAATTTTGTGAATTTTGAAAAACCTAACTTAAACTAGCTCCCTCAGGCTCAAGCAAGAATTTTCTTACTGTTTTTGGTGATTGGATTTAACTAGTTTTAGGCAAGATGCAAGACAAAATTTTAGTGGGAACAGGTTTGGTGAAACAAATACTTTAAGTATCTTCACAGCATGAAAGGAACATGAATGAATAAATACCTAGTTGCTAACTTGTCACTAACATAATGATGAGTCCTCTGCCTTTACTTCAGATACTTTGCTGTGTCTGGAACAATCCTAAATGTTTTAAATTTTTACCTAGTCATTGTCATGGTTTCACCTAGGATAGAGTTAATTTTCCTCCTAGTAGCTGGTAGGGTGCCATGTTCGGGATTTAGGATGAGAATAAGGTTGATGTCACACTCATGTTTTAATTGTTGCAGAGCAATGCTTCCACTAAGCCAAGGATTTTTCAGCTTCTCGCTCTGTCCTGCCAGTGGGAAGGCTGGGCATGCAGCAGTAGCTGGGAGGGGACAGACCCAGGACAGCTGACCCAAAATGGCCAAAGGGGTATTCCATACCATCTGATGTCATGCTGAACAATATATATGGGGGGGCTGGCCGGGGTCAGGGGAACGGCTACTCAGGGATAGGCTGAGCATCGGTCAGCGGGTGGTGAGCAATTGCATTGTCCATCACTTGTTTTATATACATTAGTAGTAGTAATATTATTATCATTATTATTATTATTTTACTTTCTTTTCTGTCCTAAAAAACTGTCTTTATCTCAGCACACAGGCTTCATTTTCCTGATTCTCTCCCCCATCCCAGAGAGGGAGGGGGGAGGGAGAGAGAACAACTGTGTGGTGCTTGGCTGCTGGACGGGTTAAACCACAACGATCCTTTTGGCACACAATGTGGGGCTCGAAGGGTTGAGATAACGACAGATCTGACCAGAGTGTGTTAAACCAAAATTGGTATAAGTGTTACATCAGTTTAATAGTTACTAACCACAGTGCCAATTTTTGTGATCTCAAGTCTGCTGTACCTGTTTTCCAAACTGAATTATAGAGCACATTACTTACTGTATGTGTTCCCTGTCGTGCTGTTTACCCTTTCTGGGGGCTGGTTTAAGGTTATTATTTTACTGTACAGTGTAACACTGGCTTATGATATGATAAAATTGCTGGTCACGGTATTTGTACTCAGCACTGTCGTCGACTCTATACTTTGGAAACCCTACCCCAGAAACTATTAGCAATTACACATTTTACCTTTTTTCTTCAGAGAGCCAATCTACGTAGGGGACAGGGAGAGATAATATTTCCTGCATGTTCACTCTCCCTTTCTCCTTCACCCCCTTCTTATCCTCCGGGCTAGTTATGATAGTTCTCCAAGATTTTCACCCCTGAACAACTGCACAATCCTTAAAAACTGGTAGAATACTTGAAAAAGGGGTGTCATCACTCTGGCAATTGCAGAGACACAAATCGCTGTAACGTGCTGGGGGTCTGGCCTATTCCTATCAAGCTGCAATCGATGCCACTATAAACCTAGGGACAGACCCTGCGGCCACTCCAAGTCCTGTGACAGGCCCAACAGCCACTCCAGCCCCTGCTGCCACTCCAACCCCTACGATGGACCCTGCAGCCTCTCCAGCCCCTGCGGCCTCTCCGGCTCCTGTGATGGGCCCAGCAGTCATTCCAGCTCCTGTGATGGGCACAGAGCTTGTTCCAACACCTGTGATGGGCCCAGTGGTCATTCCAGCTCCTGTGACAGGCCCAGCAGTTGTTCCACCTACTGTGATGGGCCCATCGGTTGCCCCACCTCCTCTGGCGGGCCCAGCGGTCATTCCAATCCCTGTGATGGGACCAGCAGTTGTCCCAGCTCCTCTGCCGGGCCCTGCATTTGTTCCAACCCCTGTGGATGGACCAGCGTTTATTCCAACCCCTGTGGCAGGCCCTCTGGCTGGGTGAGAGAAACAAACTGTAGCAGCGCAAGTTGCCCCTGTAACCAAGGTGAAAAAATGGTATAGAAAGTCAGATTGTTTAGAACACGCAGAAATTCCTTTTAAAACTAAACATGGAGGTGATGAGGCCGAGCCACCAGAAGAATAGGAGGATGAAGATGAAGATGTCGAAAAAACAGTGAGCTTGTCACCTGCCTGCTCCGGTGCTGGAACAACCAGAGCCAATTGTGTGAAATTAGAGGGCAGGGAAGCCAGGCAGTTGGGATCCCTTGCTAGAGATGCAGGCATTGACAAAGAAATTGGAGATGGAGAATGACCTTACAGCCTCTGGAGGCGTCTCCTGTCAGCTGTGAAGAAAAGGGATCCCTTCAAGGAAGAACTTGTATGTCTACCAGGCAAGTGGACCACTATGGAGAAGGGAATCCAGTACCTGAGGGAATTAGCCGTACGGGAAGTGATTTATGAGGGACCTAGACAATGAACAAATATCCACAGATACAGATGAAGTCAAGTGTACCATCATCATATGCCAGCTCATTGGCAATAATGACCTGGAAAAACCATGAGAAACCCACAGTGGATGAGTTGGCTAAACAACTCCGGCAGTACAAAGAAAGTCTCTCCTCTTCCCTACAGGCCTGCATCACTTGCAGAGAAACTTTCTGAAAGTGTCCATCATCTAAAAGAGAATACTTTGGAGAAACTTTCTGAAAAGGTCCACCAACTTGAAGAGAGATTATTTTCCTCCCCACCTGTACAAACCAGTGTCTCAGCTATCAGGGATAAGCATCCACCCATGAAAGGAAGATGATATAGTGGGTACACACCCCGTTCCACCCTGGGGTTTTACCTACGTGACCATGGAGAGGACATGAGAAAATGGGATAGAAAAATCTACCTCAAACCAAGAGGCACGGGAACGTGACTTGTAAGGAAAAACACTCGGGAAAAAGGGGGTTCTCTGAGAAGATTGCTGCTCCAACTTCCAGCACGCAGTCCCTCAGACACAGAAACGAAGATTCTGACAAGGATTATAGGGGCCCTGCCTCCAGCCAGGGGGAGGAAAGGGACAATCGAGTTTCTTGGTTAGTTGGACTGTGTGGATTTGATGGCCTGACATGTCAGATGCACAGAAGTATAAGGCTTTAAGTAGACACCGGTGCACAATGTACTGTAATGCCATCAAGCCACAAAGGGCCAGAACCCATCTGTATTTATGGGGTGATGGGGGGATCCCAGCAGGTAACTGCATTGGAGACTGAAGTGAGATGACATTAAACAGTTGTCTACCTTGCCCAGTCTCTCAGAGGACCCTTCTGTTGTGGGGTTGCTGAGGGTCGAAGAACAGCAGGTGTCAATCGCTACCACAACTGTGCAACGGCAGCAATATCGCACCAACCGAGACTCCCTGATTCCCATCCATAAGCTAATTCGTCAACTGGAGAGCCAAGGAGTGATCAGCAAGACTCACTCACCTTTTAATAGTCCCATATGGCCAGTGTGAAAGTCTAATGGCGAGTGGAGGCTAACAGTGGACTATCCTGGCCTGAACAAAGTCACACCACCACTGAGTGCTACTGTGCCAGACATGCTAGAACTCCAGTATGAACTGGAATCAAAGGCAGCCAAGTGGTATGCCACAACTGGTATTGCTAATGCATTTTTATCCATCCCTCCAGCAGCAGAGTGCTGGCCACAGTTTGCTTTCACTTGGAGGGGAGTCCAATATACTTGGAATCGGTTGCCCCAGGGGTGGAAACACAGCCCTACCATTTGCCATGGACTGATCCAGTCTGCGCTGGAGCAGGGGGAAGCTCCTGAACACCTGCAGTACATCGATGACATCATTGTGTGGGGTGACACAGCAGAGGAAGTTTTCGAGAAAGGGAAGAAAATAGACCAAATCCTTCTGAAGGCCGGTTTTGCCATAAAACAAAATAAAGTCAAAGGACCTGCACGAGAGATCCAGTTTTTAGGAATAAAATGGCAAGATGGATGCCGTCAAATCCCAATGGATGTGATCAACAAAATAACAGCTATGTCTCCACCAACTAGCAAAAAAGAAACACAAACTTTCCTAGGTGTCGTGGGGTTTTGGAGAATGCACATTCCAAATTACATTCTGATTGTAAACCAGCTCTACCAAGTAACCCATAAGAAGAATGAGTTTGAATAGGGCCCTGAGCAATGACAAGCCTTTGAACAAATTAAGCAGGAAATAGTTCATGCAGTAGCCCTTGGGCCAGTCCGAACAGGACCAGATGTAAAGAATGTGCTCTACACTGCAGCCGGGGAGAATGGCCCCACCTGAAGCCTCTGGCAGAAAGAGCCTGGGGAAACTCAGGGAAATCTCCAGACAAAGTAGATGGGCTGATCTTACTTCTGATCTTAATGAAGGGACTTCTGATTTGCATTTCCAAGAAGTGAGTAATGTATACTCTGACCAGGACTAGAAGGGCCCTGTCTCCAGCAGGAGGGAAAGAGAAAAGGGATAACTGGGTTTATTGGCCTGTGTGGATTTGATGGCCTAGCATGTCAGACCCACTGGAGTATAAGGCTCTAGTGAACACCAGTGCACAGTGTACTGTAATGCCATTAAGCTATAAAGGCGCAGAACCCATTTGTAATTCTAGAGTGACAAGGGGGTCCCAACATTTAACTGTACTGGAAGCTCAAGTGAGTCTGTATTAACTGTATTGGAAGCTGGAAATGAGCGACAAAAGCACACAGTGTGACTGGCCTGGAGGCTCCATAAATCCTTGACACAGATACCTCAGGAGAGGGTATTTCAAGGAGTAAAGAGGGTACTGGTGGGATTTTGCATAACTGCCTTGGAGATGAAGTACGTTAAATGGTAGCCTATGTTGTCTGGTCTCTCTGTGGTACACCACAACTGATATCGCTAGGATAGATGTATCCTAGACAAATGTATCACAGGACCAGATGTAAACAATGTGCTCTACACCTCATCCAGGGAGAATGGACCCACCTGGAGCCTCTGGCAGAAAGAGACTGGGAAAAGTCAAGGTTGAACCCTAGGGTTTTGACACACAAATGCCTGTGGTGGTGCTTACAGCAGTGGAAGGAGAGCAACTGGCAGCCCAGAGGCAAACCCATCTGGGCTGCTGCATGGTGGCAAGATATTGCCACCCAAGTAGAGAACCTGGTTGTAGAAGTACGCCATGTGGATGCTCATATGCCCAAGAACTGGGCCACTAAAGAACACTGAAACAACCAGCAGGTAGATCAGGCTTCTAAGAGTGAAGTGGCTCAGGTGGACCTGGACTGGCAACATAAAGGTGAATTATTTATAGCTAGATGGGCTGGTGGTTGAGGGGTGGACCTGACCAATGATATTTTGCACAGGTTATTCATGATTGTGTAACGTATGCTGCAATCAAGGAAGCCAAGCTGTTAAAGCTTGTCAGGTATGGAGTATGATGGCTGGAATATAAATATGGAGAGGCCTGGCAGACTGATTCCATCACACTCCCTCAAACCCGCAACGGCAAGTGCCACATACTTACAATGGTGGAAGCAACCACCAGATGGCTGGAAACATATTTTGTGCCCCATGCCACCGCCCAGAACACTATCCTGGGCCTTGAAAAGCAAGTCCTATGGCGACATGGCACCCCAGAAAGAATTGAGTCAGACAATGGGACTCATTTCCCAAACAACCTTATAGACACTTGGGCCAAAGGACATGGTCTTGAGTGGGTGTATCACATCCCCTATCATGCACCAGCCTCCAGGAAAGTTGAATGATACAATGGACTGTTAAAGACTACATTGAAAGCAATGGGTGCTGGGACATTCAAAAATCAGGATACGCATTTGGCAAAGGCCACCTGGTTAGTCAATACTAGGGGATCTGCCAACCGAGCTAGACCTGCCCAATCAAACCTGTTAAGTGCTGTAGAAGGGGACAAAGCCTCTGTAGTGCATGTAAAAACCATGCTGGGGAATATAGTTTGGGCTACTCCTGCCTCAAGCAAAGGCAAACCCATTTGTGGTATTGCTTTTGCTCAGGGACCTGGATGCACTTGGTGGGTAATGCAAAAGAATGGAGAGGTCCGGTGTGTACCTCAAGGGGATTTAATACTGGGTGAGAATAGCACATGCGTTGAATTGTATTATGTTAATTATTATATAATACTGTATGTCATCACAACCATGATTGCTATATGTCAATATCCTATTAATGATATCACAGTAACATCCACGCAGATAATAATGAATGAATTTTGATAGAATTGGACAACCACAGCAGTGCGATGTAATGAGAACGGGCCTCAACATGTGACAATCCAACATCAAACACCATCTCTTCTGCCCTGAAAGACTGCTGTGACAGATGGAGCCCAAAGTCAGCCATGGACTACACAAACTCAGTGGACATTTTATACATACATATATGAAAAGTGATGCCTAATTGCAATGTATTGGGGTGTAACACAAGCATGACATAAATGGTATGGAATAAGGGGTGAATATAGCCCTGGTTTCACCTACGATTCAGTTAATTTTTTCCTCCTAGTAGCTGGTAGGGTGCTGTGTTTGGGATTAAGGATGAGAATAATTTTGATGTCACACTCATGTTTTAATTGTTGCAGAGTAGAGCTTATGCTAAGCCAAGGACTTTTCAGCTTCTCGCTGTGCCCTGCCAGCTGGCAGACTGGGTGTACAGCAGGAGCTGGGAGGGGGACAGAACCAGGACAGCTAACCAAAACTGGTCAAAGTAGAATCATAGAATATCCTGAGTTGGAAGTGACCCATAAGGATCAACAAGTCCAACTCCTGGCACCACACAGGTCTACCAGAAATTTTAGACCATGTTACTAAGTGCACAGTCCAATCACTTTTTAAATTCAGACAGACTTGGTGCACTGACTACTTCATCGGGGAGCCTGTTCCAGTGTGCGAAAAACCTCTCAGTGAAGAAACTCTTCCTGATGTCAAGCCTAAACTTCCCCTACCTCAGCTCAAAACCGTTCCTGCAGGTCCAATCACAACTGCAGAGAATAGGTCACCTGCCTCCCCATTACCCCTCGCGAGGAAGCTGTAGACCGCGATGAGGTCTCCTCTCCCCTTAGCCTCCTCTTCTCCAGGCTGAACAGGCTAAGTGCCCTCATCCACTCCTCATACGTCTTCCCCTCTAGGCCATTCAACATTGTCGTTGCCCTCCTCTGGACACTCTCCAACAGTTTAACGTCCTTGTACTGTAATGCCCAGAACTGCACATAGTACTTGAGGTGAAGCCGCACCAGTGCAGAGTAGAGCGCGGGACAGTCACATCCCTCGACCAACTAGCAATGCCGTGCTTGATGCACCCCAGGATACGGTTGGCCCTCCTGGCTGCCAGGGCACACTCCTGGCTCATATTCAACTTGCTGTCAACCACAACCCCCAGATCCCCCTCTGTGGGACTCCTCTCCAGCGTCTCGTCACCCAGTCTGTATGTATAGCCAGGGTTGCCCTGTCCCAGGTGCAGGACCCAGCACTTGCTCTTGTTAAACTTGATGTGTTTGGTGATTGCCCATCTCTCCAATCTGTCCAGGCCTCTGCAAGGCCTTTCCACCCTCAACAGAGTCCACAACTCCTCCAAGTTTAGTGCCGTTGGCAACTTTGCTCAAAACACCTTCTAGTCCTACAGCCAAATCATTTATAAAAACACTGAGGAGGACTGGCCCTAAAATGGAGCCTTGAGGGACCCCACTGGTGACCATCCGCCAGCCGGATGTGGCCCCATTTAGCACAACCCTTTGAGCCCTGCCCGTCAGCCAATTGCTCACCCATCGGATGATGTTTTGCTTTAGTTGTATGCTGGACATTTTGTCCAGTAGGATCCTATGGGAAACCGTGTCAAAAGCTTTGTTGAAGTCCAAAAAGATCACATCAGCTGGTTTCCCTTGATCGACGGGATGGGTGATCTTTTCCTAAAAGGAAATCAAATGTGTTAGGCAGGACCTACCCCTCATGAACCCATGTTGGCTGGGACCAATGACTGCATTGTCCCCCAGGTGCGCCTCAATAACTTCAAGAATCATCTTCTCCATAATTTTACAAGGTACTGATGTGAGACTGACAGGCCTGTAATTGCTGGGGTCTTCTTTCTTGCCCTTCTTGAAAACTGGCAAAAAACATTTGCCAGCTTCCATTCTACTGGGACCTCTCCAGATTCCCAAGATCGTTGAAAAATAATTGAGAGAGGTCCCGCCATGACATCAGCCGGCTCTTTAAGCACCCTGGGATGAATCCCATCCGGACTCATGGACTTGTATGGATCCAGGTGGAGCAGCAAATCCCGCACACATTCAGGGTCGGTTAGGAGTTTGTGTTTCCCACCGTCATGGTCCTCCAGCTCAGGGCACCCAGGGTCCCAAAGCCCATCATCAGTACTGAAGACAGAGGCAAAGAAGACATTAAGTGTCTCTGCTTTTCCTATGTCCTTGTCTGTGAGGAGACCTTCTCCATCAAGTAGCGGACCTATGTTTTCTTTGGTTCTCCTTTTTCTGTTAACATATCTAAAAAAAACCTTTTTATTGCCTCCCACAGACTTGGCCAGCTTCAACTCTAGTTGGGCTTTGGCCACACGAATTTTCTCCCTACAAACACGAACAGCATCCCTGTATTCCTTCCACGTCGCCTGACCCTCCTTCCAGCAGCTGTACACTTTCTTTTTCCGTCTAAGCTCCAGTAGAAGATCCCTGGTCAGCCAGGCGGGCCTTCTGCCCCGCCTGCCTGACTTCCGATATTTAGAATTGCCTAATCTTGTGCTTTTAGGAGGCAGTGCTTAAGGACTGATCAGCACTGATGGACGCCAATGCCTTCAAAAGCAGTTTCCCAGGGGACCTTGCTAACTAGTTCCCTGAGCAGCCTGAAGTCTGCTTTCCCCATATCCAGGGCTGAAGTTTTGGTGGCAGTTTTCCTTCTGTCACCATAAATTCTAAACTCAACCACTTCATGGTCTGAGACGGCCGCCAATTGCCACGTCTCCCACAAGACCCTCTCTCTTCTCCAGCAACAGATCTAGGAGGGCACCTTTCCTAATTAGCACCTGCACCAAGAAGTTATCATCTAGGTGCCCTAGGAACCTCCTGGACTCGCTCGTGTCGGCCGTGTGGTGATCCCAGTTGACGTCTGGCAAGTTGAAATCCCCCATAAGGACAAGGAGAGTTGACCTCGAGGCATCTTGTAGTTCTGCAAAGAATAATTCATCGGCATTGTCGTCCTGGCCAGGTGGTCTTTAATAGACTCCTACGACGACTTCCCCTTTATTTGTTCTTCCCTTAATCCTTACCCAGAGGCTCTCAACTTTGCCATCCCCAACTTGAAGTTCCACACAGTCCAGCCCATGCTTCACATACATCGCCACCCAACCACCTCGCCTACCCTGCCTGTCCCTCCTGAAGAGCCCGTAACCATCTATTGCAGCACACCAGCCACAGGACTCATCCCACCAGGTTTCGCTTATGCCGATGATGTTGTAGCTGTGGGACTGGGCAAAGACTTCTAGCTCATCCATTTTATTCCTCATACTGCATGCATTTGTGTAGAAGCACTTCAAATGCGCCTCCCTACACGCAGTACCTTGTGGAGCTGACTGAAGGGCCTCACTAGCACACAGTCCCTCTGATTCTAGCATACCATCCCTTAGCTTATCACCGGCGTGCCTGATTTTATCCCCTTCCCCCTTCAACTCTAGTTTAAAGCCCTATCTATCAGCCCTGCCAACTCCTGAGCCAAAATCCTTACCCCTCTCTGAGAGAAGCACATCCCATCTGGTGACAGCAGCCCCGGAGTTGCGTAGACCTTCCCATGATCGAAAAACCCAAAGTTCTGTCAGTTGCACCAGTCAATTCTTTCTAAAACTTCAATATGTGAACAAACTGTTGGGCACACAATTCTGCTTTCTGGTCAAAAAGAGAGATCCCTTCTTTTCTGCTATAGTGTCTGCAAAATTGATCTACAGATCTGTTCTAGACTGTAAAGCATGTTATCAGTCTGCAGTCTTCATTCAGATGTAGGATGTAGCTGTGGCTGCTGCAAGGAATATGCATATGTACACACCAAACTTATACCAAGTTGCTGGTGGAAAACATGGGCCAACAGCAATAGCTCAACATACTCATGTAAGTACAAACTGCGCATGTTAATTATCCCATAGCTTATTAAGTTTGCAATTGATTCTGGTAGTTGATCTGAATTGCTGTCAAATGCTGTCAATTTCTTACCATCATTTATCAACAGTCCTGGCTATCGGGGGAGGTCCCAGTGGACTGGCGGCTAGCAAACATGACGCCCTACAAGAAGGGCCGGAGGGTAAACCCGGGAAACTACAGGCCTGTCAGTTTGACCTCAGTGCCAGGGAAGCTCATGGAGCAGATTCTCTTGAGAGTCATCACTCAGCACTTGCAGGGCAAGCAGGCGATCAGGCCCAGTCAGCATGGGTTTATG
Organism: Anas acuta; assembly: GCF_963932015.1. Lineage (NCBI taxonomy): Eukaryota > Metazoa > Chordata > Aves > Anseriformes > Anatidae > Anas > Anas acuta. The sequence goes on from NC_089016.1 coordinate 13,343,917, forward strand.
AAAGGCAGGTCCTGCTTGACGAACCTGATCTCCTTCTATGACAAAGTGACACGCTGGGTGGATGAGGGAAAGGCTGTGGATGTGGTCTACCTTGACTTCAGCAAGGCTTTTGACACCGTCTCCCACAGCATTCTCCTCAAGAAACTGGCTGCTCTTGGCTTAGACTGGAGTACGCTTCGTTGGGTTAGAAACTGGCTGGATAGCCGGACCCAAAGAGTCGTGGTGAATGGAGCCAAGTCCAGTTGGAGGCCGGTCACTAGTGGCGTCCCCCAGGGCTCGGTGCTGGGGCCGGTCCTCTTTAATATCTTCATCAATGATCTGGACGAGGGCATTGAGTGCACCCTCAGTAAGTTTGCAGATGACACCAAGCTAGGTGCATGTGTCGATCTGCTTGAGGGTAGGAAGGCTCTGCAGGAGGATCTGGATAGGCTGCACCGATGGGCTGAGGTCAACTGTATGAAGTTCAACAAGGCCAAGTGCCGGGTCCTCCACCTGGGGCGCAATAACCCCAAGCAGAGCTACGGGCTGGGAGATGAGTGGTTGGAGAGCTGCCAGGCAGAGAAAGACCTGGGAGTGATGGTGGACAGTCGGCTGAATATGAGCCAGCAGTGTGCTCAGGTGGCCAAGAAGGCCAACAGCATCCTGGCTTGTATCAGAAACACTGTGACCAGCAGGACTAGGGAGGTGATCGTCCCCCTGTACTCGGCTCTGGTGAGGCCGCACCTCGAGTACTGTGTTCAGTTTTGGGCCCCTTGCTACAGGGACATGGAGGTGCTTGAGCGGGTCCAAAGAAGGGTGACGAAGCTGGTGAGGGGCCTGGAGAACAAGTCCTACGAGGAGCGGCTGAGGGAGCTGGGCTTGTTCAGCCTGGAGAAGAGGAGGCTCAGGGGCGACCTTATTGCTCTCTACAGATACCTTAAAGGAGGCTGTAGAGAGGTGGGGGTTGGTCTACTCTCCCATGTGCCTGGTGACAGGATGAGGGGGAAGAGGCTTAAGTTGCGCCAGGGGCGTTTTAGGTTGGATCTAGGAAGAACTTCTTTACTGAGAGGGTTGTTAGGCATTGGAACAGGCTGCCCAGGGAGGTGGTGGAGTCACCATCCCTGGAAGTCTTTAAAAGACGTTTAGATGTAGAGCTTAGGGATATGGTTTAGTGGGGACTGCTAGTGTTAGGTTAGAGGTTGGATTCGATGATCTTGAGGTCTCTTCCAACCTAGAAATTCTGTGATTCTGTGATTCTGTTTTGTCTTATACACAAACATAGAATCATAGAATCATAGAATATCCTGAGTTGGAAGGGACCCTTAAGGATCATCATGTGCTTTTGCTTTAAATTGGTACAACTATTACAAATCTAAATTTGGAATTTATCCAGACTTTTGGCTTCTGAACAGCATAGTATTGGGGTCTCATTGAGAGTGTCCTGTGATTTGAGATGTACCCTAAGAATAAGTGGAGGTACCAGTAAAACAGCATTTCAGCATCCTACTTTTATAGCACCAGTACTTATCTAGAAGGGAATTGCAGATAATGTGAGACTGCCTATTTAGATCTTGATAAATTCTTCAGTCACTGTTACTTCTTTCCTGTTAGTGTAGATGGGAAATAAGTTGAAGAACATTAGAGTACTGAAATGGGGAAAAAAAATCAAAACATAAAACTACGTATATTTATTTTTTTTCTAGGTACAACGGTAACTGATTTCATAAAATAGTTTGAGTTTTCTGTTATGTGCTTTTAATGTGAATTATAACAGCGAAATGGTATTACATTTTTTGACTACAGCTGCTATAGCAGTGTGTGCACACATACTGTTTTAGTAAACAAAGCCTAGTAGCCAGATGGCAGTAATATTGAAAATCTGAGCTATATGGTTTGTGAAGCATCCAACTGGAATATACTGTGCTTTGCCTAGGTACCTTAGTCTTAGGTCACAGTGGAAGACTTTAAACTTGTTATCACTGCAGTGATTTGAAAGAACAAATACACTGTTATGTAGAATATAAATAATGCCTATTAAACTTGCAATTCATAGAATCATAGAATCATAGAATATTCTGAGTTGGAAGGGACCCTTAAGGATCATCAAGTCCAACTCTTGACACCGCACAGGTCTACCCAAAAGTTCAGACCATGTGACTAAGTGCACAGTCCAATCTCTTCTTATATTTAGACAGGCTCAGTGCAGTGACCACTTCCCTGGGGAGCCTGTTCCAGTGTGCAGCCACCCTCTCTGTGAAGAACCCCCTCCTGATGTCAAGCCTAAACTTCCCCTGCCTCAGCTTAACCCCGTTCCCGCGGGTCCTGTCGCTGGTGTTAATGGAGAAAAGGTCTCCTGCCTCTCGACACCCCCTTACGAGGAAGTTGTAGACTGCGATGAGGTCTCCCCTCAGCCTCCTCTTCTCCAGGCTGAACAGGCCCAGTGCCCTCAGCCGTTCCTCATACGTCTTCCCCTCCAGGCCTTTCACCATCTTCGTAGCCCTCCTCTGGACACTCTCCAACAGTTTCATGTCCTTTTTATACTGTGCTGCCCAGAACTGCACACAGTACTCGAGGTGAGGCCGCACCAGCGCAGAGTAGAGCGGGACAATCACCTCCCTTGACCTACTAGCGATGCCGTGCTTGATGCACCCCAGGACACGGTTGGCCCTCCTGGCTGCCAGGGCACACTGCTGGCTCATATTCAACTTGCTGTCTACCACGACCCCCAGATCCCTCTCTTCTAGGCTGTTCTCCAGTGTCTCATCGCCCAGTCTGTACGTGCAGCCAGGGTTTCCCCGTCCCAGGTGCAGGACCCGACATTTGCTCTTATTGAACTTCATGCGGTTGGTTGATTTTTTATGATCCAAATTGCTGTCAAACTGTATTTACTTACACATAAACAGATGTGCTCCTGCTCTAAATCAGGATAACAATTTCAAACCTAGCTATGCATATTTTAAGCAACTGTTAATTGCCATGTTTCAAATAATTTCTGGTTTCGTGAAGAGTTAATTTTTCTAATAGGCCTCTTCCTCACCCTTATTCCATCTATCCTCTTACTTCAAATGGTAAAACTTACTGCATGTGATTTGCTGCTATATTACTGAAGAGCTGCTGCTGAGTGAAGAAGGAAAATTGATAGATTTGACCCCACCCCCCGATATGGATGTCCAGAGTACTCTGCTGTTCTTTGTATATATTTAATCTATTGGGTAATTGCATTTAAAATAGTGTAGTGTTTTTTCCTAGTTTCTAAAAGTAGGCTATAGACTAGGTTGAAGGATTCTTAGCATTGACTTAGCAACCATCAAATGGGAGATGTGGTGGTTGGAAACTTTCTTGGGCAGAGTGACCATGAAATGGTAGGGTTCTCCATTCTTGGAGAAGACAGGAAGGGGATCAGTAAAACTGCTGTATTGGACTTCTGGAGGGCTGACTTTGAGCTGTCCAGGACACTGGTTGGCAGAGTCCCTTGGGAGGCGGTTCTGAAGGGCAGAGGAGTCCAGGAAGGCTGGGCACTCTTCAAGAAGGAAATCAGAATGGAACAGGAGTGGTCTGTCCCCACGTTCCCAAAGATGAGCCAGCGGGGAAGAAAACCGGCCTGGCTGAACAGAGAATTGTGGCTTGAGCTTAGGAGAAAAAAGAGGGTTTATAATCTTTGGAAAAGAGGGTGGGCCACTCGGGAGGACTATAAGGATGTTGTGAGGCTGTGCATCAGTCTTTAGTGGCAAAACCAGTTGCTCTCTGGCTACCCAGTACCCTGAGTTGGTGGAAGGGGATGGGGAGCAGAATGTGTCCCTCACTATCCATGAGGAAATGGTTGGTGACCTGCTATGGCACTTGGATGTACGCAAGTCGATGGGGCCAGATGGGATCCACCCGAGGATACTGAGAGAACTGGAGGAGGAGCTGGCCAAGCCGCTTTCCATCATTTATCAACAGTCCTGGTGTCCTGGTTTCAGTTAGGACAGAGTTAATTTTCTTCCTAGTAGCTGGTAGAATGCTATGTTTTGGCTTAGGATGAGAAGAGTGTTGATAACATGCTGATGTTTTAATTGTTGCAGAGCAGTGCTTACACCAAGCCAAGGACGTCTCAGCTTCTTGCTCTGTCCTGCTAACGGGCAGGCTGGGGGTGCAGCAGGAGCTCAGAGGGGACAGACACAGGACAGGTGACCCAAACTAGCCAAAGGGGTATTCCATACCATCTGACGTCATGCTAAACAATATATAGGGGTGGCTAGCTGGGGGAGGGGGGCCAGACTGCTCGGGGTTAGGCTGGGCATCGGTTAGCGGGTGGTGAGCAATTGCATTGTGCATCACTTGTTTGTACACATTATTATTAGTAGTATTATTATCATTATTGTTGTTATTATTATTATTGTTATTATTTTCCTGTCTTATTAAACTGTCTTTATCTCAACTCACAGGCTTCACTTTCCCATTTCTCTCCCCCATCCCAGAGAGGGAGGGGGGAGGGTGAGCAAATGGCTGTGTGGTGTTTAGCTTCCGGTCTGGTTAAACCATGACATCTGCCTATCGGGGGAGGTCCCAGTCGACTGGCGGCTAGCAAACGTGACGCCCATCTACAATAAGGGCCGGAGGGTAGACCCCGGGGAACTATAGGCCTGTCAGTTTGACCTCAGTGCCAGGGAAGCTCATGGAACAGATTATCTTGAGTGTCATCACGCGGCACTTGCAGGGTAACCAGGTGATCAGGCTCAGTCAGCATGGGTTTATGAAAGGCAGGTCCTGCTTGATGAACCTGATCTCCTTCCATGACAAAGTGACGCGTTTGGTGGATGAGGGAAAGGCTGTGGATGTGGTCTACCTTGACTTCAGCAAGGCTTTTGACACTGTTTCCCACAGCATTCTCCTCAAGAAACTGGCTGCTCGTGGCTTAGACTGGCGTACGCTTCGTTGGGTTAGAAACTGGCTGGATAGCCGGACCCAAAGAGTCGTGGTGAATGGAGCCAAGTCCAGTTGGAGGCCGGTCACTAGTGGCGTTCCTCAGGGCTCGGTACTAGGTATGTCGATCTGCTCGAGGGTAGGAAGGCTCTGCAGGAGGATCTGGATAGGCCGGACTGATGGGCTGAGGCCAACTGTATGAAGTTCAACAAGGCCAAGTGCCGGGTCCTGCACATGGGGCACAACAACCCCAAGCAGAGCTACGGGCTGGGAGATGAGTGGTTGGAAAGCTGCCTGATAGAGAAGGACCTGGGAGTGATGGTTGATAGTTGGCTGAATATGAGCCAGCAGTGTGCTCAGGTGGCCAAGAAGGCCAACAGCATCCTGGCTTGTATAAGAAACAGTGTGACCAGCAGGACTAGGGAGGTGATCGTCCCCCTGTACTCGGCTCTGGTGAGGCCGCACCTCGAGTACTGTGTTCAGTTTTGGGCCCCTTGCTACAGGGACATGGAGGTGCTTGAGCGGGTCCAAAGAAGGGTGACGAAGCTGGTGAGGGGCCTGGAGAACAAGTCCTACGAGGAGCGGCTGAGGGAGCTGGGCTTGTTCAGCCTGGAGAAGAGGAGGATCAGGGTCAACCTTATTGCTCTCTACAGATACCTTAAAGGAGGCTGTAGAGAGGTGGGGGTTGGTCTACTCTCCCATGTGCCTGGTGACAGGATGAGGGGGAAGAGGCTTAAGTTGCGCCAGGGGCGTTTTAGGTTGGATCTAGGAAGAACTTCTTTACTGAGAGGGTTGTTAGGCATTGGAACAGGCTGCCCAGGGAGGTGGTGGAGTCACCATCCCTGGAAGTCTTTAAAAGACGTTTAGATGTAGAGCTTAGGGATATGGTTTAGTGGGGACTGCTAGTGTTAGGTTAGAGGTTGGATTCGATGATCTTGAGGTCTCTTCCAACCTAGAAATTCTGTGATTCTGTGATTCTGTTTTGTCTTATACACAAACATAGAATCATAGAATCATAGAATATCCTGAGTTGGAAGGGACCCTTAAGGATCATCATGTGCTTTTGCTTTAAATTGGTACAACTATTACAAATCTAAATTTGGAATTTATCCAGACTTTTGGCTTCTGAACAGCATAGTATTGGGGTCTCATTGAGAGTGTCCTGTGATTTGAGATGTACCCTAAGAATAAGTGGAGGTACCAGTAAAACAGCATTTCAGCATCCTACTTTTATAGCACCAGTACTTATCTAGAAGGGAATTGCAGATAATGTGAGACTGCCTATTTAGATCTTGATAAATTCTTCAGTCACTGTTACTTCTTTCCTGTTAGTGTAGATGGGAAATAAGTTGAAGAACATTAGAGTACTGAAATGGGGAAAAAAAATCAAAACATAAAACTACGTATATTTATTTTTTTTTCTAGGTACAACGGTAACTGATTTCATAAAATAGTTTGAGTTTTCTGTTATGTGCTTTTAATGTGAATTATAACAGCGAAATGGTATTACATTTTTTGACTACAGCTGCTATAGCAGTGTGTGCACACATACTGTTTTAGTAAACAAAGCCTAGTAGCCAGATGGCAGTAATATTGAAAATCTGAGCTATATGGTTTGTGAAGCATCCAACTGGAATATACTGTGCTTTGCCTAGGTACCTTAGTCTTAGGTCACAGTGGAAGACTTTAAACTTGTTATCACTGCAGTGATTTGAAAGAACAAATACACTGTTATGTAGAATATAAATAATGCCTATTAAACTTGCAATTCATAGAATCATAGAATCATAGAATATTCTGAGTTGGAAGGGACCCTTAAGGATCATCAAGTCCAACTCTTGACACCGCACAGGTCTACCCAAAAGTTCAGACCATGTGACTAAGTGCACAGTCCAATCTCTTCTTATATTTAGACAGGCTCAGTGCAGTGACCACTTCCCTGGGGAGCCTGTTCCAGTGTGCAGCCACCCTCTCTGTGAAGAACCCCCTCCTGATGTCAAGCCTAAACTTCCCCTGCCTCAGCTTAACCCCGTTCCCGCGGGTCCTGTCGCTGGTGTTAATGGAGAAAAGGTCTCCTGCCTCTCGACACCCCCTTACGAGGAAGTTGTAGACTGCGATGAGGTCTCCCCTCAGCCTCCTCTTCTCCAGGCTGAACAGGCCCAGTGCCCTCAGCCGTTCCTCATACGTCTTCCCCTCCAGGCCTTTCACCATCTTCGTAGCCCTCCTCTGGACACTCTCCAACAGTTTCATGTCCTTTTTATACTGTGCTGCCCAGAACTGCACACAGTACTCGAGGTGAGGCCGCACCAGCGCAGAGTAGAGCGGGACAATCACCTCCCTTGACCTACTAGCGATGCCGTGCTTGATGCACCCCAGGACACGGTTGGCCCTCCTGGCTGCCAGGGCACACTGCTGGCTCATATTCAACTTGCTGTCTACCACGACCCCCAGATCCCTCTCTTCTAGGCTGTTCTCCAGTGTCTCATCGCCCAGTCTGTACGTGCAGCCAGGGTTTCCCCGTCCCAGGTGCAGGACCCGACATTTGCTCTTATTGAACTTCATGCGGTTGGTTGATTTTTTATGATCCAAATTGCTGTCAAACTGTATTTACTTACACATAAACAGATGTGCTCCTGCTCTAAATCAGGATAACAATTTCAAACCTAGCTATGCATATTTTAAGCAACTGTTAATTGCCATGTTTCAAATAATTTCTGGTTTCGTGAAGAGTTAATTTTTCTAATAGGCCTCTTCCTCACCCTTATTCCATCTATCCTCTTACTTCAAATGGTAAAACTTACTGCATGTGATTTGCTGCTATATTACTGAAGAGCTGCTGCTGAGTGAAGAAGGAAAATTGATAGATTTGACCCCACCCCCCGATATGGATGTCCAGAGTACTCTGCTGTTCTTTGTATATATTTAATCTATTGGGTAATTGCATTTAAAATAGTGTAGTGTTTTTTCCTAGTTTCTAAAAGTAGGCTATAGACTAGGTTGAAGGATTCTTAGCATTGACTTAGCAACCATCAAATGGGAGATGTGGTGGTTGGAAACTTTCTTGGGCAGAGTGACCATGAAATGGTAGGGTTCTCCATTCTTGGAGAAGACAGGAAGGGGATCAGTAAAACTGCTGTATTGGACTTCTGGAGGGCTGACTTTGAGCTGTCCAGGACACTGGTTGGCAGAGTCCCTTGGGAGGCGGTTCTGAAGGGCAGAGGAGTCCAGGAAGGCTGGGCACTCTTCAAGAAGGAAATCAGAATGGAACAGGAGTGGTCTGTCCCCACGTTCCCAAAGATGAGCCAGCGGGGAAGAAAACCGGCCTGGCTGAACAGAGAATTGTGGCTTGAGCTTAGGAGAAAAAAGAGGGTTTATAATCTTTGGAAAAGAGGGTGGGCCACTCGGGAGGACTATAAGGATGTTGTGAGGCTGTGCATCAGTCTTTAGTGGCAAAACCAGTTGCTCTCTGGCTACCCAGTACCCTGAGTTGGTGGAAGGGGATGGGGAGCAGAATGTGTCCCTCACTATCCATGAGGAAATGGTTGGTGACCTGCTATGGCACTTGGATGTACGCAAGTCGATGGGGCCAGATGGGATCCACCCGAGGATACTGAGAGAACTGGAGGAGGAGCTGGCCAAGCCGCTTTCCATCATTTATCAACAGTCCTGGTGTCCTGGTTTCAGTTAGGACAGAGTTAATTTTCTTCCTAGTAGCTGGTAGAATGCTATGTTTTGGCTTAGGATGAGAAGAGTGTTGATAACATGCTGATGTTTTAATTGTTGCAGAGCAGTGCTTACACCAAGCCAAGGACGTCTCAGCTTCTTGCTCTGTCCTGCTAACGGGCAGGCTGGGGGTGCAGCAGGAGCTCAGAGGGGACAGACACAGGACAGGTGACCCAAACTAGCCAAAGGGGTATTCCATACCATCTGACGTCATGCTAAACAATATATAGGGGTGGCTAGCTGGGGGAGGGGGGCCAGACTGCTCGGGGTTAGGCTGGGCATCGGTTAGCGGGTGGTGAGCAATTGCATTGTGCATCACTTGTTTGTACACATTATTATTAGTAGTATTATTATCATTATTGTTGTTATTATTATTATTGTTATTATTTTCCTGTCTTATTAAACTGTCTTTATCTCAACTCACAGGCTTCACTTTCCCATTTCTCTCCCCCATCCCAGAGAGGGAGGGGGGAGGGTGAGCAAATGGCTGTGTGGTGTTTAGCTTCCGGTCTGGTTAAACCATGACATCTGCCTATCGGGGGAGGTCCCAGTCGACTGGCGGCTAGCAAACGTGACGCCCATCTACAATAAGGGCCGGAGGGTAGACCCCGGGGAACTATAGGCCTGTCAGTTTGACCTCAGTGCCAGGGAAGCTCATGGAACAGATTATCTTGAGTGTCATCACGCGGCACTTGCAGGGTAACCAGGTGATCAGGCTCAGTCAGCATGGGTTTATGAAAGGCAGGTCCTGCTTGATGAACCTGATCTCCTTCCATGACAAAGTGACGCGTTTGGTGGATGAGGGAAAGGCTGTGGATGTGGTCTACCTTGACTTCAGCAAGGCTTTTGACACTGTTTCCCACAGCATTCTCCTCAAGAAACTGGCTGCTCGTGGCTTAGACTGGCGTACGCTTCGTTGGGTTAGAAACTGGCTGGATAGCCGGACCCAAAGAGTCGTGGTGAATGGAGCCAAGTCCAGTTGGAGGCCGGTCACTAGTGGCGTTCCTCAGGGCTCGGTACTAGGTATGTCGATCTGCTCGAGGGTAGGAAGGCTCTGCAGGAGGATCTGGATAGGCCGGACTGATGGGCTGAGGCCAACTGTATGAAGTTCAACAAGGCCAAGTGCCGGGTCCTGCACATGGGGCACAACAACCCCAAGCAGAGCTACGGGCTGGGAGATGAGTGGTTGGAAAGCTGCCTGATAGAGAAGGACCTGGGAGTGATGGTTGATAGTTGGCTGAATATGAGCCAGCAGTGTGCTCAGGTGGCCAAGAAGGCCAACAGCATCCTGGCTTGTATAAGAAACAGTGTGACCAGCAGGGCTAGGGAAGTGATTATCCCCCTGTGCTCGGCTTTTGTGAGGCCGCACCTCGAGTACTGTGTTCAGTTTTGGGCCCCTCGCTATAAGAAGGACATGGAGGTGCTTGAGCGGGTCCAGAGAAGGGCGACGAAGCTGGTGAGGGGTCTGGAGAACAAGTCCTACGAGGAGTGGCTAAGGGAGCTGGGTTTGTTCAGCCTGGAGAAGAGGAGGATCAGGGTCAACCTTATTGCTCTCTACAGATACCTTAAAGGAGGCTGTAGCGAGGTGGGGATTGGTCTATTCTCCCACGTGCCTGGTGACAGGACGAGGGGTAACAGGCTGAAGTTGCGGCAGGGGCGTTTTAGGTTGGATATTAGGAAGAACTTCTTTACTGAGAGGGTTGTTAAGCATTGGAATGGGCTTCCCAGGGAAGTGGTGGAGTCACCATTCCTGGAGGTCTTTAGAAGACGTTTAGATGTTGAACTTAGCGATATGGTTTAGTGGAGGACTTGTTAGTGTTAGGTCAGAGGTTGGACTCGATGATCTTGAGGACTCTTCCAACCTGGACAATTCTGTGATTCTGTGAAATTTGCTGGGAAATGATGAATAAGATTCAGCTGTTGGTGACAGCTACGGGAAAACATGATCCTTAAGCTATTAAGTGGCAAAATAGTCTCTTCGAAGACTAGAAGTATAATCAATAAATGGTGGCAGACTTGCTTGTTAAAAATGGGGTATGTCTTCCTGCAAGGCTGCCTTGGCACCTGTCCCCTTGTCTTTTGGTGTGGGAAAAGTCTTCGTTGTGAAAGAGTTGAAGCAAACAATCTGGACTCCCATCTTGTCTAGACTGCCTGTTTCTCATGTAGTGGTCTGACTTGGAGCAGACATAATCCACGTTTCGCCACTCGCTGGTCCATGAGCAGAAGCTTAGGCTCTTCTCTCTTTGCTTCAAGCTCACCTTCTGCTGCTGTTAGGCAACCTACTCATCTGACCTCCCCAGATTACCCAAAAGCTTTACATAAAAATGTATGTTTTTCAGACTGCTGTAAATATATTGTAAATGTGTTATACCTGCATTCCTCATACACAGTTGTCAGCGTTTCTCTGACTTAGTCTGTTCTGCCGTTGTGCTGTAACATCAATGCCTTTCCTCAACACAACAGTACTCAATCCATAATAAAGGGATAAATACTCCCCCCCCACACCAGTGCTGATGATTTTTGTTGATGACGAGTATAAATAATACTCTGTAGTGCTGCAATCGCTAGCAAATTGCCTCTGGTGTTTTGGAAGCTATTTCTCAGCTCTTTGAAGTGGTTGTAGAATGGGTCAAAGGTATATAACTAATGAAGTGCTGGAGTGAGTTAGTTCCTGTCCTGGTTTTTGTTGCCTTCAGGGGGCAGTGGCGACCTGGTTCAGGAACGGCACGGCGGCCAACCCCAGGCCGCTCGGTCCATCGGCTCACAGACACCAATGTGGTGGATGGCAAATGGCGTTTATTGTCAAGTCACATGGGCTTATATACCCGAGGCCCATAGCGTCACTTCCGCTTGCTTACAGCACAGGCCACACGCTACTGTCCATCAAGGGAGGGGCTCCACCTTTCCGTACATCGCGACATCTTCCGGCCGCCAGACCCTAACTACCCACATTTCCCCCCTCCCTATGCACAACCAAATTAGCTAAAATATAACAATCTTAAGACGTAGACATCATAACTTAACTAAAAAACATAAGGCACAATAACCAGGAGAAAACTAAGAGGTAACTGGTAACCCTGAGTAAATACACTCTTAAAGTAGTTGTTGGTGTTCTACCAACATAATGTTAACTTTCTCTAACCAACTTTTAACAAACAACACAAGCATATTTAGTATACAAGGTCCAAAGATAAGATCACACAAACGCATTGCAGCCCCCCACCCACGGAGGCCGCTTCGCTGGTGTCTGGATTCTGCCAGTGTGGAACTCTCAGGCTTAGACAGGACGCTTGCTGACTTATTGTCTTCTCATATCGCCGGGGTATACAGATTACAGGGGTGCCCGATGATCCGCTCCTGTGAACAGAAACTCAGTTTTCATTAGTTTTGTTCTGAAGTTGGGGCGTCGGCTGTTTGGAGCTTCTCTGGCTGCACGAGTTGCCATACCTTCGTGGGCCCTCAGGCCCTGGACGTGCGCCCGGGGGGTGATCACTGTTGGGTCCGTACCCATTAGCCGCTGCAGGCTAGAGCCATACAGTGTGTGATCCGTCCCAGTTACTTGGGCCAGTTGTCTCATACAGTTGTCCCCCCATTCTCGTTTTAAAAATGATCATCCCACCCCCGTCAAAGATCAGTCTACAAGTTTGTTTGATATCAAACGGGAGCATGTCGTCTCCCCTGAAAACACCATCTATGACGGTGGAGACCATTGCAGAATGAAGCCCTTTATCCACAATGGCTTTAACAATCGCTTGTACATCCTTAGGGTTTGTTGGTGAGTGAACCCTCTGCCCCCCGTCTGTCACCCAGACCAGGAACGCTAGCATGGCCGATAGAGCCAAGATGGTGCACGCAATCTTAATTTTCCTCCAATCTGTGAGAGGAATTTCTCTGCCTCGCGGTGCAGCTTTATTTCGGATGGGGATATTTTTGCTATCTGTCCCCATTTCCTCCTCCGAATTTGAATCGGTATCTGATCCGGAGTCAGAGCTTGACTGACTGCTCACCTCCACGTTCCGGTACCCTCCCATCGAGTTCCGGCCCCGCCCCCCACCCCTGCGGGCGGGCCGCTCTCTGCCTCGTGGCTCGCCCCGCCGCCTTCTCAGCGAGGCGTTTGCCCCACAGGAGCGTGTTTTCGGATGGCCGTTCCGATCGGCTCTCTGCCCCCTCTCTCACGCTTCTACCTCCTCCCCGGTCGTCCCCGCAACCGTTCTCTTTTTCGTATTTCCACGTGTTAGTAAAACCTAACATTTCATCCCCGTTCCCGCCGGAGGCTTCTTCACCCGACTTTTCGTCTTCTAGTTCAGCACCGTACTGGGGCGCACATGGCCGTGGTCTCTCCCAGATTTCCCCAGGCTCTGGGTCCCCACCGGCATCCCTGGCTTCCTCAGCCGAGCCACCCCATAGCTTCCACAACTTTGATACGACCTTCACAAGGGTTTCCATCTTCCTTGTTGGTCCGGGAGCTTCCTCCCCGCCGGGCTGGTCCCGCCGCTCCGGCCGCCGTTCACCCGAATCCAGGAGTTTTCCCGGGTTTCAGCACCACTTGTTGCCTTCAGGGGGCAGTGGCGACCTGGTTCAGGAACGGCACGGCGGCCAACCCCAGGCCGCTCGGTCCATCGGCTCACAGACACCAACGTGGTGGATGGCAAATGGCGTTTATTGTCGAGTCACATGGGCTTATATACCCGAGGCCCATAGCGTCACTTCCGCTTGCTTACAGCACAGGCCACACGCTACTGTCCATCAAGGGAGGGGCTCCACCTTTCCGTACATCGCGACATCTTCCGGCCGCCAGACCCTAACTACCCACAGGTTTTATCTTGTTCATGCTTTTGACACCACGTTGGGCGCCAAAAAGGACTGTTGTGGTTTAACCCAGTCGGCAGCTAAGCACCACACAGCCGTTCGCTCACCCTCCCCTCTCCCTCTCTGTGATGGGGGAGAGAAACAGGAAAATGAAGCCTGTGGGCTGAGATAGAGACAGTTTATTAAGACAGGAAAATAATAATAATAGTAATGATAATAGTACTACTAATAATAATAATGTGTACGAAACAAGTGATGCACAATGCAGTTGCTCACCACCTGCTGACCGATGCCCAGCCTATCCCTGAGCAGCTGGCCCCCCCACCCTGGCTAGCCACCCCTATGTATTGTTTAGCATGACGTCAGATGGTATGGAAATACCCCTTTGGCCAGTTTTGGTCAGCTGTCCTGGGTCTGTCCCCTCCCAGCTCCTGCTGCACCCCCAGCCTGCCCGCTGGCAGGACAGAGCGAGAAGTTGAAAAGTCCTTGGCTTAGCGTAAGCACTGCTCTGCAACAATTAAAACATCAGCATGTTATCAACAATATCAAGAATATCACCAGAGGAGGAGGTGATACATGCTAAAGAAGCCCCGCAGAAATAAAGAAGGTACCATCAAATGAGAAGCAATATGCCCTGTTCACTGATGGGTCCTGTTGTATTGTGGGAAAGCATTGGAGGTGGAAAGCTGCTGTATGCAGTCCTACAAGACACGTTGCAGAAACTGCTGAACGAGAAGGTGAATTGAGTCAGTTGGCAGAAGTGAAGGCCATCCAGCTGGCTTTAGATACTGCTGACTGGGAAAGTGGCCAGTTCGCTGTCTCTGTACTGAGTCTTGGATGGTTGCAAATGCCCTATGGGGGGGTGGTTACAGCAGTGGAAGTAGAGCAACTGGCAGTGCAGAGGGAAACCCATCTGGGCTGCCACACTGTGGAAAGATATTGCTGCCTTGATAGAGAACCTGGTTGTAAAAGTATGTCTCATAGATGCTCACCTACCAATAGCGTCAGGTCACTGAAGAACATCAAAACAACCAGCAGGTGGATCAGGCTGCTAAGATTGAAGTGGCTCAGGTGGGCCTGGACTGGCAACGTAAGGGTGAATAATTTACAGCCCAATGGGCCCATGACACCCCATACTGCACATGTTATCCATGAATGTGAAACATGCACTGCAGTCAAGGAAGCCAAGCTGTTAAAGCTTGTCAGGTATGGAGGATGATGGCTGAAATATAAATACAGGGAGCCCTGGAAGACTGATTATATCACACTCCCTCAAACGTGCCGCAGAAAGTGCTGTGTACTTACAATGGTGGAAGCAACCACTGGATGGCTGGAAACATAACCTGTGCCCCATGCCACCGCCCAGAACACTGTCCTGGGCCTTGAAAAGCAAGTCCTATGGTGACATGGCACCCCAGAAAGAATTGAGTCAGACAATGGGACTCATTTCCCAAACAACCTTATAGACACTTGGGCCAAAGGACATGGTCTTGAGTGGGTGTATCACATCCCCTATCATGCACCAGCCTCCAGGGAAATGAATGAGCCCTAAGTCTTGGAGTAAAATGAACTCGGTGGACAAATTAAATGGAAATTTTAAAGAGATGTCCCTTAAACTATGGTAATGATATCTGTGTGTGTGTATACGAAAAGAGGGGAAGGATGGTGTGATGATTAAGGAGGATGTATTGGAAAGTGTAAGACCTGTGCATGACATAGATGGTATAGAATAAGTAGAATCATAGAATCATAGAATATCCAGAGTTGGAAGGGACCCACAAGGATCATTGAGTCCAACTACTGGCTCCACACAGGTCTACTCAAAAATTCAGACCATATGACTAAGAGCACAGTCTAATGGTTTCTTAAACTCTGACGGGCTTGGTGCAGTGACTACGCCCCTGGGGAGCCTGTTCCAATGTGCGACCACCCTCTTGGTGAAGAACCTCTTCCTGATGTCCAGCCTAAACCTCCCCTGCCTCAGCTTGACACCGTTTACATAGGACCTATCGCTTGCCACTAAAGAGATCAGATTGGCACCTGCCTCTCCACTTCCCCTCGTGAGGATGCTGTAGACTGCGATGAGGTCTCCCCTCAGCCTCCTCTTCTCCAGGCTGAAGAGTCCAAGTGACCTCATCCACTCCTCATACATCTTCCACTTTAGGCCCTTCACCATCTTCGTCGCCCTCCTCTGGACACTCTCCAATAGTTTCACATCCTTTTTATACTGTGGTGCCCAGAACTACATACAGTACTTGAGGTGAGACCGCACCAGCGCAGAGTAGAGCAGGACAATCACTTCCCTTGACCAACTAGCGATGCCATGCTTGATGCACCCCAGGATAAGGTTGGCCCTCCTAGCTGCCAGGGCACACTGCTGGCTCATATTCAGCTTGCTATCAACCACAACCCCCAGATCCCTCTCTTCTAGGCTGCTCTCCAGCGTCTTGTCGCCCAGTCTGTACATATAGCCAGGGTTGCCCATCCCAGGTGCAGGACCCAGCACTTGCTCTTGTTAAACTTGATGTGTTTGGTGATTGTCCATCTCTCCAGTCTGTCCAGATCTCTCTGCAAGGCCTTTCCACCTTGAGCCGAGACTACAGCTCCTCCAAGTTTAGTGTCGTCAGCAAATTTACTCAAAACACTTTCTAGTCCTACATCCAAATCATTTATGAAAACATTGAAAAGATCTGGCCGTAAAATGGAACCTTGAGGGACCCCACTGGTGACCATCCGCCAGCCTGATGTAAACCCATTTACCATAACTCTTTGAACTCTATCCGTCAGCCAATTCTTCACCCATCATGTGGTGTTTTTATCTAGATGTATGCTGGACATTTGTCCAATAGGATCCTATGAGAAACTGTATCTTTACCAAAATCCAAAAATATTACATCAGCTGGTTTCCCTTGATCAACTTGATGGGTGATCTTATCATAAAAGGAAATCAAGTTGTTCAAACAGAACCTACTCCTCGTGAACCCGTGTTGGCTGTGAACTTAGTGGTGTATGTTGTCCTGGTTTCAGCTGGGATCGATCTAATTTTCTTTTGGGTAGCTGGTAGTGTGCTGTGTTTTGGATTTAGGATGAAAATAATGTTGATAACATTGATGTTTTAATTGCTGCAGAGCAGTGCTTACACTAAGACAAGGACTTCTCAGCTTCTCATGTTGCCTTCAGGGGGCAGTGGCGACCTGGTTCAGGAATGGCACGGCGACCAACCCCAGGCCGCTCGGTCCATTGGCTCACAGACACCAATGTGGTGGATGGCAAATGGCGTTTATTGTCGAGTCACATGGTGTTATATACCCGAGGCCCATAGCGTCACTTCCGCTTGCTTACATCACAGACCACACGCTACTGTCCATCAAGGGAGGGGCTCCACCTTTCTGTACAGCGCGACATCTTCCGGCCGCCAGACCCTAACTACCCACATTCTCATACCACCCTGCCAGCAAGGAGGCTGGGGGTGCACAAGAATCTGGGAGGGGACAGAACCAGGACAGCTGACCCAAACTGTCCAAAGGGATGTTCCATACTGTATGAGCTCATGCTGAACAATGAAACTGTGGGGAATTGCCTGTAGGTGCTACTGCTGCTCAGGGACTTGCTGGGCATTGATCAGCCATTCGTAAGGAATTGCATTCTGCATTGCTTGATTTGTTTATTCTTTTTGTTGTTGCTTTTCTTGGTTTGTTTTTCTTCTTTTTTTTTTTCTTTCCTTCTTATTAAACTGTCCTTATCTCAACCTATGAGTTCCTGTATTTTTCTTTTCAATTTTCTCACCCATCTCACTGTGGGTAAGCGGGAGTGAGTTAACAGCTGTGTGCAGGTGCCTGACAGGTTAAACCGATACAACTAAATGTTACTTTGAGTATTCTCTAGTAGAAAGAAATCTGTTGTGAAGACCACTGCTCTAACACAAGGATTCATATTTCCAATGGCAAGAGTAACATGTTTCTCGACATATATATATTCAACATTCTCAACTATAGCATGTTTCTCAACAGTTT
This sequence comes from Anas acuta, assembly GCF_963932015.1. Lineage (NCBI taxonomy): Eukaryota > Metazoa > Chordata > Aves > Anseriformes > Anatidae > Anas > Anas acuta. Next base: position 13,361,346 of record NC_089016.1, read on the forward strand.
TTGAGATATGCTTCCTTTTCCACTTCCCTTCATATCAAAACATTGTAAAACTATACATTGGGGATTGATACACAGGAAATAAACTGAGTTATGTTTAGTAGTTGCAGGCCAGAAGCTTGTCTCATTCATTTTTTTCACCCTCAGTCAAGGGGTTTTCAGGTCTAGAATAGTCTACAAGCTGCTTGTTTTTGTATCTCTTACAAAGAGCACCAGGGAGAAGGCCTAATAAAAAGTACAATGTCTTCCAAAGGGAATAAAGCTACTTAAAAATAACTAATATCTGAACAAACAGGCAGTGAACAGCAGATAATTTTGCACTTTATGCAGCAGCATTAAATATACTTTTTAGTTAGATAGCAGATGCTGCAGTTCTGGAATTGCAGTGTAAAGTAGCAGTCTCACAGCAGGGTGATGCTCTATGTGAGACTACTTCAGATGTAATGAATAGTTAATTTTAGGTGTCTAGTCCACGAGAGACTGGAGAGGCTTGGAGAGGGGAGAGCATTTCAGAAACCAAAACCAGCAGGATGTGCCAAGACGTACTTCTAATGGAGCAATGTTTAATGGAGCTCTTGGGGATAAATTTGTAATGAAGGGTGCTCATCTGTTACTTTGTATGCAAACTAAGGAATTATTGCTGCAAATGGGCAGGCAGGCCTGTGACAGGCCCATTGCTGGGAGGAGAAGGTGGTAGGTTTCAGTGTTTTTTCTGAGGTGATGGATGCCTTGTCTCTATTTTTTTATGCAACCATATGAAATAGATGAAATAACAAGCAAACGCATTCCCAAGAACTGTCACTGAAAAGGTGAGTGATGTTTTCCCTCATCTGTCTTGCAGAGCATGGGAGGACAATTGATGTATGTCACCGATTAGTAGATTAAGCTAGCAACTGAATCTGACACTTCCACATCCCATGGACATTGATTTGCAGGAGGTGAGAAATAGGGTTTTCTTGCTGTGTAAGCAGAAGGTAGACAAGTGTTTTGTATTCCAAATTTATTACTGATATATTCTGTGTTTTCAAAGTATTATGAAAATATTTGGTCTAATGTTCAAATATTCATGTAGGAAAGTGACTCCATTTAACTTTAAACAATCATTGCTTGTTAAGAGCAAGCTAGGTCTTGAACGTGTAAGACTTGCTTGTAGAGTAAAAGAAGGGTGGCCAGCACTGTATGGACATTTGTCATAACTATGATCCAAAGATTTGGACTGCAGAGAGGAAAGGCAGATTTTTAAGGAAACGGCCAATAACATTTGCAGCTCCTGGTATGTTTCACTCCTTATCAGAGGAGGAAGCCTCCTGTTTGGATAAGTAAATGGAAAAAAAAAACAGGTGTAGGGAATAGTAATTCTTGCTACATAGTTTAATCCACCTTGGTATAGTGAATGATCTTTTAAAACACTTTTTCAAAAGATAAAAATAAGCTAAATCATAGAGTAACATCAGGCTTCTAGAAGGTTGACTAGATAAACAGTTCTTTTTTCCTTCCCATTTGACTGATAAGGGTCAGGATTTAATTGGGGGGTGGGGTGGGGGTAGTATTTTGATTTAAAAATAGTGAAAAAGTGGACAACTCTGGAATAGTACCCAGCTACTTACTTTGAATTACTCTGCCAAGTGAGCAATCAGGAGGTTTGCGAAAAGGAATGGGCATGTTGTTGACAAGACTGAAGATATTCTTCCTAAATATTTTGATTTTTTTGTTTGTTTGTTTGTTAAACCACTTAAAGTATAAAGGAAATAAATCAGTAGTCTTTTATATAAGGGACTGTCTGAAGTATTTCATATTATTTTGATGAGAGCTAGGATATTGACAGTGGTAAAAGTTAAAGGCCCAGCTTCCAGTTTATGGATTTTCATCATCATATTAGAGGCTGGATAAAGAATTGAACTCTGTTCTATTTCTGCCTTTAAATACTAGCAAGTCTCTTGATTTGAGTATCTTGGACACCACTGTAAACTAATTTATATGTTACTGTTTCAGTCTTGCTATCAAAGTGTACTGTGATAACATTAGGCAGGTGAAAATGGTATGATGTAATAGTCCAGTTTCTTGCTGAATTTAATCTGAATTTAATCTGACATAGAAAACAGTTTTTAAACCATTAGTAGCAAGAGTGCTGAAAACTGTGATGTTAGAGAAATGATTCTGGTTCAACTTTTCTACAACTGAAGAGTATCCTTTTCTGTCTTTACCTGCATCTCTTTCAGAATTCATATAAACATCTGTTTTTATTCAAGAGATTGGAATAGTCTTCTTTACCCCCCCCCCAGTTATTTTTAATGTAGGTTAAAAGGAATCTTGTATCTTTTTTAAAAAAAACAAAAACAAACAAACAAAAAAAAAACATAGAACTTTTTCCTATTGCAAAAGGTAGACCTGTAGGCATGAGACTTGTATCGAAAAAGACTTAGAACCACTACAAGACCAATATATGTAGTTTGAGATAAGTAAAACAGAAAAAACAACCTCAAGTCACAAAACTAGTTAGCAGTGTATGTGGTCCTGTGGGCTGGGTTTTGTGTTCATCAGCAAGCCTAACCTTTGATTATTTTAGTAGGCAACCAATGCTAACAAAACAAAATGTTAACTGCACTTCCACAAGTATGCCACCTATCAGATTATCACAAATGCTAATAGTTGTAATATAGATAAGTTATCAGAAGCTGAAATGCAAAAACAAATAGCAAGAGAATGCAGGGATCTAGAAAGCAGAGAAACCTTTCCAGTATAAAGAAGAGTTACTTCTTCATTGCATAAAAGCAAATTGTTGGTCGTTTCACTGACAGGTAGAGAGACTTGCCATTCTTGAGGTTTTGGTCTTCTGTCTACTTATTTGTGGGTCTCCCGCAGTGCACTATAAAAGTGAAATAAAAGATAGAGGTTTTGTAATTGTTTCCTTTTATCATAGAATCACAGAACGGTTTGGGTTGGAAGGAACCTTAAAGAAGATCTAGTTCTAACCCTCCCCCCCCGTGAAAGTTAGAAATAAAAATATTACCAGAGGTGCTTTTTGTTGGGGTCCTCAGTCTAATAGCTTATGCACTATAAAATCTGGTATGGAGGCCAAACCACACCATGCTAATTTCCAGTAACTTGCTTTATAAATCTAAATTACTAATTGTGGTGTTTAGTTGTATTTGTCCTCCTTCCTTTCACTGTTTTTTTTTCTTTTTTTTTTTTTTCTTTACATTATCCTGGAATTTTTTCTTCTTTGACTGTGCAGTTCTGCGTTTTTGTTTTTTTTTTTTTTTCCTGCTTTACTCTGCCTTTCCTTATGTTTTTCTATCTCTGTCTGTGGTTCTGGGCTGAAAAGTTATTTTCTGGGTGCGAGGCACCAATTAAAGAATAATTTTTAAAAATTATTTCAACCCTATGCATGTTAATAGAGGAGGCATGGATAACATGGTACGTGCTGAAATACTATATAGAATCTGATTAATAGTCAGAATAACTATAGCTTGTTAAACTTGTGTGTACTGCAGGTCAAAGGTAAATATTTGTTGTGGTTTAGCCTAACAGGCATCTAAGCACCCTGCCCAGTGGGATGGGGGAGAGAATTGTGGGGGGAAAAAAAAACAAGGTAAAAGCTTGTAGACTAAGATAAAGACAATTTAATAGGACAGAAAATGAAGGGATAATAGTAATAATAGAATATATAAAGGAAGTGATGCACAATGACATTGCTCACCACTGGCTGATACGTGAGGTGTTGGATTGTTGCATTCTTAAGCCAGTTCTGATTCCATCACTGCTCTGGTTGTCCAGTTCTATCACCGCTGCACTTCGTTCGGTTCCATAAAAATTGATTCATCATTATCTGTGTGACTCTTATTGTAATACCATTAATATGGCATATAACAACCACAGTAGTGATGACAGACAGTATTATATGGTAATTGACATCATACAGTTCAAAGCATGGGCTATTTTCCCAACATCAAATCCCCTTGAGGTACACATTGGACTTCCCCATCTGTCTGCATTACCCACCAAGTACCCCCAGGTCCTTGGCCACAAGCAATCCCACAGATGGGTTTACCTTTGCCTGAGACAGGAGTAGCCCAGACTGTCTTACCCAGCATGTTTCTTACGTGCACTACAGGAACTTTATCCCCTTCTACAGTAGGTAACAGGTTTGATTGGGCAGATCTGGTTGGCAGATCCCCTAGTGTTGACTAACCAGGTGGCCTTTGCCAAATGTGTATCCCAATGTTTGAAGGTCCCAGCAACTATTGCCTTCAGTGTAGTCTTTATCAATCCATTATATTGCTTGATTTTCCTGGAGGCTGGTGCATGATAGGGGATATGATACACCCACTCAAGACCATGTCCTTTGGCCCAAGTGTCTATAAGGTTGTTTGGGAAATGAGTCCCATTGTCTGACTCTATTCTTTCTGGGGTGCCATGTCACCATAGGACTTGCTTTTCAAGGCCCAGGACAGTGTTCTGGGCGGTGGCATGGGGCACAGGTTATGTTTCCAGCCATCCAGTGGTTGCTTCCACCATTGTAAGTACACAGCACTTTCTGCGGCACGTTTGAGGGAGTGTGATATAATCAGTCTTCCAGGGCTCCCTGTATTTATATTTCAGCCATCATCCTCCATACCTGACAAGCTTTAACAGCTTGGCTTCCTTGACTGCAGTGCATGTTTCACATTCATGGATAACATGTGCAGTATGGGGTGTCATGGGCCCATTGGGCTGTAAATTATTCACCCTTACGTTGCCAGTCCAGGCCCACCTGAGCCACTTCAATCTTAGCAGCCTGATCCACCTGCTGGTTGTTTTGATGTTCTTCAGTGACCTGACGCTATTGGTAGGTGAGCATCTATGAGACATACTTTTACAACCAGGTTCTCTATCAAGGCAGCAATATCTTTCCACAGTGTGGCAGCCCAGATGGGTTTCCCTCTGCACTGCCAGTTGCTCTACTTCCATTGATGTAACCCCCCCCATAGGGCATTTGCCGACATCCATGACTCAGTATAGCGATAGAGCACTGTCAGCTTTTCACTTTTTTCATGTGAGTTATCTCCCCGTCCTTATTTCAGCCCTTGAGCCCTTTTCATTGTATTTTTTCACCCTTTCCCGTTTTGGAGGGGGAGTGAGAGAGTGACTGTGGTGGAGCTCATCTGCCCAGCTGAGTAAAACCACCACACCTATTCAAACCCGTTGTGTAGTCAGTGTGATCCACTTACTCCATGTAGCATCAGTTGTATGATGTTTAGAGGGGGCAGATTTGGTAGGGCTGTTTTTCCAGCCCTGGGTCAGTTGATTTCAGGTGTCCTGGACATTCCTCCAAATGAAAGCAAACTGCAACCTGCACACTGCTGCCAAAGGGATGGTGAAAAACAAATAAGCGATATCAGTTGTGTCATACTACGTGGCTGCCTTTGGCTTCAGTTCATATTGAAGTTCTAAAATCTCCAGCATGGCAGTACTCAGCAGTAGCGTGACTTCATTCAGGCCATGACAGTCCACTCTATACTCTGTGATTGTCTCCACTATCAGACTTTTTCATTGGCCATATGGGACCAAATGGTGAGCGAGTCTTGCTGATCACTCCTCGGCTCTCCAGTTTAAGGATCACCTTATGGATGGGAATCAGGGAGCCTCTGTTGTTGCAATATTAATGCCAGTGCACCATTGTAGTATTTGTAACCACCTGTTGTTCCTTGACCCTCAGCAAGCCCCCAACAAAAGGGTCCTCTGAGAGACCAGACAACATAGGCTACCATTTAACGTACTTCATCTCCAAGGCAGTTATGCAAAATCCCACCAGTACCCTCTTTACTCCTTGAAATACCCTCTCCTGAGGTATCTGTGTCAAGGATTTATGGAGCCTCCAGGCCAGTCACACTGTGTGCTTTTGTCGCTCATTTCCAGCTTCCAATACAGTTAATACAGACTCACTTGAGCTTCCAGTACAGTTAAATGTTGGGACCCCCTTGTCACTCTAGAATTACAAATGGGTTCTGCGCCTTTATAGCTTAATGGCATTACAGTACACTGTGCACTGGTGTTCACTAGAGCCTTATACTCCAGTGGGTCTGACATGCTAGGCCATCAAATCCACACAGGCCAATAAACCCAGTTATCCCTTTTCTCTTTCCCTCCTGCTGGAGGCAGGGCCCTTCTAGTCCTGGTCAGAGTATACATTACTCACTTCTTGGAAATGCAAATCAGAAGTCCCTTCATTAAGATCAGAAGTAAGATCAGCCCATCTACTTTGTCTGGAGATTTCCCTGAGTTTCCCCAGGCTCTTTCTGCCAGAGGCTTCAGGTGGGGCCATTCTCCCCGGCTGCAGTGTAGAGCACATTCTTTACATCTGGTCCTGTTCGGACTGGCCCAAGGGCTACTGCATGAACTATTTCCTGCTTGATTTGTTCAAAGGCTTGTCGTTGCTCAGGGCCCTATTCAAACTCATTCTTCTTACGGGTTACTTGGTAGAGCTGGTTTACAATCAGAATGTAATTTGGAATGTGCATTCTCCACAACCCCACGACACCTAGGAAAGTTTGTGTTTCTTTTTTGCTAGTTGGTGGAGACATAGCTGTTATTTTGTTGATCACATCCATTGGGATTTGACGGCATCCATCTTGCCATTTTATTCCTAAAAACTGGATCTCTCGTGCAGGTCCTTTGACTTTATTTTGTTTTATGGCAAAACTGGCCTTCAGAAGGATTTGGTCTATTTTCTTCCCTTTCTCGAAAACTTCCTCTGCTGTGTCACCCCACACAATGATGTCATCGATGTACTGCAGGTGTTCAGGAGCTTCCCCCTGCTCCAGCGCAGACTGGATCAGTCCATGGCAAATGGTAGGGCTGTGTTTCCACCCCTGGGGCAACCGATTCCAAGTATATTGGACTCCCCTCCAAGTGAAAGCAAACTGTGGCCAGCACTCTGCTGCTGGAGGGATGGATAAAAATGCATTAGCAATACCAGTTGTGGCATACCACTTGGCTGCCTTTGATTCCAGTTCATACTGGAGTTCTAGCATGTCTGGCACAGCAGCACTCAGTGGTGGTGTGACTTTGTTCAGGCCAGGATAGTCCACTGTTAGCCTCCACTCGCCATTAGACTTTCACACTGGCCATATGGGACTATTAAAAGGTGAATGAGTCTTGCTGATCACTCCTTGGCTCTCCAGTTGACGAATTAGCTTATGGATGGGAATCAGGGAGTCTCGGTTGGTGCGATATTGCTGCCGTTGCACAGTTGTGGTAGCGATTGACACCTGCTGTTCTTCGACCCTCAGCAACCCCACAACAGAAGGGTCCTCTGAGAGACTGGGCAAGGTAGACAAGTGTTTAATGCCCTCTGTCTCTAAGGTAGCTATGCCAAAAGCCCACCAGAACCCTTTTGGGTCCTTGAAATATCCTCTTCTAAGACAGTCTATGGCAAGGATACACGGAGCATCTGGGCCAGTCACACTACGGTGCTTTTGCCACTCATTCCCAGTTAGACTTACTTCAGCCTCCAATACAGTTAACTGCTGGGATCCCCCTGTCCCTCCAGAAATACAGATGGGTTCTGGCCCTTTATAAGCTTGATGGTATTACAGTACACTGTGCACCTGTGTCTACTAAAGCCTTGGGTCTGACATGCCAGGCCATCGAATCCACACAGTCCAATAAATTCAATTTTCCCTTTCCTCTGCTGGCTTGAGGCAGGGCCCCTCTGATCCTGGTCATAATATTCATTACTGTGTCTGGGGGACTGCCTGCTAGAAACAGCAAGTTTCTCAGAGAAACCTCCCTTTTGTCACTGTTTTTTTTTGCATCTCAAGTATCCATGCCTCTAGGGTTGGGGTAGATTTTCCATCCCATTTTCTCATGTCCTCTCCATGATCATGTAGGTAAAACCACAGGGTGGCACAGGTAGCACCTGTGTACCCACAAAATCTTCTTCCTTGAACAGAAGGATGCTTGACCCTGATAGCTGAGACACTGGATTGTACAGGTGGGGAAGACGATAAATTCTCTCTGAGTTGGTTGGAAACTTCAGAAAGTTTCTCCAAAGTATTCTCTTTTAGTTGGTGGAACTCTTGAGAAAGTTTTTCCACAGCTGAGATGCAGGCCTGTAGGAAAGAGGAGAGACTTTCTTGGTACCGCCGGAGTTGTTTAGCCACTTCATCCACCATGGGTTCCTCATGGTCTTTCGAGGTCATTACTGCCAGTGAGCTGGCATATGATGATGGTGCACTCAGTACAAAATTCTGCCACATGGGTGCTGTACACTTGACTTCATCTCGATCTTTGGATAGCTCTTTGTTGTCTAGAGCCTCATAAATCACCTCTCCTACAGCTAATTCCCTCAGGTACTGGATTCCCTTCTCCACAGTGGTCCATTTGCCTGGTTGACATACAAGATCTTCCTTGCAGGGACACCTTTCCTTCACAGCTGACAGGAGATGCCACCAGAGGGTGAAGATTTGTGCTCCTTTTCCAATGGCTTTGGCAGTGCCTGCGTTCCTAGCAAGGGATCCCAGCCACCTGGCTTCCCTGCCCCCTAATTACAGACTATTGGCTCCAGTGTCCCAGCACTGGAGCAAACAGGTGACAAGGTGCTCACCTGGACAACGACCAAAATCCTTTCAAATATCTCGTAGCTCATGCTGGGATAGGCCTTGGGTAGTTACTGATGCTTTTATGATATGTTCCTCTTCATCTCGTTTGTGTGATGGCCCAGACACTGCGGAGTAGCCTATCTCGTCATTGTCTTCCTCCCCAGTCTGAGTAGGAGATCCTCTGCGTTCTAAACGACCTGACTTTCTCATCCATTGTTTCATCATGGTTACAGGGGCAACGTGCACTGCTACAGTCCATTTCCCTGACCCAGCCGCTGGGCCCATCGCAGGGGTTGGAACAGCCACAGGGCCCCTCATAGGGCTTTGAACGGCTGCTGGGCCAATCACATGGGTTGGAACAGCTGCAGGGACCGTCACAGGGTTTAGAACAACCACTGAGCCTGTCACCATGGTTAGAGTTGCTGCAGAGGCTGGAGTGGCCGCAGGAGCTGGAGAGGCCGCAGGGCCCCTCGTAGGGGTTGGAGTGGCTGCAGGGTTTGGAGTGACCGCAAGGTCTGTCACTAGGGTTATAGTGACATCAACTGCAGCTTGATAGGCATAGACCAGACCCCAGCACGTTGCAGTGATTTGTGTCTCTTTGGAACTGCCAGAGTGATAACACCCCTTTTTCAAGCATTCTACCAGTTTTTTAGGATTGTGCAGTTGTTCTAGGGGTGAATTTCCAAAACACTGGAGGTGCCCACCGCTCTAGAAACCTGCCCATATCCTCCCAGACTCCCTGCCACTCACAACTATCCCGCCTCAGGACAGATCTCTGGATGGCATTCCTAAGTAGTTGTTTAACCTTAAACAAAGCCTGAAGTGCATTCAGGAGACATAACAGCAAGACCATGCTGGTCTGAGTATCCCAAGGATATTCAACATCTTGGAGAACTATCATAACTAGCTCGGAGGATAAGAGGGTGGTGAAGGCGAAAGGGAGAGTGAACAAGTGGGAAAAAATATCTCCCCCTGTCCCCTCCATAGATTGTCTCCCTGACGAAAAAAGGCAATAGGTGTAATTGTTAATAGATTATGAGATATGGTTTCCAAAGTATGGAGTTGACAGCAGTACTGAGTACAAATACCAGGTTAGTCTCATGACCAGCAATTTTATCATATCATAAGCCATTGTTACACCGCACAGTAACATAATGATCTTAAACCAGAGCCTGGAAAGGATAAACCGCATGACACAGAGCACATACGGAAAGTAATGTGCTATAATACTCAATTTGGAAAACAGGCACAGCAGACTTGAGATTAAAGCAAACAGCATTATGACTAGCAACTATTAAGCAAGTCTAATACTTATACTAATTTTAGTTTAACACACTCTGGTCAGATCTGTCGTTATCTCAACCCTTCGAGCCCCACGTTGGGCGCCAAAAGGACTGTTGTGGTTTAACCTGGATGGCAGCTAAGCACCACACAGCTGTTCGCTCACCCTCCCCCTTCCCTTTCTGGGATGGGGGAGAGAAACGGGAAAGTGAAGCCTATGACTTGGTGAAAGAGACAGTTTATAAAGACAGAAAATAATAGTGAGAGTTCGACTGTGGTGGAACTTGGCTGCCTACCTGAGTAAAACCACCACATGTATCAACTGCACCACTCAGCTTGGTGTCCTCTGCAAACTTGCTGAGGGTGCGCTCAATCCCATTGTCTGCATCATTGATGAAGATATTGAAAAGCACCTGTCCCAGGATAGACATCTGAGTGACACTGCTTGTCACTGGCCTCCACCATTGAACCATTGATCACTATTGTCTGAGTGCAGTCATCAAGTCAATTCTTTATTCACTGGATGGGCTACCCTTCAAATCCATATCTTTCCAATTTAGAGATTAGGATACCATGTGGGACCATGTCAGTGGCCTTACAGAAGTCCAAGTAGATGACATCAGTCAGTCTTCCCTTGTCAACTGATGCAGTCACTCCATTGTAGAAGGCCACCAGATTGGTCAGGCATGATTTACCCTTGGTGAAGCCATGCTGCCTGTCCCGGATCACCTCCTTGTCCTGCATGTGCCTCCAGGAGGATTTGTTCCATGATCTTTCCAGTCACAGAAGTGAGGCTCACTGGTCTGTAGCTTCCTGGGTCTTCCTTTCTACCCTTTTTAAATGGGAGTAATGTTTCCCTTTTTCCGGTCACCAGGGACTTTGCCTGACTGCCATGACTTTTCACATATGATGGAGAGAGGCTTGGCAACTATATCAGCCAATTCCCTCAGGACCTTGAGATGCATGTCATCAAGGCCCATAGACTTGTAGCTGTGAGGTTGCATCAGGAGGTTCCAAACTTGCTGTTTGCTTACAGTGATAGCGACTCTGCTCCACTAGCCTCTGCCTAGAGGTTCAGGGACAGGAGAGATGTGGGAAGCTGGACCACTAGTGAAGACTGAGGCAAAGAACTTAAGTTCCTCTGCCTTCTCTGCATCTGTCATTACCAGTTCTCTGTCTTCGTTTGTCAGAGGTGCTACACTCTCCTAGTCTTTCTTTTGTGGCCAACGTACCTGTAGAACCCCTTGTTATTCTTCGTATCCCTTGCCAAGTTTAGTTCTGTTAGTGCCTTGGCTTTCCTGATCCCATCCATCCCTGACAGCATTTCTGTATTCTTTCTGGGGCACACAGACCTGTTTCCACCATCTGTGCATTTCCTTATTTTGCCTAAGTTTGACCACCAGATCCTTATTCAACCATGCCGGTTTCCTACCTTCCCTGCTTGATTTCTTACATATAGGAATAGAGAGCTCTTGCACTCCAAGGAAAATATCCTTAAAGAGTTGCCAGCTCTGATCAGATCCTCTGTTCCTAAGGACCAAGTCCCATGGGATCTCATCCACTAATTCTTTAAACAGCTGGAAGTTCACTCTTTGGAAGTTCAGGGTCCTGATTTTTTTCTTAGCCAGGCCCATATACCTTGAAATCACAAACTCAGCAAGGGTGTGCTCAGTGCAACCCAGGCTTCCTCCAGTCTTAATGTCTTTAATGAGCTCTTCCACACTGCTGAGCACCAGGTCCAGTAACACGTCTCCTCTGGTTGGTTTATCTAATACCTGGGCCAGGAAGTTATCCTCAATGGGCTCCAGGAGTCTCCTGGATTGCTTACTTCCCACCATGTGGCTTTCCCAGCAAATATCTGTGTGGCTGAAATTCCCCAGGAGGATGAGCGCCTGTGAGCTCAATGCTTCTTGTGGCTGGAGCAAGAAGGCCTCATCAATAGGTTCCTCTTGACTGGGCAGCCTACATTAGACCCCAACCATAAGATGTCCTTCTTTACAACCATAAGATGTCCTTCTTTACAGTCAGACCACTTATCCTCAGGGTACTCAGCCTCCCAAACTGGAAGTGTGGGATGGGGAGCAGAAGAAACCCTCCATAGTTCATGTGGAAACAGAGACCTGCTGCTCTACTTGGACTGTCACAAGTCCATGGGGCCAGATGGGATCCACCTGAGGGTGATGAGGAAGTTTTCGGACATGATTGCCAATACTCTTTCCATTATCTATCAGCGGTCATGGGCATCTGAAGAGGTCCTGGATGACTGGAGAATTGATAATGTGACGCCCATCTATCAGAAGGGTTGTAAGGAGGACCCAGGGAACTACAGGCTTGTCAGCCTGACCTCTGCGCCAGGTCATGGAGCAAATCATCTTCAGTACAATCACACAGCATGTGCAAGACAACCAGGGGATCAGGCCCAGCCAGCATGGGTTCATGAAAGGCAAGTCCTGCCTGACCAACCTCATCTCCTTCTACGACCAGGTGACCCGCCTGGGGGATGAGGCTGTTGACACAGTCTACCTAGACTTCAGTAAGACCTTTGACATGGTCTCCCACAGTATTCTGGAGAAGCTGGCTGCCTATGGCTTGGACAGGTACACTCTTTGCTGGGTTAAAAACTGGCTGGACGGCCAGGCCCAGAGAGTGGTGGTGAATGGAGTGAAATCCATCTGGTGACTGGTCACAAGTGGTCTTCCCCAGGGGTTGGTGTTAGGGCCCAACCTCTAATATATTTGTTGATGATTTGGACGAAGGAATTGAGTTCACGCTGTGGTGGTTTTACATGGGTGGGCAGACAAGTTCCACCACGGCTGCTCTCTCACTCCCCCTCCTCAAAAAGGAAGGAGGAGAAAATACGACACAAAGCATAGAATGATAGAACATCCCAAGTTAGAAGGGACCCATAAGGATCATCGAGTCCAACTCCTGGCACCACACAGGTCTACCGGAAATTTTAGACCATGTAACTAAGTGCACAGTCCTATCTCTTTTTAAATTCAGACAGGTTTGGTGCAGTGACCACGTCCCTGGGGAGCCTGTTCCAGTGTGCGACCACCCTCTTGGTGAAGAACCTCTTTCTGATGTCTAGCCTAAACCTCCCCTGCCTCAGCTTGACACCATTCCAATGGGTCCTATCACTGGTGATTAAGGAGAATAAGTTGGTGTCTGCCCCTCCACTCCCCTTCGCGAGGAAGCTGTAGACTGTGATGAGGTCTCCCCTCAGGCTCTTCTTCTCCACTCTGAACAGGCCCAGTGATGTCAGCTGCTCCAAGTACATCTTCCCCTCTATGTCCTTCACCAACTTTGTAGCCCTTCTCTGGACACACTCCAAAAGTTTCAAATCCTTTTTGTACTGTGGTGCCCAGAAATGCACACAGTACTCGAGGTGAGGCCGCACCAGTGCAGAGAGAACGCGGGACAATCAAATCCCTCGACCGACTAGCAATACCGTGCTTGATTCACCCCAGGATACAGTTGGCCCTCCTGGCTGCCAGGGCACACTGTTGGCTCATATTCAGCTTCCTATCATCCACAACCCCCAGATCCCTCTTTACAGGGCTGCTCTCCAGCGTCTTGTCGCCCAGTCTGTACATATAGCCAGGGTTGCCCATCCCAGGTGCAGGACCCAGCACTTGCTCTTGTTAAACTTGATGTGTTTGGTGATTGCCCATCTCTCCAATCTGTCCAGATCTCTCTGCAAGGCCTTTCCACCCTCAACAGAGTCCACAACTCCTCCAAGTTTGGTGTCGTCGGCAAATTTTGCTCAAAAAACCTTCTAGTCCTACATCTAAATTGTTTATAAAAACACTGAGGAGGACTGGCCCTAAAATGGAGCCTTGAGGGACCCCACTGGTGACCATCCGCCAGCCAGATGTGGCCCCATTTAGCACAACCCTTTGAGCCCTGCCCGTCAGCCAATTGCTCACCCATCGGATGATGTTTTGCTTTAGTTGTATGCTGGACATTTTGTCCAGTAGGATCCTATGGGAAACCGTGTCAAAAGCTTTGTTGAAGTCCAAAAAGATCACATCAGCTGGTTTCCCTTGATCGACGAGATGGGTGATCTTTTCCTAAAAGGAAATCAAATGTGTTAGGCAGGACCTACCCCTCATGAACCCATGTTGGCTGGGACCAGTGACTGCATTGTCCCCCAGGTGCACCTCAATAACTTCAAGAATCATCTTCTCCATAATTTTACAAGGTACTGATGTGAGACTGACAGGCCTGTAATTGCTGGGGTCTTCTTTCTTGCCCTTCTTGAAAATTGGCAAAAAACATTTGCCAGCTTCCATTCTACTGGGACCTCTCCAGATTCCCAAGATCGTTGAAAAATAATTGAGAGAGGTCCCGCCATGACATCAGCCGGCTCTTTAAGCACCCTGGGATGAATCCCATCCGGACTCATGGACTTGTATGGATCCAGGTGGAGCAGCAAATCCCGCACACATTCAGGGTCGGTTAGGAGTTTGTGTTTCCCACCGTCATGGTCCTCCAGCTCAGGGCACCCAGGGTCCCAAAGCCCATCATCAGTACTGAAGACAGAGGCAAAGAAGACATTAAGTGTCTCTGCTTTTCCTATGTCCTTGTCTGTGAGGAGACCTTCTCCATCAAGTAGCGGACCTATGTTTTCTTTGGTTCTCCTTTTTCTGTTAACATATCTAAAAAAAACCTTTTTATTGCCTCCCACAGACTTGGCCAGCTTCAACTCTAGTTGGGCTTTGGCCACACGAATTTTCTCCCTACAAACACGAACAGCATCCCTGTATTCCTTCCACGTCGCCTGACCCTCCTTCCAGCAGCTGTACACTTTCTTTTTCCGTCTAAGCTCCAGTAGAAGATCCCTGGTCAGCCAGGCGGGCCTTCTGCCCCGCCTGCCTGACTTCCGATATTTAGAATTGCCTAATCTTGTGCTTTTAGGAGGCAGTGCTTAAGGACTGATCAGCACTGATGGACGCCAATGCCTTCAAAAGCAGTTTCCCAGGGGACCTTGCTAACTAGTTCCCTGAGCAGCCTGAAGTCTGCTTTCCCCATATCCAGGGCTGAAGTTTTGGTGGCAGTTTTCCTTCTGTCACCATAAATTCTAAACTCAACCACTTCATGGTCTGAGACGGCCGCCAATTGCCACGTCTCCCACAAGACCCTCTCTCTTCTCCAGCAACAGATCTAGGAGGGCACCTTTCCTAATTAGCACCTGCACCAAGAAGTTATCATCTAGGTGCCCTAGGAACCTCCTGGACTCGCTCGTGTCGGCCGTGTGGTGATCCCAGTTGACGTCTGGCAAGTTGAAATCCCCCATAAGGACAAGGAGAGTTGACCTCGAGGCATCTTGTAGTTCTGCAAAGAATAATTCATCGGCATTGTCGTCCTGGCCAGGTGGTCTTTAATAGACTCCTACGACGACTTCCCCTTTATTTGTTCTTCCCTTAATCCTTACCCAGAGGCTCTCAACTTTGCCATCCCCAACTTGAAGTTCCACACAGTCCAGCCCATGCTTCACATACATCGCCACCCAACCACCTCGCCTACCCTGCCTGTCCCTCCTGAAGAGCCCGTAACCATCTATTGCAGCACACCAGCCACAGGACTCATCCCACCAGGTTTCGCTTATGCCGATGATGTTGTAGCTGTGGGACTGGGCAAAGACTTCTAGCTCATCCATTTTATTCCTCATACTGCATGCATTTGTGTAGAAGCACTTCAAATGCGCCTCCCTACACGCAGTACCTTGTGGAGCTGACTGAAGGGCCTCACTAGCACACAGTCCCTCTGATTCTAGCATACCATCCCTTAGCTTATCACCGGCGTGCCTGATTTTATCCCCTTCCCCCTTCAACTCTAGTTTAAAGCCCTATCTATCAGCCCTGCCAACTCCTGAGCCAAAATCCTTACCCCTCTCTGAGAGAAGCGCATCCCATCTGGTGACAGCAGCCCCGGAGTTGCGTAGACCTTCCCATGATCAAAAAAAACAAAGTTCATCCGGTTGCACCAGTCCCAGAGCCATGTATTAATGTGATGAGTCTCCTTGTCAACATCAATCCCCCCTATCGGAAGGACAGAGGCAAACACAACCTGTGCCCCTGAACCTTTGACTAGTTGCCCCAAAGCCCTAAAGTCCCTTTGATTGCTTTCGGACTTCTCCTTGCTACCTTGTCATTACCAGCTTGAAAGACCAGTAGCGGGTAGTAGTCAGTGGGCCGTAGCAGGCACTTGACTTTCTTAAGGAAGTCTCTCACCCGAGCCCCAGGGAGGCAACAGACTTCCCTGTGGGTTGGGTCCAGTCGGCATATTGGGCCCTCTGTCCCTTTCAGAAGGGAGTCCCCCATGACAATAACCCTTCTTTCTTTCTTGATAGAAGATGTAGTGATGCAGGGGGTAGGTTGCCTTGCCTTAGGCACCCTCTCCAACTGGGACGGGCTTTTGTCTACATCGTTATTCTGACTGTCACGTTCTAGAGCCTCATACCTGTTATATAAGGGTAGATGGGAAGGTGAGGTGGGCAGGGACAGGGCTTGCCTACCACCCCGAACAAGAACCTGCCTCCATTCCCCCCCTTGGCCTAGGTCTCCTCCTACTGCCTGGCGAGATGAGGGAACTTTTGTCTTCTGCATAGCAGGAGACACTTGTGCTGTGGCAGGCTCATGAGTCTGTCTCAGGGAGGGTAGAGTACACTTCCACCATTCAATTTCTTTCTCCAAGTCCCTTATGCTCCGGAACCTGCTCACCTCCTCCTGAAGCTCCGCTACCTGGCTGAGCAGCTCTTCAACCTGGGCACATCTCCCACAGGCATACCCTCCACTGCTGCTGTCGGATAGCAACAGAAGACTCGGGCACACCCTGCAGCCCAAGACCTGGATGGCCGCGTGTTTCCCTGTGTTTCTGTCTGAGTAGCCACATAGGTGACTGTGGCTGGAGAGGCTGCAAGAGATACGGAGGCCATAGTTTTCTGCCTGGTGCATACCATGGCCAGGTTCTTCACAAGCAGGTTACAAGTACTGATGAGAAAGACCTCTGCAAAAGAGCAGCAAGGGACACTCCCTGGTCATCCTCCCTGAATGCCCTGCCTTCGTGAACTGACCTGCAAACTGCCGCACCTTGCCCTACTGACATGCCACGGCCTGCTTGCCTGTCTTGTTTGCCGCGCTCCTGGTCGCTTCGTCACTTGCATTTCCTAGAGGCTGCTTTTGAACGGCAGGGGAGGGGGTGCTGCTGGCTCCGCCTACGCCTCGTCAGCCTGGCTTGGGAGGGCTGCTGGGTCCTGCCAGCACCCTTGCCTGCTTTGAGTGGTCTGGATGCCTGTCGTGGTTTAACCCGGCCGGCAGCTGAACACCACACAGCCGTTCGCTCACCCTCCCCCTTCCTCTCTGGGACGGGAGAGAGAAATGGAAAGTGAAGCCCGTGAGTGGAGATAAAGACAGTTTAATAAGACAGGAAAATAATAATAGCAATAATAAAAAAAATAAAAATAATAAAAATAAAAATAAAAATAAAAATAATAATAATAATAATAATAATAATAATAATACAATGGTGATAATAGTACTACTACTAATAATATGTACAAACAGGTGATGCACAATGCAATTGCTCACCACCCGCTGACCGATGCCCAGCCTAACCCCGAGCAGTCCAGCCCCTCCCCCGGCTAGCCACCCCTATATATTGTTTAGCATGACGTCAGATGGTATGGAATACCCCTTTGGCTAGTTTGGGTCACCTGTCCTGGGTCTGTCCCCTCCCAGCTCTTACTGCACCCCCAGCCTGCCTGTTGGCAGGACAGAGCAAAAGGCTGAGATGTCCTTGGCTTGGTATAAGCACTGCTCTGCAACAATTAAAACATCGGGGTGTTATCAGAACTCTTCTTATCCCAAGCCAAAACACAGCATTCCACCAGCTACTAGGAAGAAAATTCTGTTCTAACTGAAACCAGGACAATGCCGAAAAAAAGCTGCCCGCCTAGATCCCTCTCTCTGCTGCAGAATGCGTCTGCCCCGTTGCCAATCGCCTCGGTGAGCAAAGAGCTCAAGGTTTGAGATAAGGATGATGTAATTAAAGGGAAAAGGGAGAGGAAAAAAAAAGGCCATGCGGAAGCAAAGAGAGAGTAAAAAAAAAAAAAGTTACTCTCTACTTCCCATCAACGAGTGATGTTTGGCCACATCCCACGTTTCGAAGCAGGGCCTCAAAACTCGTAACAGTTGTTCAGGAGGACAGGCCCTTCCACCGTTAGAGCCCCCCTTTTTATTGCTGAGTGTGACATCATGTGGTATGGAATATCCCTTTGCTTGGTTTAGGTCAGCTGCCCTGGTGTTGTCTCCTCCCCATCACTTGCAAACCCCCAGCCTGCTGGCTCTT
The DNA here is from genome assembly GCF_963932015.1 of Anas acuta. NCBI lineage: Eukaryota > Metazoa > Chordata > Aves > Anseriformes > Anatidae > Anas > Anas acuta. Next base: position 13,379,558 of record NC_089016.1, read on the forward strand.
GGGGACTTGGAGGGAGTCCTGATGCGGTTCCAGTATTATGCAGCAATAGACACAACACTGGAGTGATACCAGTGCTGTTCCAGCTATGAGTGCGGAGCACAGAACTATGTGGGTTGCTTCAGAGAAAGTTAACTCCATCCCAGACAAACCCAGCACAACCTTCGCCCCTTATTCCACAACATTTGTGTCACACTCATGTTATAAATGGCTCACTCTTCAAAATAGGACTATAATCAAAGTTTACAATTTATTAAAGCAATAGAGGTAAGCAAACAGCGCTGGGTGCGCCGGGAGTCTCTGCTCCACCAAGACACACACCAGTTACATCAAGCAGCTGATTTTTATGCTCCTAGGCTGTTATAAATGAGGTCTCAACTCAATCTGAATTTTGTAATATTTATAAAACAAATATTTCTAAAAGGTATAAAAGACAAGTAAACAGCACTGGTTGTGCGGGGAGTCTACGCTCCACCAACACGCATACACAAACATCAAATATTCTAAATATACAGAACATTGTTTTACATACTAAACACAAGTACATGTATGACTATACATACGTACAATCCGGAAAGGTAACAAATAATCCTTTCAGTTCCATGACTTACTGAACTTGAGTACACCTATACATATGCACATTCAGAAAAGGTAACAAGCAATCCTTTCAGTTCCATGACATAACAGTCTCTATTTTCCATTCCTTTTGAACAATATATCTCGCTTTAAATTGTCAAGCAACTCGGTCTTCAGGCCTTATGTATCCCATTCTTCCCAGATCGAAGAAAAGCATATCCATCTCCTTTTCAAGGCCAATAGGCCTGGGTCAAAAGGCACCTTCAAGTCAACAGGGGGCGTAACAGCAAAGGCCTTCGACGGCTGTAGATCAGTAAAGGAGCCCGCAGCTCCCTCACTGTCTGGCAAGCCACACGTTTGCGATTGTGGCTCCACATGGCTCTTTAAGGCCTCAGAGATTGCTCACCAGGTGCCGAGCAATCCCACTGCAACCTTGTCGTTCTTAGTTGCAGAGTCCCACACCTTGACCTCGCATAGTGTCCCATGAAATAGTCATAATAGTTAGCAGTGTTATAAATGAAGTCTCAACTCACTCTGAATTTAGTAACATAAAAGAATATTTATAAAAGGCAAGTAAACAGCTCTGGGTGCGCGGGGAGTCTATGCTTTACCAACACGCACACCCAACCGTCGAACTTTTCAAATATATATAGGACATTGCTGTTACATATTTACAAGAAACCCGAGTACGCCTATACATATGGATATCCTATCCCCGCTTTATACTATAATTCTCTTTGTGGTGGTCGTTGTGGGTGAAAGGCTCATGGTTTCCCCATCACCATTAGCAACCTTTTGTTCCAGACTGCAGGAGCGGCTTCAACTGTCTCCCTCTTCTTCTGCATGTGCTCTGCCCACCACAAGGTTCCCAAAAGCAACAAAACGTGATTGCTTTGCCCGCATTTCGTTAACCCTTGAAACCACACTAATAATATTATTATCATATAACATTAAACAATAAATGTTAACAGTTCTAACCAGCAACCCCCCCAGCAACTTCCGTGCCTTAACAGAGGGGAAAACAAACAACCCCAGAAGGTAGGGCATCGCCTAAATCACCCTTCTTTGTTTCCTCTAAACTCTTTTACATTCCTGATGGCCTCATCGTTAAGAGTCTGATGTTATCACCAACCACGAGGCTTTCTGACTCCCATCGCCACACTCCCACATCTCCCCCTTCTTTATTAATATCATCCATTTTTCTTGACACGAATTACCACTCCATATATAACAGCAGTTATTCTGAACCCCCCCAGATATCAGAGACTCCAAGGAAAAGCCTACAAATACATTTCCCTTCAAGCTCTCTATTGACATGAATTGCTAAAACATTCCTTTGCAAGATACAAGAACTATATACATTAACCACTCTGTTTTTCTTAGACTTGTGGTTATACAAGGGTATGTATGACAGAAGGTCACATTCATCATACCATGCGGCCCTAGCACTGTTCCATATTGACACGAATCAGATGAACACATTTCACACTCAGGTCCTGTTATAAGTTAGACCACACAATTTACCAGTCTATTGAAATTATTTTATTAATCAAGTAAGCAGACACAAGCAAAACACCGCTGGGCGGCTGGGGAGTCTCTGCTCCGCCACGGCACGCAACTTCCCCTTTCCAATGTCGCTTTTTTATAGCATTGAAGTTCCGGCTTGTCAAGACCTGTCACCTTGTCAACTTGTCGAGACTTGTTCTGAGGCTGCGCAGTCTGTTGTTGGGGGTCGTTATTCTTCCTCCGGTGATCACCCGTTGTGCTTGTGTTCAGGTGGGGGCAAAACAGGATGTCTTGCAGTGGGTGGGTGGTATCTTACAGAATCTTTGTTTTAACAAGGATGTTTACCCAACCCCCCTTCCCCATTTGTCCCCATGTTACAATGCCGTGAGTTGTGAAACCTTATCTCCTCAGTAGATTCTTGAAATTCTCAAGGACAATGAACAAACCCCTACTAATTTATCACAGGTCCCACATACTTTAGTATATAGATATTCTCATCACCACGGTTCCCTGTCCATTAAAATATTTATAGGTCTGTACTTCTTTTCATTCCATAAGTCTCTCCCCAAAATATTCATAAGAACTGTTGTTGGTGGATTCAGCTTCATCTGTCAAAGTGGCCACTCAGGGCAGGCGGAGTTGGTTTTCTTGATGCCAGCACCAGCTTAGCTCAAGTCACTGCTGCACTTGCCTGGTTCCTTGCAAAGTTGACCTGTCATTGGTTCTGTAGTGTCCTCCTACAACACATACCTTAGATTACAGATTATTTTTCTCCCAAGGTTAAATCTCCTTGAGGCACGTACCTGATATCCCCATTCTTTTGCATTACCCACCAGGTGTACCCTGGTCCTTGGGCGAGGACAATCCCACAAGTGGGTTTGCATTTTGCCATGGCAGAAGCAACCCACACCTCCTTCCCCAGCCACTTCCCTACATGCACTACAGGGACTTTAGCTTCTCCCACAGTGTGTAGGGGTTTTGTTTCATCAGGACCAGGATGGCTGTCAGAACCACTGTATGGACTGCTTCAGGGAAAGTTAATTCCATCCCATCCAGACCCAGCACACACCCTCAGTAAGTTTGCAAATGAGACCAAGTTGGTGGGAAGTGTCGATCTGCCAGAGGGTAGGAAAGCCCTGCAGAGGGACTTGGACAAGTTGGATCAATGGGCAGAGGCCAATGGGATGAGGTTCAACGTGGCTAAGTGCCAGGTCCTGCACTTTGGTCACAACAACTCCATGCAACACTACAGGCTTGGGGCAGAGTGTCTGGAAAGCTGTACAGAAGATAAGGATCTGGGGGTGTTGGTCAATGCTCGCCTGAACATAAGCCAGCAGTGTGCCCAGTTGGCCAAGAAGGCCAATGGCATCCTGGCTTGTATCAGGAAGAGCGTTGCCAACAGGATCAGGGAGGTGATTGTCCCCCTGTACTCTGCTCTGGTGTCCTGGTTTAACCCGGCCAGCAGCTAAACACCACACAGCCGTTCGCTCACCCTCCCCCCTCCCTCTCTGGGATGGGGGAAAGAAATAGGAAAGTGAAGCCTGTGAGCTGAGATAAAGAGAGTTTATTAAGACAGGATAATAATAACAATAATAATAATAATAATAACAATAATGATGATAATAGTACTACTACTAATAATGCATACAAAACAAGTGATGCACAATGCAATTGCTCACCGCCCACTAACCGATGCCCAGCCTGACCCCGAGCAGTCCGGCCCCCTTCCCCCAGCTAGCCACCCCTATAATATTGTTTAGCCACCCCCAGCCTGCCCATTGGCAGGACAGAGTGAGAAGTTGAAACGTCCTTGGCTTAGTGTAAGCACTGCTCTGCATCAGCATGTTATCAGCAGTCTTCTCATCCTAAGCCAAAACATAGCATTCTACAAGCTACTAGGAAGAAAATTAACTCTGTCCTAACTGAAACCAGGACATCTGGTGAAGCCCCACTTCGAGTACTGTGTTCACTTTTGGGGCCCTCAGTACATGAAGGACATGGAGGCCCTGGAGCGTGTCCAGAAAAGGGCTATAAAGCTGGTGAAGGGTCTGGAATACAAGTCTTATGCAGGGCAGCTGAGGGAACTGGGGTTGTTTAGTCTAGAGAAAAGTAGGCTCAGGGGAGACCTTATTGCTCTCTACAACTACCTGAAAGGAAGTTATGGGGAGCTGGATTTTGGCCTCTTCTCACAGGTAACTAGTGATAACAAGAGGGAATTGCCTCAAGTTAAGTGTTCCTTAATATTGATTCATTACCCCTATATTCAATTAGAATCATAGAATCATTAAGGTTGGAAAAGACCTTCAAGGTCATCTGGTCCAACCATCACCCTACTACCAATGTCACCCACTAAACCATGTCCCGAAGCACCATTTCCAACCTTTCTTTAAACACCCCTAGGGATGGTGACTCCACCACTTCCCTGGGTAACCTATTTGAATGCCTGACTACTCTTTCTGAGAAGAAATTTCTCCTTATTTTCAACCTAAACCTCCCCTGGCACAACTTTGATAGGACACTGTCAAACAGATTTTGGCAGAATTTACTTTGTACAATTCAGTGATTTCTTAATGTTTTCCTTCTGATTGCACTTTGGCACAGTCCCCTTCCAAGAATATGGCAGCTGAAAACATTTTTTTTCATCTGTTAAATCATTTTTGTGGTGAGTGTTCAAAAGAAGCAAAATTCCTTTGCAAAAGAACTTCATTTGATAAGTTGTCTTAATGCTCTCACTGGTTTTCTGAATGTATTTTTTACAGAAAGCAAAGCCTCTGCATACTGAAAATGTCAGCAGAGTTTGAATTACTAGTCATGTGCTGTTTTGAAAACATTGAAACCTTTTTGAATTGCATCATCTGAAGGGAAAAGGCGAAACATGCATACTCTATAAATAGCCTCTGTAGTGAACACTCTTCTGCTTGCAACTCTTTTGTTGTCTTTAGATAATAATGAACAAACTATTTTCAAGGTGAAATACTAGCGTTCACAGTAGCCCTTGGTGGTTTTTTTTTGTTTGGTTGGTTGGTTGGTTTTTGAATGGGTAAATATTTTCAGCAAAGGTTTGTAATTTCAATTAAAAGAGGAATTTTCTTTTTGAAGGGGAATGTCTATTTGGAGTGAGGGCTTACAGTCTTTAGCAGAAGACATTTTCTGCTGCTTTGGATCCATTAATGAATTGTCAGTACCTCCCAATCCCAGTGCAAGTCCAGTCTCTTTCCCTTCATCAAGGAGCACCTAACATCTCTCTTCTTGGCAGCCTCTAAATTACCACTGACAAAAGCTTTTTAGCAAAGCACAGTGAGTCAATTTTCTACCTGCTACAAACTTTTGATACTTTGGAGATGATTAGATGGTTATGTTAAAAAAGATGAAGGGTAGGGGAATAGCCCTTCGTGTTCAATCACAACAGTCCTACCAGGGCTTCTGAGTTGAAATTTCCTGAACTGTCTTCTGTGGCATGTTGAAACCTTTTTAAAGGTTATATTTGCTAACAACAATTTATTTCTTTAAATACACAAACAGAAAAAGAAGAGGAAAATCATACTTCATAATTCCCAGGCATTGCAACACAGTTCATGCAGAGCTGCTACATTTTGGGCTGTGAGGGCAGTTGATCTTTGTTTAAATTCTCTGTAATATAAGAAGGGTAGGTTAGGATGTGTTAGTGCTGTCATTGTTTAGACCAGGATCTGTGTATATAAATGTGTTGTGGTTTAACCCTGTCGGCTATAATACTCAATTTGGAAAACAGGCACAGCAGACTTGAGATTAAAGCAAACAGCATTATGACTAGCAACTATTAAGCAAGTCTAATACTTATACTAATTTTAGTTTAACACACTCTGGTCAGATCTGTCGTTATCTCAACCCTTCGAGCCCCACGTTGGGCGCCAAAAGGACTGTTGTGGTTTAACCTGGATGGCAGCTAAACACCACACAGCCGTTCGCTCACCCTCCCCCCTCCCTCTCTGGGATGGGAGAGAGAAGCGGGAAAGTGAAGCCTGTGAGTTCAGATAAAGACAGTTTATTAAGGCAGGAGAATAATAATAATGGTAATGATAATAATGATAATAGTACTACTAATCATAATGTGTACAAAACAAGTGATGCACAATGCAATTGCTCAACACCCGTTGACCGATGCCCAGCCTATCCCCGAGCAGCCGGTCCCCCACCCCGGCCACCCCCTCCTATATATTGTTTAGCATGATGTCAGAAGGTATGGAATACCCCTTTGGCTAGTTTGGGTCACCTGTCCTGGGTCAGCATGTTATCAGCACTCTTCTCATCCTAATCCAAAACATAGCACCCTACCAGCTACTAGGAGGAAAATTAATTCTATCCTAATTGAAACCAGGACAAAATGTTGCTGCTAATAACATGAATTCTCAAAAAATCTCCTTGTAGGGAGAGCAGGGAGACAAGTTTTCATCTGAGTAGGGACTTAGAGATAGTTCTTCTGCCAACTCTGTCTGGAGGCATTCATCATTCCAGGAGGATTTTAACCTTTTCAATACTTGAATAACATGTTGAAAAATTACAAGTGATAATATTGTTTAAGTAGCTGGTTGGGCTTTTTTTTTTTTTTTTTAATTGCTTTCATAGAAAAGACCCATAGAAAAGAGATTTTCTATTGGAATTAATAGTTCAGTTACTTATTAAAAGTAGGAAGAAACAGGATCAAGCCCTTTCAGTGTTCAAGTGTTAGGCTTTTCCTCAGCTCACAGATGAGAAATAGTTTTATGTATGCTTTGTAGGAAACTGATATTAAATAGAAAAATATCCCATACAATTTCTTTGAGACCACTAATCCAACTTTCATATACTGGGAATTAACCTGAAATAAAGAAATAAACCGAACTGACTAAGTTTAACTTTTTTTTTTTTCTTCCTTGAGAGGAGGCACTTATAGGAGCATGTCATGACTACTTAAAAACAAAAGTGAAAGCCAGAGGGAGGAGCTCATGTTACCAGGGGCAACTCTGCTCCCCTTCTCTGTGCAAGTGTTGAGTGGAGCCAAGAGCAACAAAACCAAATGCTTAATCTTGTTCAACCTCCCTCCCCTTCCTCTTTGTGGACTTTACAGCTTACTGGCTCTGCAAAAACAACATTTCTATTCCCACAATATATATATATTTTTCACCTAATTTTCATGTAATACTGCTTCCTGCAACACACTTTCTTTTGTTTCACAACACTAAATCAGTTTTGGAGTTGAGGTGGTGTGGTTTTATATACTTTCCATTATAAATAGTTAATGTATAACACCTTGCTTGTAGTGTTTATTCCAGATTTTATATGCACTGTCTGTTCAAGTTTAATAGTGATCTGACATATGAAATGTCATTGTTTTTCTCTGTATCTATGCCTCTGACTTAATGCTTGAGCCAAGATGAATGTCATGCTTACGTAAAATAAAATAAAAAAAAGAAAACCCAAATTCTGCTATTCATCAAGAAAGTATTGAAAGCAAGACCTGGGTCTTCATGTTTGGGAAAACAGAGGTGGGTTTGGGTCTAATCTTCAGAGGACAGTATTCAAGACCTTTGTTCAGCAGGGTTCTTTGTCAAGCAGTGGTGTCCTTGCTGAAGTGAACATCTTTCTTGTCACGTACCATACCTTCTTACATTATATGAAGACACCGCTCTTTTGCCTTGTGCTTTATCATGCTGAATGGAAAACTTGCTCATAATGCAGATTTCTGAAATGGTGCTTGCACATCTCATTCAGTACTATAACTCTGACTTCCTGTGTGTTGGTAACTGCAGCAGTTTCCATCTCCAAAAAGCTATGCAACCATAGCTGTCTTACCGTATCACTTGTGTGAAAGTGAGCTTTAGCATCACTGTAGTGGTGGGAGAGGTGAAAGCGAAGAGGTTAAGTGATGTGTGTAAATGAATCAGTGTCAGAGTGGAGATTAGGACTGGGGTTCATGCCATTAGGGTAGCCTCTTGCTTATTGACAGAATAGTTAAATTTGCTGGTAGGTGCAGTCTCCTTAGTGTAGGGTTTGGAAAACTGCTGCCAACTTGCTGAGCTACTGGGAGTTTCACATTGGTCTTAACTGGATGCAACTCTGCTTCTGCAGCTAGGAGTTACCAAATAAATGTTTCTCTTACTATCAATCTTTTATGAATGTTGTAATGGAATGGCAAAGAGGGGTTGTAAACTGGCTTTTTACCTGCCTTAGATTTTGTCGGAGATGAAAAGGGTATGTACATATGAAAGGGTTTGTCATATTTGTAATTAAAGCCAAGGTCTTCAAGATGCATCATTTCTCAGAAATGATTTTCTTTTTTCTTTTGTAACAAAAGGTAAATGATAATGAGATTATAGTATTTTTCCTAATAACGTAAGCTTTCTTTCTTTTCCCACACAGGTTTCCACTTGAGTGGCACAGTGACAGAGCCTGCAATGCAATCGGAGCCAGAAACTGTTTGCAATGTAGCTATCAGCTTTGATCGTTGCAAGATTACCTCAGTGACCTGTAGCTGTGGAAACAAGGACATATTTTACTGTGCCCATGTTGTGGCACTCTCTTTATACCGGATCCGCAAGCCAGATCAAGTCAAACTGCATCTTCCCATTTCAGAGACACTCTTTCAAATGAACAGAGACCAACTACAAAAATTTGTACAGTATTTGATCACAGTGCACCACACAGAAGTTTTGCCAACTGCTCAAAAATTAGCAGATGAAATTCTTTCTCAGAATTCAGAAATCAATCAAGTCCATGGTAAGTTTGATGCTTGTTCTTCCTTTTGCCTCATTCCCTCCTTGGTTTTGAGTTGTTTCTTTTTTTTTTTTTTTTGTGGCATTCAGGAGCATAACCTCCTGAGGTCCCTTCCAACGTGAGTTATTCTGTGATTCTATGATGTTTACGAAAGAGAATTCTGTTATTAAAACTTCACTGTAAGATGTTTAGAAAATAAAATTTCTTGGGAAAGAGCTCATAAGCAATGAGCTTGATGTCTCTAATGCTGTTAATACATGTCCTGATCTACTTCACACACATAGTGTATTTAATTGAAGTGACTTTTTTTTTTTTTAGTGGGAAATGGTGGGGTAGGGCTGAACAACAGAATACAGTGTTCTTTAAAAGTGAAAAGGGAACTGTTTAACATTTAATAAGATAGATTTTCTCTTTTTAAAATGTAATTTTTCATACAGCCCTGCTTAAACTAGCAAAATTTAATTGAGAACCTGGCTGAAAGAGACGAATGGAGGTAAATAGCAGGCAGTTTTCCTTTAAAGAAGGATAAAAGTGCTCCAGTGCTTAGTATTAGAATTATTTGGTGATCTGGATTTGTGAAGGAAGTAACGACAAGGCGACTCAAAGAAATCTCAGAAACCCAAGCAGATGTAAATAAGCAGTACAATGAAATGAAGCATTGATAACAGCTAAACAACATGAAAAAATAGTTTGAAAACCATATTTTAGGAAAGGCTTTTGTACTTACATTAAATATTAAAATAGAACTTGTTTTATAGAAAATAAATCATAAGGTTTTTTTTTGAAACATGGAACATAAAAATAAGGGGACACAGTGAAAACACTGCGTGCAAGTCTAGACTGATAAGGAAATTTTTATCTGCCATGTGAAAGTAGACTTTGAAACTTATTGCTATATAATGTTTGTGAGACCAGGATTTTAGCAGGAGAGATTAGATATTGTCAGCAAATAAGTTAACGCATTTTGCTGTGCAGATGGAAGGGAAAGAATTTTTAGAAGTTAAATTTATTTAGGGGTTTATTAACTTTCTTCACCATCTTACCATAGAATGTCCTAGTTTTACCTTTTTTGTTATTTAGTACTGGCTGTTTCACAGCAGTTGGTGTTTTTCTTTGATACTGTATACTGCTTAACAGGTATTATATTCCACCCAAGAGTTCTGAAATTAAGGACCAGATGAAGTGACTTACGTTTGTACTTTGAATTATTTGGGGAAATCAAAGACATAATAATATTTTTGAATCATTAATTTTATGATCTTTGGGTTTATATAATTATTGTTTAGAATAGTTCTGAGTATGCTAAGCTTATAAAATCAATTACTGTTATGTTGTGAATCAATATACAGCAAGTTTGGTTTCTAGCTGGGACCATTCAATCTTTGCACAGTACTCAGTAAGATATGTGTTTTATTTGTAATTGCTTTTTTCCATATCTTCTTCTCCCTAATGCTGCCATGGAATAACATTTATTAATTTTTTATTGACATGATCTACAGTTCATTTGTATACTTCAATTCAAAAGACTTTTATAAAGTGAAGTTCATAAAATTCAGTATGGCTATGAGTTGGTAATTTGGCATGGTTTCAGCTAAAGATTAAAAAACAGCTCACGCCTTAAAGACTACATTCTGTTATTTTAATCAAATTTCACTGCTGACCTGCTCCTGAGTAGTTTATAATATTGTATATTCTTAGCCTATTTTCATCACTTTTGTGGTATAGACGAGTGGACAGTAAGGGGGGTTGAGAACTAGCTGACTGGCCGAGCTCAGAGGGTGGTGATCGGCTGGAGACAGGTGATTAGCGGTGTTCCCCAGGGGTTGCTGCTGGGTCCAGTGTTGTTCAACATCTTCATCGATGACCTTGATAAGGGAATAGTGTCCACCCTCAGCAAGTACAACAATGATACAAAGCTGGGAGAAGTGGCTGACATGCCAGAAGGCAGTGCTGCCATTTAGCGACACCTGGACATGCTGGAGAGCTTGGCAGGAAGAAACCAAATGAGGTTTAACAAGAGCAAGTGTAGAGTCCTGCACCTGGGAAGGAACACCTGCATCTATCAGTACAGGCTGGGGGACAACCTGCTGGAGAGGAGCTCTGACGAGAAGGACCTGGGGGGTCCTGGTCAACAACAGGTTGACCATGATCCATCAGTGTGCCCTGGTGGCCAAGAAGACCAATGGGATCGTGGCATGCATAAAAAGGAGTGTGGCCATGTCATGGTTTAACCCGGTCGGCAGCTAAACACCACACAGCTGTTGTTTAAACACCCTCTCTGGGATGGGGGAGAGAAGCAGGAAAGTGAAGCCTGTGAGTTGAGATAAAGACAGTTTATTAAGACATGAAAATAGTAATAATAATAATAATAATAATAATACATACATACATACATACATACAAAATAAGTGATGCAAAATGCAATTGCTCAACATCTGCTTACCAATGCCCAGCCTAACCCCGAGCAGTCTGCCCCCCCCTGGCTAGCAACCTCTATATATTGTTTAGCATGACGTCAGATGGGATGAAATGCCCCTTTGGCCAGTTTTGGTCAGCTGTCCTGGGTCTGTCCCCTCCCAGCTCCTGCTGCACCCCTAGCCTACCCGCTGGCAGGATAGAGCGAGAAGCTGAAAAGTCCTTGGCTTAGTGTAAGCACTGCTCTGCAAAAATTAATACATCAGTGCATTATCAGCACTCTTCTCATCCTAATCCAAAACACAACACCCTACCAGCTACTAGGAGGAAAATTAACTCTATCCTAACTGAAACCAGGACAGGCCACTGGTCAAGGGAGGTGATCCTCCCCCTCTACTCTGCCCTGGTCCGGCTTCCCCTGGAGTACTGTGTCCAGTTCTGGGCTCCCCATTACAAAAAAGACAGGGATCTCCTGGAAAGAGTCTAGCTGCGGACAACAAAGATCATACGGGGCCTGGAGCATCTTTCCTATGAGGAAAGACTGAGAGACCTGGGTCTGTTCAACCTTGAGAAAAGAAGACTGAGAGGGGATCTCATCAATGTGTATAAATACCTGAGGTGTGGGAGACAGAGGGATTTGGCCAACCTCTTTTCAGTGGTTTGTGGGGACAGGACAAGGGCCAATGACCACAAAATGGATCACAGGAAGTTCCACACCAACATGCGAAAGAACTTCTTCACGGTGGGGATGACGGAGCACTGTAACAGGCTGCCCAGGGAGGTTGTGGAGTCTCCTTCTCTGGAGATATTCAAGGCCCATCTAGATGCCTACCTGGTCAACCTGCTCTAGGGAACCTACGTTGGCAGGGGGGTTGGACCTGATGATCTCTTGCGGTCTCTTCCAACCCCTACAGTTCTGTGATTCTGCGACCAATGCCCCTTGCTTTGCTTCTGATTGCTTTTCTTTTTGTTGTGGTTTAACATGGCAGGCAGCTAAATACTACACAGCAGTTTGTATGCCCCCCCCCCAACCTCACCAGTGGGATGGGAGAGAGAAACAGAAGACAAGAAAAAAAAAGTAAAAGCTCATGGGTTGAGATAAAGACAGTTTAAGAGGACATAAAATAAAGGAAAATAATAATAATAATAAAAGAATATACAAAGCAAGTGATGCACAATGGAATTGCTCACCACCAGCTGATCGATGCCCTGCCAATCCCTGAGCAGCAGCACACGCACCCTCGTCCAACCCACAAAAGTTTTATTCTTCTTCATGACATCATATGGTATGGAATATCTCTTTGGCAGTTTGGGTCAGCTGTCCTGGCTCTGTCCCCTCCCAGATTCTTGTACACCCCCAGCCTCCTCACGGGCAGGGCAGTATGAGAAGCTGAAAAGACCTTGTCTTAGTGTAAGCACTGCTCTGCAGCAACTAAAACATCAGTGTATTATCAACATTATTCTCATCCTGAATCCAAAACACATATACGTATATGTAATAAATGGCTCAGTCTTCAAAATAGGATTATAAATAGGATTATAATCAAAGTTTACAATTTATTAAAGGAATAGAGGTAAGCAAACAGCGCTGGGTGCGCCGGGAGTCTCTGCTCCACCAAGACGCACACCAGTTACATCAAGCAGCTGATTTTTATGCTCCTAGGCTGATACATATTCATTACTACTTCTAGAAAAAAACAGGGTTATTATAATTAGTTTCCGGAATCCAAACCCTCCTACTGGAGCATGCGTATCAGTCTCCGGTGGTCCCTCTGGGGGTCTCTCGTGCTGAAGGCTCATAGTCTTCCTCCCTCTTGTCCTTCTCCTTTGTCCAACTTGGCTGTATGTCAGAGACTTGTGCAACATCCCCTGCAAGCTTTGTCTTTTACTTGTTCTTCAACTCTCCCCATCTCCTTAATCTCCTGGCCAGATATCAGAGACTTGCATAGTGTCCCATGCAATAGTCATAATAGTTAGCAGTTATTCTGAACGCCCCCAGATATCAGAGACTTCAAGGAAAAACCTACAAATACATTTCCCTTCAAGCTCTCTATTGACACAAATTGCTAAAACATTCCTTTGCAAGATACAGGAACTATATACATTAACCACTCTGTTTTTCTTAGACTTGTGGTTATACAAGGGGATGTATGACAGAAGGTCACATTCATCATACCATGCGGCCCTAGCACTGTTCCATACTGACACGAATCAGATGAACATATCTCACATATGTGTTCCATACACAACACCAGTTCTTTAATACAGTTGCTCATTTTGAAAGCAGTTGCACTTAATATTTATACAATTCAAATCATGAGCTATTCTTATCCAACATTCAGTCCCCTTGAGGTAATCAGTGGACTTCCCCATCTATCTGCATTACCCACCAAGTACCCCCAGGTCCTTTGCCAAAAGCAATCCCACGAATGGGTTTGTGTTTTCCTGAGGCAGGAATAGCCCAGACTGTCTTCCCCAGCATGGTTTTTACATGCACTACAGGGACTTTGTCCCCTTCTACAGTAGGTAACAGTTTTGATTAGGCAGGTCTGGTTGGTAGATCCCCTAGTGTTGAGTAACCAGGTGGCCTTTGCCAAATATGTATCCCAATGTTTGAAGGTCCCAGCAACCATTGCCTTCAGTGTAGTCCTTAACAGTCCATTGTATTGCTCCACTTTCCTGGAGGCTGGTGCATGATAGGGGATATGATACACCCACTCAAGACCATGTCCTTTGGCCCAAGTGTCTATGAGGTTGTTTGGAAAATGAGTCCCATTGTCTGACTCTATTCTTTCTGGGGTGCCATGTCGCCATAGGACTTGCTTTTCAAGGCCCAGGATAGAGTTCTGGGCGGTGGCATGGGGCACAGGATATGTTTCCAGCCATCTGGTGGTTTCTTCCACCACTGTAAGTACGTTGCACTTGCCGTTACGGGTTTGAGGGAGTGTGATGTAATCAATCTGCCAGGCCTCTCCATATTTATATTTCAGCCATCATCTTCCATAACGGATTTTAGCTACTCGGCTTCCTTGATTGCAGTGGATGTTTCACATTCATGGATAACCTGTGCAATAGTGTCCATGCTCAGGTCCACCCCTCGATCACAAGCCCATCTATCTGTCACATCTTTTCCTTGACTGCCTGAGGTGTCAAGGGCCTATCAAGCTATAAATAATTCACCCTTATGTTGCCAGTCCAGGTCCACCTGAGCCACTTCACTCTTAGCAGCCTGATCCACCTGCTGGTTGTTTCGATGTTCTTCAGTAGCCCGATTCTGGGGTACATAAGCATCTACATGGAGTACTTTTATAACCTACTATCCAAGCAGAAAAATATTTCCACAGTGTGGCAGCCCAGATGGGTTTCCCTCTGCACTGCCAGTTGCTCTACTTCCACTGCTGTAACCACCCCCCCATAGGGCATTTGCCACCATCCATGACTCAGTACAGAGACAGCGAACTGGCCACTTTCCCAGTCAGCAGTATCTAAAGCCAGCTGGATGGCCTTCACTTCTGCCAACTGACTCAATTCACCTTCTCGTTCAGCAGTTTCTGCAACGTGTCTTGTAGGACTGCATACAGCAGCTTTCCACCTCCAATGCTTTCCCACAATACAACAGGACCCATCAGTGAACAGGGCATATTGCTTCTCATTTGATGGTACCTTCTTTATTTCTGCGGGGCTTCTTTAGCATGTATCACCTCCTCCTCTGGTGATATTCTGAAATCTTTGCCTGCTGGCCATTCCACGATCATTTCCAAGACTGGGGTTTACCATTCGAGCTTGCTGTGTAATCAGTGAGACCGACTTCCTCCACGTAGCATCAGTTGCATGACACACATGCAACCCTCCCTTTGAACATCCAGCCCAGCACCAGGAGTCAGGGTGCCAGGAGGAGCTGTGCTTCAGTACCAACCTCTTCCAAAGCAGATTGAACTCCTTCATATGCTGCCAATATCTCTTTTTTGGTTGGAGTGTAACAGGCCTCAGATTCCCCTATATCCCTGACTCCAAAACCATGGGGTTTGACCTTGAATTTCCCTGAGCTCTTTCTGCCAGAGGCTCTAGGTGGGGCCATTTTCCCTGACTTCAGTGTTTACATCTTGTCCTGCTCAAACCAGCCCAAGGGCTACAGGCCCATCTTCCGTTTAATTTGTTCAAAGTCTTGTCATTGCTCAGAGCCTCATTTGACTTCTTTGATAGAGAGGGCTTACAATCAGACTGTAATTTGGAATGTGCATTCTTCAGAAAACCCACAATGCCTAAGAAAGTTTGTGTTTCCTTTTTGCTAGTTGGTGGAGACATATCTGTTATTTTGTTGATCACATCCATTGGAATCCAATCTTGTCCATCTTGCCATTTTATCCTGAAAAAATATATCTGTGCACAGTCCTTGACTTTACTCTGTTTAATAGCAAAACCAGCTTTTTTTTGCCATTAAACCAAAACCAGAATTTGGACTGTTTTCTTGCCTTTCTCAAAAACTTCTTCTGTGTTGCCCCACATAGATGTCATCACAATACGTTGCAGATGCTCAGAAGCCCTGTTCCAGTGCAGTCTTGTCAGTCCATGACAAATGGTAGGGCTGTGTTTCCGCCCCTGGGGGCAGTTAATTCCAGGTGTATTGGACACTCCTCCAAGTGAAAGCAAACTGTGGCCTGCATTCAGAGAGATGGAGAAAAAGACATTAGCAATATCAATTGTGGCATCCCACTTGGTTGCCATTGACTCTAGTTCATATTGAAGTTCTAGCATGTCAAAATGGCAGTGCTCAGCAGTGGCATGGCCTCATTTAGCCCACAATAGCCCACTCTCCACTCTGTGATAATCTCCACTTGCCAGTAGACATTCGTACTGGCCATATGGGAGTAGTAAAGGGTGAGTGGGGTCTTGCTCAACAAATCAGGATACAGGGAATCTTGGTTGGTGCAGTATTGCCTCTGGTTCACCAATGTGGTAGCGATTGGCACTTGCTGTACTTTGACCCTCAGCAACCCCACAAATGTCCTCCGGGAGACCAGCCAAGGCAGACAGCTGCTTAATCTTAACTGTATTGAAGGCAGCAATGCCAAAAGCTGACCGGAACACTTTTGGCTCCTTGAAGTAACCTTTCCTGAGGCAGTCTATACTAAGAATAAAAAGAGCCTACAGGCCAGTCACAATGCGGTGCTTTTGCTACTTATTCCCAGTCAGGCTCACTTCAGCCTCCAATACAGTTAGCTGTTGGGATCCTCCCTCACTCCAGAAATATAAATGAGTTCTGCCCCTTTATAGCATGATGGCATTTGGGAATACATTGCACCAGTGTTCACTAGAGCCTTGTACTCCTGCAGGTCTGATCCACTATGCCATGAAATCCATACAGTCCAATAAACCCATCTGTCCCTTTCCTCCACCTGGCTAGAGGCATGGCCCCTCTATTCCTAGATATAGTTTTCATTAATATGTCTGGGGGACTACCTGCTGGAAACTGGAGCAGCAGTTTCCATGGGTTCCATGAAAAACTACAGGGCGGCATGTGTTGTATACCCACTATATCTTCTCTCTTGAGACAAGGAATGCTTGCTTTTAATAGGTGAGATACTGGTGTGGTGGTTTTACTCAGGTGGGCAGCCAAGCTCTACCACAACCACTCTCTCACTCCCCCTCTCCTCAAAAGGAAGGGGGAGAAAATACAACACAGAGAACTAGAGGTTTGAGATGAGAAAGGTTTAATTAAAGGGAAAGGGAATGGGA
Organism: Anas acuta; assembly: GCF_963932015.1. Classification (NCBI taxonomy): domain Eukaryota; kingdom Metazoa; phylum Chordata; class Aves; order Anseriformes; family Anatidae; genus Anas; species Anas acuta. The sequence continues at coordinate 13,396,520 of NC_089016.1, forward strand.
AGGAAAAACAGAAACAAAAGAAACAATCAGTCCGCGCGGAAGCACAGAGAGAGAAAAAAATTATTCTCTACTTCCCATCAGCGAGCGGTGTTCGGCCACGTCCTGGGAAGCAGGGCCTCAAACGCGTAGTGGTTGTTCAGGAGGAACAGCCCCCTCCCCCACGAGAGCCCCCCCTTTTATTGCTGAGTGTGACATCAGGTGTTATGCAATATCCCTTTGAATCACAGAATCACAGAATTTCTAGGTTGGAAGAGACCTCAAGATCATCGAGTCCAACCTCTAACCTAACACTAACAGTCCCCACTAAACCATATCCCTAAGCTCTACATCTAAACGTCTTTTGAAGACTTCCAGGGATGGTGACTCCACCACCTCCCTGGGCAGCCTGTTCCAGTGCCTAACAACCCTTTCAGTAAAGAAGTTCTTCCTAACATCCAACCTAAAACTCCCCTGGCACAACTTAAGCCCATTCCCCCTCGTCCTGTCACCAGTCACGTGGGAGAACAGGCCAACCCCCACCTCTCTACAGCCTCCTTTAAGGTATCTGTAGAGAGCGATAAGGTCGCCCCTGAGCCTCCTCTCCTCCAGGCTGAACAAGCCCAGCTCCTTCAGCCGCTCCTCATAGGACTTGTTCTCCAGGCCCCTCACCAGCTTCGTCACCCTTCTTTGGACCTGCTCAAGCACCTCGATGTCCTTCTTGTAGCGAGGGGCCCAAAACTGAACACAGTACTCGAGGTGCGGCCTCACCAGAGCCGAGTACAGGGGGACGATCACCTCCCTAGCCCTGCTGGTCACACTGTTTCTGATACAAGCCAGGATGCCGTTGGCCTTCTTGGCCACCTGAGCACACTGCTGGCTCATATTCAGCCGACTGTCCACCATCACTCCCAGGTCTTTCTCTGCCTGGCAGCTCTCCAACCACTCATCTCCCAGCCTGTAGCTCTGCTTGGGGTTATTGCGCCCCAGGTGGAGGACCCGGTACTTGGCCTTGTTGAACTTCATGCAGTTGACCTCAGCCCATCGGTGCAGCCTATCCAGATCCTCCTGCAGAGCCTTCCTACCCTCAAGCAGATCGACACACGCACCTAGCTTGGTGTCATCTGCAAACTTACTGAGGGTGCACTCAATGCCCTCGTCCAGATCATTGATGAAGATGTTAAAGAGGACCGGCCCCAGCACCGAGCCCTGGGGGACGCCACTAGTGACCGGCCTCCAACTGGACTTGACTCCATTTACCACAACTCTTTGGGCCCGGCTATCCAGCCAGTTTCTAACCCAACGAAGCGCAGCCAGTTTCTTGAGGAGAATGCTGTGGGAGACGGTGTCAAAAGCCTTGCTGAAGTCAAGGTAGACCACATCCACAGCCTTTCCCTCGTCCACCCAGCGCGTCACTTTGTCATAGAAGGAGATCAGCTTCGTCAAGCAGGACCTGCCTTACATAAACCCATGCTGACTGGGCCTGATCGCCTGCTTGCCCTTCAAGTGCCGCATGATGACTCCCAAGAGGATCTGCTCCATGAGCTTCCCTGGTACTGAGGTCAAACTGACAGGCCTGTAGTTCCCCGGGTCAGCCCTCCGGAAACCTTTGGTTGGTTTAGGTCAGCTGCCCCGGCAATGTCCCCTCCCCATCACTTGCCCACCCCCAGCCTGCTGGCTCTTGGGGGCTTGGAAGGAGTCCTGATGCTGTGCCAGCACTACGCAGCAATAGACACAGCACTGGAGTGATATCAGTGCTGTTCCAGCTACGAGTGCAGAGCACAGCACTGTGTGGGCTGCTGCAGGGAAAAGGTGACTCCAGCTCAGACAGACCCAACACAACTGGTCTATACAGGTGGAGAAAAAGATATATTTTCTCTTTCTTCAGGCCTCTGAAGCAGTGTCTCCATAGCTCAGGTGCAAGTCTGTAAGGAAAAAGAGAGAATTCATAGAATCATAGAATACCCCGAGTTGGAAGGGACCCACAAGGATCATTGAGTCCAACTCCTGGCTCTACACAGGTCTACCCAAAAATTCAGACCATATGACAGAGAGTATAGTCCAAATGCTTCTTAAACTCCAACAGGCTTGATGAGGTGACTATGTCCCTAGGGAGCCTGTTCCTGTGCGTGACCACCCTCTCAGTGAAGAACCTTTTCCTGATATCCAACCTGAACCTCCCCTGTCACAGCTTGACTCCATTCCCTCGAGTCCTATCACTGGTCACCAAAGAGAATAGATTGGAACCTACCTGTTCACTACCCCTCCTGAGGAAGCTGTAGACTGCGATGAGGTCTCCCCTCAGCCTCCTCTTCTCCAGGCTGAACAGGCCAAGTGACCTCAGCTGCTCCTCGTACGTCTTCCCCTCTATGTCCTTCACCAACTTTGTAGCCCTTCTCTGGACACTCTCCAATAGTTTCACATCCGTTTTGTACTGTGGTGCCCAGAAATGCACACAGTACTCGAGGTGAGGCCTCACCTGCACAGATTAGAGTGGGACAATCATTTCCTTCGAAAAGGATGCGTCCCAGGATATGGTTGGCCCTCCTGGCTGCCAGGGCACACTGCTGGCTCATGTTCACTGTTGCCGACGGAAGGAAGACACAGACGCTCAATATGAGGGAACAGTGAACTTCAAATTTAATGGATAGCTCAGTCGCCTTTTATCTAGTTTGAACATAATAAACTCATACATATTGCAGAAACTAAGCTCAGGATTGGTTAACAATTCCCGGGCTTTTCAGTCTGGTCCTCCTTCTTTTGGCTACCTGTCCCGCCTTAGGGACTTTCCCGATCGCCCAAGGGCATCGTGTCCTTGAGCCTGATTGGCTCTCAGCCAGCTGCATACGTGCCCAGGCTCATGTGAGTTGAGTACGGTGCTTCACCAGCCCATTGTCTCCCAACTGCTCAACATTCACATGTCCTGCCTCTCTTAACGATTCCTCCACAGTTCACCTTGCTATCAACCACAACCCCCAGATCCCTCTTTGCGGGGCACCTCTCCAGCATCTCATTGCCCATTCTGTACATATAGCCAGGGTTGCCCCTTCCCAGGTGAAGGGCCTGGCACTTGCTCTTGTTAAACTTCTTGTTAGACTTTCTTCGTATTGCTTGAATTGGGCAGCCAATTCGTCCACTGCGTGTTCCTCTCCATCTTTCCAGGTCATTACTGCCAATGAGCTGTCATATGATGATGGCGCACTACGTACAAACTCCTGACACATGGGTTGCATGTACACTTGACTTCATCTGGATCTTTGCATAACTGTTTGTTGTCACTATAAATCACCTCCAGCTCAGCTACTTCCCTCAGATACTGGATTCCCCTCTCCCTAGTGGTCCACTTGTCTGGTTGACATACAAGATCCTTGTTGAGGGATTTTTGAAACAGCAAAGATCCCACGGCTTGCTGCAGCTGAGCAAACCAAACTACCAGGGCAACTATGAGAAGTTCCCATGACAGTGTTCCCACATCGCCCGATTGAGGAATTTAAAAAATATTGTTGCCAGCAGCTGGCTTCAAGGACAGGATCTAGGACAGGATCTACATGACTGCTAATCACAAGGGGGTTGTTTTCTTGCAGGTGAGGTTGTTTTCTTGCAGTTGTTTGTCTGAGTGCTTTCGACCAATAATCTTGTGTGAGACACTATCTGCCCCTGTTAAGTTTGCTATAAAAGTCAGGCTATTCGAGTAATAAAGGGAGAGCATGATCTGACCATACCAGTGTCTGTCGTGTTTTCGGCCGTACTTCCTGCAACATATGGCGCCCAAACAGGCTGAGACCCAGCGAGACAAGGAGATGCTGAGAGACCTGAGACACGCTGAGAGACCTGAGAGACGCAGAGAGCCTAGGAACAGAGACACAGTTACATGCGGGACGCTGAGAGACTTGGAGCACAGACCTGGACAGACATGGTGAGACGCGGAGTGGTGTCGCGGTGAGACGTGGAGAGAACGGTATCGCAGTGAGACGCGGAGACAGAGGAATCGCGGTGAGACACAGAAACAGAGGTATCGCGGTGAGACGCGAGACATACGGAGTTGAGTTGCTACGGGAGATCAGAGGCGTCTGTGGAAATGGCAGACAACCGCCACTGTGTGGAGAGTTGGCACATAGCAGAGGGGTGGACATCACGACCCTGAGGCTCGTCTGACATAACCACGGAGGAGGAAGAAGCTATCCAGCTTCTCTTTAGAGTACAAAACTGAGTACAGCATACTCAGTACGCTGAGTACAAAACCTGAGACCTCAGGAACGTGGCTGGCACGATCTTTTTCGTCGGTTCCTGCACCCACCCCAGTTCGGGGTATGACCTCTTCAATAAAGGAATCAGCGGCAGAAATAACTAAGGGACTATCGGAGCAGAGTGCTGATGGGGAGTGGGGGCTGCCCTTCCCACCCCCCGCGCCCAAAAATCTTGATGCAGCTGTGCTGCCAGCATCTGTGCCGCTGCCAGGCAGCAATAAATCAACTCGGGATTCTTTGCCAATGAGAGGTGCAGCAGCAGATTGAGAAAATCGACCTTCAGTGGAGGAGTTGTTCCAAGAACTGCTAGAGAAATTGGAGAACTTAAAAATTACGGATTCGGAAGAGTTTCCTCTCACATCTACCCCACCGGAGCCGACTCCCTCATTATCCATCGCTACAACACCATCGGCACCAAGGAGGGACAGGTGCTCCGACGTCATACGTCATGCCATCATAGAAGGGCATTGGCATGCTACATCCTTGGCCTGCCCTATTATTATCAACCCTCTGCAAGGCACCAGGTTGTGGCAGTCGCATGATTGCAAGCCTTTACAACAAGCTTGAAAAATGGTTATGGACTACGGTTTACAATCCCAGGCAGCTCGATGGATAATTCAATGGATTTTCCAGGCAGAACTTATGCGTCCACTTGACTGTCAAAACTTGGCGCGCTTATTGTTAACTCTTTCCCAATTGTTATTGTTTGAAAGGGAATGGTTGCAGTTAGCACAGGGGGAAGCGGGTCAGCTGCGTCAACCGGGGGACCCTCTGTATGGGATTACTGCAGAGCTGTTAACAGGGATGGGTCCTTATCTCAGTACCCAGATTCAGTTGCAGTTCCCTGCGATTATTCACCAAACAGCTGCGCAGCTCGCACTGAGGGCTCTTCTTAGTCTCCCAGGGGAAAAGAAAGCACCTCCACTCGCATCTGTAGAACAGGCCCCTGGGGAACCATATGCTAAATTTATCAATCGGTTGTGGGCAGCAATTGCTGATCATCCTGATCTAACAGCGGAGTCTAAAAGCAGTGTGTTTAAAGTGCTTGCATTTGATAATGCAAACCCAAAAACTCAAACATCTTAGTTACACTGCAGAGAACCACACTGGAAGAGGACATGTTGGTACAGAGAGCTGATCAGTCCAGGCAACCAGATGTGGTGGCACAGGACTGTCAGAGATTTGCTTTTACGGTACCCTCCATTAACAAACAGGCCCCGGCAAAGCACTATGAATGGCTAGTGTTTCCGCAGGGGATGAGGAATTCCCCTACATTATGTCAATTATATGTGTCCTGGGCATTAGAAACAATTTGGACAGCGTGGTGTGACATAATTATTTACCATTATATGGATAACATTGGGTTTGGTAGGCCAGAATGCTTCCAGGATTCAGTTTTAAAGTTTATTTGGGATACTTTGGAAGCAAAAGGGTTGAAGATAGCCCCAGAGAAGGTTCAACAGTCATGGCTATACTTGGGATGGAAAATATCAGACTCTACTATTTGTCCACAGAAAGGTGATATAACTACGGTGTTACATAATTTGACAGATGTACAAATATTCCTGGATAATATTCAGTGGGGTTGCCACATTGTACAGATTACTAATGACAGCTTAGCTATATTACTACCTTTATTGCGGGGCAGGACTGCAGAGCCGCAGATTACACTACCAAATGACCACCGGCAGGCTCTTTCACAAATAGCTTCTAAGGTTGCAGCTGGTGCTGCTTGCAGACGTATAGCAGACATTGCACTCTCCTTCCTAATTAGCAATCATGTGTCTCATCCATTTGCGGTGCTTGGTCAGTGGCAAAAAGAAAAGGGGGAGAGTAAGGGGAGACAAAGACAGAAACGGTATCAGGAGGATGCCACTGACACTGACAGCACGGGTAATAGGAATAGCATAAGTGAAAAAGGTGATGGCAAGAGTGGAATGAGAGGGCAGCATTTTCGAGTTCTGGAATGGATTTTCCTACCGATTCAGCCAAAAACGAGTGTTCAAACATGGGTGGAAGCTATTGCAGAGTTAGTATGTAAGGGTTGCTCTCAGAGTATTGAGATCAGTGGGCAGGAACCAGGAGATATTAGTCTGCCGATGGCTCAGGATCATTTGGAATGGTGTTTACAACAATCCATACCACTACAAGAAGCTGTGTTAGGTTACCTGGGATTGGTACATTCCCGAACTCCAAAGGGGCCTCTCTGGCAAGTTATAAGATCATATAAATGGCAGGTAGTACCATGGCTTTCGTCCCGACCAGTGGTGGGTCGCACTGTATACACTGATGCAGCAGGTAGGAAGGCTGTGTGTGTATGGTACAAGAACGGAAGTTGGGAGAAATACATAATTCTGGGGGAGACAGGGGATTCATTACAAACATTGGCATTGTCTGCAGTTGTTTGGGCTTGTCAGTGCTGGATGCATAAGCCAATTAATATTGTCTCAGACTCTCTGTATGTTGTCAACGTGGTAAAATGGATAGAGGATGCCTTGATACAGCAAACTAAGAGAGACAGATTATTTCTGCAGCTGCGAGATGCCATTCAGGGGAGAACTGCACCTTACTGTGTTATCCATATATGTAGTCATCAGTTCTCAATTGGGTTAACAGAGGGTAATTCACAAGCAGACAAGTTGGTGAGTATAATCACAAAGAGGCCTGAGAGTGATTTGGCACATGCGCGAGTGTCGCACGGAATGTTCCATCAGAATGCAAAGGGTCTTCGGAAAATGTTTGGATTTGCTTGGACAGAGGCAAAAGGAATAGTAAGAGCGTGCCCTTCCTGTAGTCATCATGGACCAGGGTTAGGTTTAGGTATTAATCCATGGGGTGTTAAGGCACTTGAGGTATGGCAAATGGATGTAACGCATGTGCCGGAATTTGATACTAAAAGAAATGTGCGTGTGAGTATTGATACCTTTTCAAGATTCATATGGGCAACGATGCAGGGGGGAGAAAAAGCACACCTTGTGTGTAGACATCTGACGGTGTGTTTTGCCATTATGAGAGTGCCACAGCAGATCAAGACAGACAATGGCCCAGCATATGTCAGCAAAAAGATTAGAACATTTATGAAAATGTGGGGAGTAAAGCATGTCACAGGTATTCCACACTCTCCCACGGGCCAAGTGATGGTTGAACAATCACATCAGGTTTTAACGGAACAATTAGCGAGATTAAAAGAGATTAAGGACATCAATGAGCGACTGTCCAAGGCGCTGTTTGTCCTGAATCACTTATGTTTGACTAGTGACCGAGAAGACCCTCCTGCGAGTATTCATTTTCAAACAATAAATATAGCAGCACCAAATGTGTTACCACAAATAAGAATGAATTACCAAGATCCTGCTACAGGAACTTGGAAAGGGCCATACGGGTACAGAAATACAAATAACACCTGTGACTACATGTAGTGGGTTTACGTGGCAAGGTTTGGTAGCAGGGGGCCATAGGGGTGGTTTCTGTGAGAAAGATCTAGAAGCCGCCCCATGTTTGGGAAGGGCCCCGTTGTTTTCCAGATCTGAGCCAATAAGCGATGTTGTTTTGCGCCTCTGTGAGAGCATATTTAAGACAGGGAAAAAAACGCTGCGCCACACAGCAGCCAGGAGAGTCAAGGGAGTGAGAAACAGCCTTGCAGGTGCCAAGGTCAGTGTAGAAGGAGGGGGAGAGGTGCTCCAGGCGCCGGAGCAGAAGTCCCCTGCGGCCTGTGGTGAGGACCATGGTGAAGCAGGATGTCCCCCTGCAGCCCATGGAGTACCACGGTGGAGCAGGGTTTCACGCTGCAGCCCGTGGAGGAGACCACGGTGGAGCAGGTGGCCCTGCACCGACGGAGGCTGCCGCCTGTGGAAGACCCCTGCCGGAGCAGATTCCAGGCCGGACCTGTAGCCCGTGGAGAGGAGACCACGCAGGAGCAGGTGATCTGGCAGGAGCTGCTGCCCGTAGGGGAGCCAGGTTGGAGCAGTTTGCTCCTGAGGGATGGACCCCGTGGTACGGACCCATATCTGGAGCAGTTCTGGAAGAGCTGCTGCCTGTGGGAAGCCCACGCCGGATCAGTTCGTCAAGGACTGCATCCCGTGGGTGGGACCCCACAGCACAGGGGACGAGAGTGACCGAGAAGGAGCGGCAGAGAAGAAGTGCTGTAGACTGACCATAACCCCCATTCCCCCGTTCCCCTGCGCCGCTCGGGGGGAGGAGGTGGAAGAGGGTGGATGGGGGGGGAGGTGCTTTTGGTTTCTTTCCTTTGTTTCTCACTTCTCTAGCTTGTTAGTAATGAGCAATAAATCTTACTATCTGTCTTCTTATGCTGAGTCTGGTTTGCCCGTTACACTAATTATTGCGTGATTTTTTTCGTCCTTATCTCAATCCTTGAGCCCCTTTCACATATTTTCTCCCCATTCCTCTTTGAGGAGGGGGAGTGAGAGAGCGGCTGTGGTGGAGCTCGGCTGCCCACTCGAGCGGAACCACGACACTACAATGACACTGCTAGGCAGGGTTTAGGGCTTATGGCACGGAGACAAGGGGTAACAACTATAGCACTTGGAACGATCGTACAGCAATGGCCTTACCTCCTGATGTTTTTCTGATTTGCGGGGATAGGGCCTGGCAAGGTATCCTTGCAAATGCTATTGGAGGTCCATGTTACTTAGGTAAACTTACTATATTTGCTCCTAGCTTGTTGCAGTTGCGTGAGATCACCAGACATAAATGGGCATTGCTCGCACCAGATTGCAATGATAATGTTGAATTGCTTGGTGTTGCAGCTAGAGTGGCATTGGCAAGTTTAGTGCCAGGAGTGGCATCTGCGGCCACACTTAATAACTTAGAAAAATTGGTATGCTGGGCCGAGAATCAAGCCCATGCCACGACAGAGATACTTGAGGAGATGTTACCAGATCAAAATAGTTTGCGACATGCGCTCTTACAGGGTTGAGCTGCTATTGACTTCTTGCTCTTGGCTCAAGGGCATGGGTGTGAGGACTTTGAGGGAATGTGCTGTTTGAAACTTTCTGATCATAATGAGTCAATTCACAATTTCCATTACTTTCCTGAAAGAGCACATGGGAAAGATTCAATATGATATCAGTCCTTTCAATCAATGGCTCACTGATTTGTTTGGAATGATGCATAGATGGTTACTGGGATTAGTCAAAGAGGGATTAAGGATTCTGTTTGTTGTGGTGTTAATCATCATTGCATGTTGTATTGTAATAAATGTGGTTAAAAGGTTACTTGCAAAACTGTTACATCAGGCTTGGTTTGCTCAAAAAGAAAAAGGGGGAATTGTTGAGGGATTTTTGAAACAGCAAAGATCCCATGGCTTGCTGCAGCTGAGCAAACGAAGCTACCAGGGCAACTATGAGAAGTTCCCATGACAGTGTTCCCACATCGCCCAATTGAGGAATTTAAAAAATATTGTTGCCAGCAGCTGGCTTCAAGGACGGGATCTATGTGACTGCTAATCACAAGGGGGTTGTTTTCTTGTAGGTGGGGTTGTTTTCTTGTAGTTGTTTGTCTGAGTGCTTTTGACCAATAATCTTGTGTGAGACACTATCCGCTATAAAAGTCAGGCTATTTGAGTAATAAATGGAGAGCATGATCTAACCATACTAGTGTCTGTCCTGTTTTTGGCTGTTCTTCCTGCAACAGATCTTCCTTGAAGGGATACCTTTCCTTCATGCCTGACAGGAGACGCCTCTAGAGGATGAAGGCTTGTGCTACTTTTCCAATGGTTTTGTCAATGCCCCCTTCCCTAGCGAGGGATCCCAGCTGCCTGGCTTCCCTGCCCTCTAATTCCAGACTATTGGCCCTGTTTTCCCAGCACTGGAGCAGCCAAGTGAGAATGTGCTCACCTGGACAAAAACTGAAATCTTTTCACGTCTCATAGCTCAACCTGGGATAGGGATTGTGTGGTTATTGATGCTTTTATGACATCTTCCTCTTCGTCCTCCTGTTCCTATAGCGGCCCTGCTTCAGACTAGCCTGCCTCATTGTCTTCTTCCTCCTTCCTTGTCTGAATAGGAGTTCCTTTCCTTCTTAAATGTGCTGACTTTACCATCCATTGTTTCGCCTTCTGTGTAGGGGCAACTGATACTGGCACAGGTTAGTTCACTGGTGTCCTGGTTTCAGTTAGAACAGAATTAATTTTCTTCCTAGTAGCTGGTGGAATGCTGTGTTTTGGCTTAGGATGAGAAGAGTGCTGATAACACCCCGATGCTTTAATTGTTGCAGAGCAGTGCTTATACTAAGCCAAGGACATCTCAGCCTTTTGCTCTGTCCTGCCAACGGGCAGGCTGGGGGTGCAGTAAGAGCTGGGAGGGGACAGACCCAGGACAGGTGACCCAAACTAGCCAAAGGGGTATTCCATACCATCTGACGTCATGCTAAACAATATATAGGGGTGGCTAGCCAGCGGGAGGGGGCCGGACTGCTCGGGGTTAGGCTGGGCATCGGTCAGCGGGTGGTGAGCAATTGCATTGTGCATCACTTGTTTGTACATATTATTATTACTTTCCTATTATCACCATTGTATTATTATTATTATTATTGTTATTATTTTTTTTTGTTATTATTATTTTCCTGTCTTATTAAACTGTCTTTATCTCAACTCACGGGCTTCACTTTCCATTTCTCTCCCCCGTCCCAGAGAGGGAGGGGGGAGGGTGAGCGAACGGCTGCGTGGTGTTTAGCTGCCGGCCGGCTTAAACCACGACAGTCTTTTTGGCGCCCAACGTGGGGCCCGAAAGGTTGAGATAACGGCAGATCTGATCAGAGTGTGTTAAACTAAAATTGGTGTAAGGATTAGACCTGCTTAATAGTCACTTGTCATGATGCTGATTGCTTTAATCTCAACTCTGCTGCGCCTGTTTTCCAAATTGAGTATTACAGTACATTATTTTCCGTATTTGCTCTCTGTCGTGTTTATCCTCTCCGGGCCCTGGTTTCAGATCATTATGGTACTGAGTGTTATAGCAATGGCTTATGAGACGATAAGATATCTGGTCATGACTCTAACCTGGTATTTATACTCAGTAACATCATGGACTCTGTACTTTGGAAACAGTATCTTGGGAACTATTAGCAATTATACCTATTGTTTTTCTCCGTTAGAGAGTCAATCTGTGGAGGGGAAAGGGGAAGATATTTTTTCTTACTTGATTACTCTCCCTTTCTCCTTCACCACCCCTGTATCCTCCTGGATCACTTTGCCTTCCTCCTTCACCACCCTCTTATCCTCCGAGCTTGTCACAATAGCTCTCCAAGATATTGAATATTCTTGGGATACTCAGACCACCATAGTCTTGTTGTTCTGCCTCCTGAATGCACTTCAGATTCTGCTTAAAGTTAAACAACTACTTAGGAAGCTCATCCGGAGATCTGCCCGGAGGCAGTATAGTTGTGGGTGGCAGGGAGTATGGGTGGATATGGGCAGGCATCTAGAGCAGTTGGCACCCCCAGTGTTTTGGAAATTCACCCCTGAACAACGGCAAAGTCCTCAAAAACTGGCAGAATGCTTGAAAAAAAGGTGTCATGATTCTGGCAGTTCCAAAGTAACACAAATCATTGTAACATGCTGGGGCCTGGCTCATGCCTATCGAGCTGCCATTGATACTGCTATCAACTTAGTGACAGACCCTGCGGCCACTCCAAGCCCTGTGACAGATCCAACGGCCACTGTGACCCCTACGGTGGATTCTGCAGCCGCTCCAGCTCCGGTTCCTGCAGCCGCTTCAGTCCCAGCTCCTGCAGCCGCTCCAGCTCTGGTTCCTGCAGCCGCTCCAGTCCCAGCTCCTGCAGTCGCTCCAGTTCCAGCTTCTGCAGCCACTCCAGCCCCGGCTCCTGCAGCCGCTCCAGCTCCAGCTCCTGCAGCCGCTCCAGTCCCAGCTCCTGCAGCCGCTCCAGCTCTGGTTCCTGCAGCCGCTCCAGTTCCAGCTTCTGCAGCTGCTCCAGCCCCAGCTCCTGCAGCCGCTCCAGCTCCAGCTCCTGCAGCCGCTCCAGTTCCAGCTCCTGCAGCCGCTCCAGTCCCAGCTCCTGCAGTCGCTCCAGTCCCAGCTCCTGCAAGTGCTCCAGTCCCAGCTCCTGCAAGTGCTCCAGTCCCAGCTCCTGCAGTCGCTCCAGTCCCAGCTCCTGCCGCTACTCCAGTCCCAGCTCCTGCAACTGCTCCAGCTCCAGCTCCTGCAGCTGCTCCAGCTCCAGTTCCTGCAACTGCTCCAGCTCCTGCAGCCGCTCCAGCTCCTGTGGCTGTGTCAGAGAAACGAGCTGTAGCAGTGCAAGTTGATCCTGCAGAGGGTATTCCAACCTCTGTGGCAGACTCTGTAACAAGGTCAGAGAAACAAGCAGTAGCAGTGCAAGCTGCCCCTGTAGAGAAGGTGAAAAAATGGTATAGAGATTCAGGTCGTTTAGAACGCAGAGAGTCTTCTGCCAATCCAGGTAAGGCTTCTGCCAAAACTAGGTATAGAGATAACGAAGATGACGACGACGCTGGGCCATCAAGGATTCAGGAGGAGGAAGATGAGGATGTCGAAAAATCAACAGTAACTACCCGAAGCCTAAACGAGCGCGAGCTACGAGATGTGCGAAAAGATTTTGGTCGCTGTATAGGTGAGCAGCTTGTCACCTGGCTGCTCCGGTGCTGGGACTCTGGAGCCAATTGTGTGGAATTAGATGGCAGGGAAGCCAAGCGGCTGGGATCCCTTGCTCGAGATGCCGGCATTGACAAAGCAATTGCAGATGGAGCACAATCCACCAGCCTCTGGAGGCGTCTCCTCTCAGCTGTGAGGGAAAGGTATCCCTTCAAGGAAGAACTTGTATGTCTACCAGGCAAGTGGACCACTATGGAGAAGGGAATCCAGTACCTGAGGGAATTAGCCGTACGGGAAGTGATTTATGAGGATCCAGACCTCAGACAAACATCCAAAGACCCAGATGAAGTCAAGTGTACACGACCCATGTGGCGGAAGTTTGTACGGAGTGCACCATCATCATATGCCAGCTCATTGGCAATAATGGCCTGGAAAGAGGATGAGGAACCCACAGTGGATGAAGTGGCTAAACAACTCCGGCAGTACGAAGAAAGTCTCTCCTCTTCCTTACAGGCCTGCATCTCAGCTGTGGAGAAACTTTCTGAAGAGGTCCACCAACTTAAAGAGAATCTATCTTCCCCCCAACCTGAACCAACCAGTGTCCAACGACCAAAAGAGAACACTTGGGAGAAACTTTCTGAAAAGTTTCACCAACTTGAAGAGAGATTATTCTCCTCTGTACCTGTACAAAGCAGTGTCTCAGCTGTCAGGGGTAGGCGTTCACCCACACAAGGAAGACGATATGGTGGGTACTCACCCCGTGCCACCCTGTGGTTTTACTTACGAGACCATGGAGAGGACATGAGAAAATGGGATGGAAAATCTACTGCGACCCTAGAGGCACGGGTACGTGAGTTGCAAAAGAAAACAATCAGGAAAAAGGGATTCTCTGAAAAGTTTGCTGCTCCAACTTCCAGCAGTCAGTCCTTCAAACACAGAAACGAAGAAGATTCTGACCAGGATTAGGGGGGCCCTGCCTCCAGCCAGGGGGAGGAAAGGGACAATCGAGTTTATTGGACTGTGTGGATTCGATGGCCTGGCACGTCAGACGCACAGAAGTATAAGGCTTTAGTAGACACGGGTGCACAATGTACTATAATGCCATCGAGCTATAAAGGACCAGAGCCCATCTATATTTGTGGAGTGACAGGGGGATCTCAGCAGTTGACTGTATTGGAGGCTGAAGTGAGTCTGACTGGGAATGAGTGGGAAAAGCACCGCATTGTGACTGGCCCGGATGCTCCATGTATCCTTGGCAAAGACTATCTTAGAAGAGGATATTGCAAGGACCCAAAAGGGTTCCGGTGGGCTTTTGGTATAGCTGCCTTAGAGACAGAGGGCATTAAACACTTGTCTACCTTGCCTGGTCTCTCAGAGGACCCCTCTGTTGTGGGGTTGCTGAGGGTCGAAGAACAGCAAGTGCCAATCGCTACCACAACTGTGCACCGGCGGCAATATCGCACTAACCGAGACTCCCTGATTCCCATCCATAAACTAATTCATCAATTGGAGAGCCAAGGAGTGATCAGCAATACCCATTCACCTTTCAATAGTCCCATATGGCCAGTGCGAAAGTCTAATGGCGAGTGGAGACTAACAGTGGACTATCGTGGCCTGAACGAAGTCACGACACCACTGAGTGCTGCAGTGCCGGACATGCTGGAACTTCAGTACGAACTTGAGTCGAAGGCAGCCAAGTGGTACGCCACAATTGATATCGCTAATGCATTTTTCTCCATCCCTCTAGCAGCAGAGTGCAGGCCACAATTTGCCTTCACTTGGAGGGGAGTCCAATATACTTGGAATCGGCTGCCCCAGGGGTGGAAACACAGCCCTACCATTTGCCATGGGCTGATCCAGTCTGCGCTAGAGCAGGGGGAAGCTCCTGAACACCTGCAGTACATCGATGACATTATTGTGTGGGGTGACACAGCAGAGGAAGTTTTCGAGAAAGGGAAGAAAATAGTCCAAATCCTTCTGAAAGCCGGTTTTGCCATAAAACAAAATAAAGTCAAAGGACCTGCACGAGAGATCCAGTTTTTAGGAATAAAATGGCAAGATGGACGTCGTCAAATCCCAATGGATGTGATCAACAAAATAACAGCTATGTCTCCACCAACTAACAAAGAGGAAACACAGACTTTCCTAGGTGTTGTGGGGTTTTGGAGAATGCACATTCCAAATTACAGTCTGATTGTAAACCCACTCTACCAAGTAACCCGTAAGAAGAACGAGTTTGAATGGGGCCCTGAACAACGACAAGCCTTTGAACAAATCAAGCAGGAAATAGTCCATGCAGTAGCCCTTGGGCTAGTTCGAACAGGACCAGATGTAAAGAAAGTGCTCTACACTGCAGCCGGGGAGAACGGCCCCACCTGGAGCCTCTGGCAGAAAGAACCTGGGGAAACTCGAGGTCGGCCCCTGGGGTTTTGGAGTCGGGGATACAGAGGATCTGAGGCCCGCTATACTCCAACTGAAAAGGAGATATTGGCAGCCTATGAAGGAGTTCGATCTGCTTCGGAGGTGGTCGGTACTGAAGCACAGCTCCTCCTAGCACCCCGATTGCCAGTACTAGGCTGGATGTTCAAGGGAAGGGTCCCCTCTACGCATCATGCAACTGATGCTACATGGAGCAAGTGGGTTGCACTGATTACTCAGCGGGCTCGAATAGGAAACCCCAGTCGCCCAGGAATATTGGAAGTGATCATGGACTGGCCAGAAGGCAAATACTTTGGGATATCATCAGAGGAGGAGGTGGGTCGTGCTGAAGATGCCCTGCTGTACAACCAGTTACCAGAGAATGAAAAGAAATATGCCCTGTTCACTGATGGGTCCTGTCGTATTGTGGGGAAGCATCGGAGATGGAAGGCTGCTGTATGGAGTCCTACGCGACGAGTTGCAGAAGCTGCTGAGGGAGAAGGTGAATCGAGTCAGTTTGCAGAAGTGAAAGCCATTCAGCTGGCTTTAGACATTGCTGAACGAGAAAAATGGCCAGTTCTCTATCTCTACACCGATTCATGGATGGTAGCAAATGCCCTGTGGGGATGGTTACAGCAATGGAAGCAAAACAACTGGCAGCGTAGGGGCAAACCCATCTGGGCTGCTGCATTGTGGCAAGATATTGCTGCTCGGGTAGAGAACCTGGCTGTGAAAGTACGCCACGTAGATGCTCATGTGCCCAAGAATCGGGCTACTGAAGAACATCAAAACAACCAGCAGGTAGATCAGGCTGCTAAGATTGAAGTAGCTCAGGTGGACCTGGATTGGCAGCATAAAGGTGAATTATTTATAGCCCAATGGGCCCATGACACCTCAGGCCATCAAGGTAGAGATGCAAGATACAGATGGGCTCGTGATCGAGGGGTGGACCTGACCATGGACGCTATAGCACAGGTTATTCATGATTGTGAAACATGTGCTGCAATCAAGCAAGCCAAACGGTCAAAGCCTCTTTGGTATGGAGGACGATGGCTGAAATATAAAAAAGGAGAGGCATGGCAGATTGATTACATCACACTTCCTCAAACTCGCAATGGCAAGCGCCACGTACTTACAATGGTGGAAGCAACCACCGGGTGGCTGGAAACATATCCTGTGCCTCATGCTACCGCCCGGAACACCATCCTGGGCCTTGAAAAGCAAGTCCTATGGCGACATGGCACCCCAGAAAGAATAGAATCAGACAATGGGACTCACTTCCGAAACAACCTTATAGACACTTGGGCCAAAGAACATGGTATTGAGTGGCTGTATCACATCCCCTATCATGCACCAGCCTCCGGGAAAGTTGAACGATACAATGGCCTGTTAAAGACTACATTGAAAGCAATGGGCGCTGGGACGTTCAAAAACTGGGATACGCATTTGGCAAAGGCCACCTGGTTAGTCAATACTAGGGGATCTGCCAACCGAGCTGGACCTGCCTAATCAAACATGTTACGTACTGTAGATGGGGATAAAGTTCCTGTAGTGCATGTAAAAAATATGCTGGGTAAAACAGTCTGGGCTACTCCTGCCTCAGGAAAAGGCAAACCTATTCGTGGAATTGTTTTCGCTCAGGGACCTGGATACACTTGGTGGGTGATGCAAAAGAACGGAGAGGTCCGGTGTGTACCTCAAGGAGATTTAATACTGGGTGAGAATAGCCCATAAACTGAATTGTACCATGTTAATTACTATATAATACTGTATGTTATCACTACCATGATTACTATAGGTGACTAATTAGAATGTATGGAAAAGAGTGTAACCTGAGCATGACATAAATGGTATGGAATAAGGGGTGGATAGATGTCCTGGTTTCAGTTAGAACAGAATTAATTTTCTTCCTAGTAGCTGGTGGAATGCTGTGTTTTGGCTTAGGATGAGAAGAGTGCTGATAACACCCCGATGTTTTAATTGTTGCAGAGCAGTGCTTATACCAAGCCAAGGACATCTCAGCCTTTTGCTCTGTCCTGCCAACGGGCAGGCTGGGGGTGCAGTAAGAGCTGGGAGGGGACAGACCCAGGACAGGTGACCCAAACTAGCCAAAGGGGTATTCCATACCATCTGACGTCATGCTAAACAATATATAGGGGTGGCTAGCCAGCGGGAGGGGGCCGGACTGCTCGGGGTTAGGCTGGGCATCGGTCAGCGGGTGGTGAGCAATTGCATTGTGCATCACTTGTTTGTACATATTATTATTACTTTCCTATTATCACCATTGTATTATTATTATTATTATTGTTATTATTTTTTTTTGTTATTATTATTTTCCTGTCTTATTAAACTGTCTTTATCTCAACTCACGGGCTTCACTTTCCATTTCTCTCTCCCGTCCCAGAGAGGGAGGGGGGAGGGTGAGCGAACGGCTGCGTGGTGTTTAGCTGCCGGCCGGGTTAAACCACGACAACTGGCCCAGCCATTGGGCCCATCACAGAGATTTGAGTGGCAGCAGGATCTTTTGCAGGTGTTGGAGTGGCCGCAGAGCCCATTGCAGGGGTTGGAGTGGCCACATGGCTTGTCACAGGGGTTGGAGTGGCCACAGAGTCTGTCATGGTGGTTGGAGTAGCTGCAGGATCCATCACAGGGGTTGGAGTTGCTGCAGGGACTTTTACAAGAGTTGGAATAGTTGCAGGGCCTGTCAGAGGGGTTGGAGTCGCTGCAGAGTCTGGTGTGGGGGTTGTAGTGGCCACAGGGCCCGTCACAGAGGTTGAAATAGATGCAGAGTCTATTGCAGGTGTCAAAGTGCCTGCAGGGCCCATCACATGGGTTGGTGTTACCACGGGGCACATTGCAGGGATTGGAGTTGTGTTGACTGTGGCTCATTAAATATAGGTCAAGGCCCAGCACACCACAGATATTTGTGTCTCTTTGGAATTCCTAGGGTGATGCCATACCTTTTTCAAGCATTCTGCCATTTTTTTTAGGATTTTGCACTTGTTCAGGGGTGAAGTTCCAAAGCATTGGAGGTGCTAACAGTTCTAGGTGCCTGCCCACATTCTCACATCGCACGCTCCCTGTCACTCCTAACTATCCTGCCTCCGGGCAGATCTCTGGATGTCATTCTTAAATAGTTGTTTAACATTAAACAGAACCAGACACGTTCAGGGTTCAGGAGACAAACAACAAAAACATGCTCTCAGGGTTCAGGAGACAAACAACAAAAACATGCTCGTTTGAACATCCCATGGATATTCAAAGTTTTAAAGATCTATTGTAACTGGCCTGGAGGAGAAGGAGAAAGGGGGGAGGGGTGAAAAAGTGGTGAAAAGTATCCCCCCTTGTCCTTCCATAGATTGGCTCCCTGAGGAGAAAAGGTAAAGAGTGTAATTATTAATAGTTTCCAAGAGAGGGTTCCTGAAGTATGGAGGTGACGGCAATGCTGAGTACAAATAACAGATTAGTTTTATGACCAGTAATTTTATCATATTATATGCCAGTGTTACATAGTACAACAAAATGATAACCTTAAATTATCCCCTAGAGATCACAGAATCACAGAATTTCTAGGTTGGAAGAGACCTCAAGATCATTGAGTTCAACCTCTAACCTAACACTAACAGTCCCCACTAAACCATATCCCTAAGCTCTACATCTAAACATCTTTTAAAGACTTCCAGGGACGGTGACTCCACCACTTCCCTGGGCAGCCTGTTCCAATATCTAACAACCCTTTCGGTAAAGAAGCTCTTCCTAACATCCAACCTAAAACTCCCCTGGCGCAACTTTAGCCCGTTCCCCCTCGTCCTGTCACCAGTCACGTGGGAGAACAGGCCAACCCCCACCTCACTACAGCCTCCTTTAAGGTACCTGTAGAGAGCGATAAGGTCGCCCCTGAGCCTCCTCTTTTCCAGGCTGAACAAGCCCAGCTCCTTCAACCGCTCCTCGTAGGACTTGTTCTCCAGACCCCTCACCAGCTTTGTTGCCCTTCTCTGGACCCGCTCAAGCCCCTCGATGTCCTTCTTGTAGCGAGGGGCCCAAAACTGAACACAGTACTCGAGGTGCGGCCTCACCAGAGCCGAGTACAGGGGGACGATCACCTCCCTAGCCCTGCTGGTCACACTGTTTCTGATACAAGCAATGATAAGATGATAGACATAAGATGATAAACAGCATGACAGGAAATGCGTACAGTAAGTAATGTGCTATACAACACAATGCTGAGACCAAGCACAACAACCTTGAGATCAAAAAAATCAACATTGTGATCAGCAGTTATTAAACTGATCTAATGCTTATAACAATTTCCTTTTAACATGCTCTGGTCAAATCTGTTGTTATCTCAACCCTTCATGCCAAAAGGACTGTAGTGGTTTAACCTGGCAGACAGCTAAGCACCACACAGCCATTCGGTCACCTCCCCCCCCCCAACCAGTGGGATGGGGAGAGAACTGGGGAAAAAAACAATGAAAAAACTTGTGGGTTGAGATAGACAGTTTAATATGACAGAAAAGGAAGGGAAAAAATAATGATGTTGATAATAATGATGATGATAATAATAATAATAATAAAGAATATAAAAGCAAGTGATGCACAATGCAGTTGCTCACCAGCCACTAACTGATTGAAGCCCAGCCAGACCCCAAGCAGTGGTGTCCCCCGTCGCCTCCCCCAGCCAGCCACCCCATACTAATTGTTCAGCATGACGCTGTTATAAATTAGACCACACAATTTACTGGTCTATTGAAATTATTTTATTAATCAAGTAAGCAGACACAAGCAAAACAGCGCTGGGCGGCTGGGGAGTCTCCGCTCCGCAACAGCATGCAACTTCCCTTTCCAGGGTTGCTGTTTTATAGCAGTCGAATTCCGGCTTATCAGGACTTGTTGAACTGGCTGAGGCTGCGCAGTCTATTGTTGAGAGGGGGGTCGTTGTTCCTCTGCTTCGTGTTCAGGTGGGGGAAGTGAAAGCGGCAAAAAAGATGTCTTGTGGTAAGGAATTTCACAGAGTCTGGTTTACCCAACACCCCGTCCTGCTATCTGCTTGCTTAATCCTCCCCCTTATCAAGGCCATTAAATTGTACAACCTTATCTCCTCATCAGATTCTCCAAATTCCTCAAAGACAATGAACAAACCCCCACTAATTTATCACAACACCATGTGGTATGGAATATCCCTTTGCACAGTTTGGGTCAGCTGTCATGGCTCTGTCCCCTCTCAGCTTCTTGTGCACCCACAGCCTCCTCGCAGGCAGGGTAGCATGAGAAGCTGAAAAGTCCTCATCTTAGTGTAAGCACTGCTCTGCAGCAACTAAAACATCAGTGTATTATCAACATTATTCTCACCCTGAATGCAAAACACAGCACCCTACAAGGTACTAGGAGGAAAATTAACTCTATCCCAGCCAAAACCAGGACAAATTTTGAGGTTTTTTTTTCCATATACAACACCAGTTCTTGAATGCGGTTGCTCATTTTGAAAGCAGTTGCACTTAATATTGATATGTAAATCATCAGTGTTTAATTTTAAAAGCTTTTGATTCTTAGAACTTGGAAGTTGATTATATTTAACATGTAGCCTTTTATAGCCATAAATATAAAAGTTTGTTACCCCTGTTTTCAAATTTTATTTGGGTGTTCAGTGTTACAAACAATTGCTCATGGTATTCCTGCTTTGATTGCTAAGGTTGTATGGTTGTTTTAATTTTAGTAAAGGAGCATGAGTAAATATGTCTGGCTGTATCTATACACTGAGTACAAATTATTTATTTTATTTAACTGTCTTTAAATACATCACATAAAACCTATTTCAAAGACCAGTCATGGCAGACGTTTATAAAGCCAGAGGTTGGAGGGAGATTAATATGTCTAGAAACTGACACAGTTTAATTACAGGTTTTAATATTTAGCATAATTATACAGTGCTTCTCACTTTCATAGTTCAAATGTGAGCTAGTTTATCCTCATGACACCCTTCTTAAGCACATAAGTAATATTTATCCCCAGTTTGTAAGTGAGGAAAGAGATTTACTCTTGGTACCAAATTGTGTTGCAGAGATGATATTCAGGACTGCCAGCCTCCAAGCCATCCTTCATTGAAAGCCTTGTGGTATCCATCCAGGGCCATGCTGGACCTGGAGCAAAGCCACTGTCTTTGGACCGAACCTTCAGAGCTTGACCCTTTCTGCCAGTTACTGTTAGGATTTAATTTCTCAGATCTTAAGTCAGTGCCCTCCGGTAATCCTGTTGCAGTTTCTCCCCTAATATCCTGGTCTTATCTTTTCAGAAGAAAAGTTGCAGTTTAGAAATCCTGTCCATCGCTCAAGAGTGAAGCTTGTGTGAGTGGGAGAAGAGCTAGGCTCAGTCAAGGAGCATTCACCTTATTGTAAATGAATGCAACAATCTGGAAAAAGTGCCTGGTTGAGAGACGTGGAGACAATGGTGTGTGTGGGCCCCAAAATGAGTGACATGGGCAGTGGGAGCTGAGGCTTCCCCAGTGGCACTGGAGGAACACCCAGCTGCTGCTGGGGCTGGGACAGGATGTTGGACTTACGCCCATTCAGACTCCAAACCTCATTATTCTGTGGCTACTGCTGAAGGCTGCCAAGGGTGTTGAGGATCAGTGAATTACAACCCTAGCTGGTGCTAGGTGTTCCAATGCATCACAACCCTTTCAGTGAAGAAATTCTTCCTAATATCCAACCTAAAACTCTCCTGGTGCAGCTTAGGGCCATTTCCTCTTGTTTTATCACTTGGTGTTTGGGAGAAGATACCCATCCCCACCTTGCTATAGCCTCCTTTAAAGTAATTATAGAGGGCGAAAAGGTTTCTCCCAAGCCTCCTTTTCTCCAGGCTAAATCACCCCAGCTCCCTCAGCCACTCCTCATAAGACTTGTTCTCCAGAAGGAATGTTTTTTTTTTTTTTTTTTTTTTTGTTTGTTTGTTTTTCCCTAAATAGGGAAGCTTAGCTGAGGAATCTTGGGCTTTT
The DNA here is from genome assembly GCF_963932015.1 of Anas acuta. Classification (NCBI taxonomy): domain Eukaryota; kingdom Metazoa; phylum Chordata; class Aves; order Anseriformes; family Anatidae; genus Anas; species Anas acuta. The sequence goes on from NC_089016.1 coordinate 13,418,737, forward strand.
TAACATTATTTAAAGATAAATCTCCACTGAAGTGAGGGATAAATATAAGTGTATTTTGTATATCAGTGCTTTTATATAATTCATATTCAGAGGTCTTTTCTCTGTGTTTTAGAGCAATGAAATATTTAAGCTATTTTCAAGGTGATACTACAAACCTGGGTCTGTGCAACAGCTGCATTACTCTTTCTTATGTGGCTTGATTTCCCTTTTAATCTCATTCTTTGCAACTGAAGACTTATCAGCATGTGTTCCATGTACCTGATTGAGTTGAAAGTCCCTTAAAACTAGCACAGTAAAGATGGAAGCACTCATAGAAGAGGATTTTTTTCATTCCTTGTTTTATTTATTTTTTTTTAATTTTATTGTTTTGTTTTTGTTTTTGACTTGATTCCTGTCTTCTGAGACACTCTTATGGTTCTTGTGGAAGGCAGGAGAGTTCTTTCACATCTTCAAAGATACAATTTCTTATTAATCTAAGTGTAATAAATGGCTCAGTCTTCAAAATAGGACTATAATCAAAGTTTACAATTTATTAAAGGAATAGAGGTAAGCAAACAGCGCTGGGTGCGCCGGGAGTCTCTGCTCCACCAAGACGCACACCAGTTACATCAAGCAGCTGATTTTTATGCTCCTAGGCTGATACATATTCATTACTACTTCTAGAAAAAAACAGGGTTATTATAATTAGTTTCCGGAATCCAAACCCTCCTACTGGAGCATGCGTATCAGTCTCCGGTGGTCCCTCTGGGGGTCTCTGGGGTTCTCTCGTGCTGAAGGCTCATAGTCTTCCTCCCTCTTGTCCTTCTCCTTTGTCCAACTTGGCTGTATGTCAGAGACTTGTGCAACATCCCCTGCAAGCTTTGTCTTTTACTTGTTCTTCAACTCTCCCCATCTCTTAATCTCCTGGCCAGATAGCAGAGACTTGCATAGTGTCCCATGCAATAGTCATAATAGTTAGCAGTTATTCTGAACGCCCCCAGATATCAGAGACTTCAAGGAAAAACTTACAAATACATTTCCCTTCAAGCTCTCTATTGACACAAATTGCTAAAACATTCCTTTGCAAGATACAGGAACTATATACATTAACCACTCTGTTTTTCTTAGACTTGTGGTTATATATGTATGACAGAAGGTCACATTCATCATACCATGCGGCCCTAGCACTGTTCCATACTGACACGAATCAGATGAACATATCTCACATAAGTATATATGTGTGAGGACAGCAGTGCAGCATTCCCAGTTGTAGTTTCTGAAGTTGGAAAAAGTGTAGGAAGTTGCTGAGCTGGAAGATTTTTTTGGACTTGTAGACAAGTCATCCCTCTGAACTTTAAAATCTTCCAGTTATGTTTTCATTGAATTTTCATACCACCATTCCCTGCAACTGCTGAAAATGTTCACCTACATGTCAGAGCTGCAATTGTGAAATGAAGGCTTAAATCAATAGAATCAATGTTTAATTTCTATACATCTGAAGAGCTGTAGCTGTCTTTACTTTTCAAGTTCTCAGGACTTCTTTGAAAGCAAGCATTTTCAAATCTGTTCATATAATTTTCCTTTCCTCCAGTATCCTTTTAGTATTGGCTACAGAGGTAACATAGGCTGGGATTTAAAGGTGATAAGTTTTGTAATGTGATTCAATTTCTAACATCTTGAAAATTATCTTTATGTAGAACATAATGATTTCTTTTCTTGCTGTTTTCAGGTGCTCCTGACCCAACAGCAGGTGCTAGCACAGATGATGAAAACTGCTGGCATTTGGATGAGGAACAGGTCCAAGAACAAGTTAAACTCTTCCTCTCCCAGGGCGGATACCATGGATCAGGGAAGCAGCTCAATTTGCTTTTTGCAAAGGTGTGTTGAGTATTCTAAACCTTCCTTTTTTTGTCTCCCCCATTCCTCCAGCCAGTCTGTACTTGTTAGTGTCTTACTCCAAGTTCTGTTGTTCTAAAACAATACAAAGCCTTGTGAATGTGATGACAAGTTAATAATGAGCTGTTGTACAACAGTGGCCCACAATCTGGTGCATCTTGAGATCAGTTTATGGATATGAAATAATATTTCAAACATTTGCAGATTTGCACACCCCAAAATGTCAGCGAAACCTATAGAAATAATAGTCTTGCAGTAGCTTGCATAATGCACCTGTGGATCACTTGTGGACGTGTGTTTGAAGAATTGCAGTGTGATACTGAAATCAAAAATCATTGTTAAAATTGAGAAGGCAGACTTTTTCTACTTAAAAATTTCACTTCATATATATTAATCATATTTCTTATTTAACAGAGAGGTTGAATGTTTATCACTGCAGCATGTTGTTTGTACTGTGGTGTGTTTTTTTTTTCCAAGCTTGTATTAAAAGGCTCGTTTCCTAGGTTCGAGAGATGCTAAAGATGAGAGATTCAAATGGAGCTCGCATGTTGACATTGATAACAGAACAGTTCATGGCTGACCCTCGTCTGTCACTTTGGAGACAACAAGGAACTGCAATGACTGACAAGTATAGGCAGCTCTGGGATGAACTTGGTAAATGACCAAACTTCAAAATCATCTAGGTCTTCATGTGTATAATGAAGAAACAATTGCATATTTGGGGGTGGAGAGAAACTTTCATGGTACTAGGTAAAACAGGTTAGAGTCTTCTGCAGTTTTGTTTGTTCAGTTAAGGTTGGATGAAACTGAATTTCTGATCTACTCCATGAGACAATTGCAGTCCTCTCAGAAGCATGGTGTGAAACAAGTGCAATTGCAGTAGGTTGTAAAGATTTTGTTGCAGTAGGTTGTAAAGATTTTGTTTTATTCTTTTTAGATCCTGAGGATCTAAAAAGAATAAAACAAAAAGTGGAAATGTACAAAACTGAGGGTAAGTATATAAACCACAGTGCTAAACTGGAAAGGTTAAGGTAATTTTGAAAGTAGAGGGAAATAGAAGGCAAAAAGAGGAGATTCATTAAGAGTATGAGAAGATTTCAACAAGAGAAAGCAAAGGTCCATTACATAGCAGGGAAGGAGATCAAATAATAGAGGGCTAAAACAATTAACACTGCTCTACAAGAAAGGTCAGTTGTGATCAGTTAAATGACTTGTACAACATAGAGAGGAATGCAGGCTGAAATGGGCAAGAAATATTTAAACTGGTGAAGTCTGAGGGCACTTGCTTTAAAGTGTTCCAAAACTCAATGGCACAGTTTTGAACTGTTTTTAACTGCTTCAGAAGTTCTCAAAATGTATACAAATTTGTGATAGGAAGGAGAAACAAAAATAACCTGAAGGTAAACGTCACCAACATTTTAAAGGACGGTAAGTAAATGAGAACAATTATATTAATAATAAAGTAACCACCAGCATTGCATTCATAGAGTGTAAGGTACCAGACCAAACTACTATCCAGTTAATGTATAATCATGTAGAAGACAGTGATAAAAGACAACCTGAAATATTTAAAATACATGGTAAATCTAATTTGTTTCTCTAAAAGATAATTAACTGACTGTGCATTGAAGGGATTAATGTGGCGTATCTTAGCTGTAGTAAGGTTTTGGATGCTGTCTTAGAGGCTTTCTCAGAGGAAGCTGAAGACACACAGTCTAGATGAAATTGCCTTGTGGTTCATAGAACTTCTATTAGTTACCTGCACTTTCATTCAATCTGGAAAGACACTTCAAGTCTACGCTTAGAGGAGCTTGCCCTGAGATGTGTTCTGGCCAACATATCTATTCCTGATATATGTGGCATGGAAGATGCATATATATATATTTATATATATATGTAAATACATATTAAAAACTTGCAGATGATGCCCCATGGGATCATAAACATTGTGGAGAACAGAGCCAAAACTCATAATGGTCTTGGTACATTTTAAAGGTGCAAAATTAAGATAAATGAAATTAAATCAATGCAAAAATAATCCCTTCCTTTAGAAAGGAAAAGTCAAAAGCAAAACTTTTGAACTTTGCACTTGTAAAGTGCACATGACCATGACTGATAGTACAATGTCTAGTGGGGCTAAGACTAGATATAATGTTAGCATAAATTATGTTCATGCTAAATGAAGCATTAAGCTAAAGTCTGTCTAGTTGAGATTATAGACCTCTGTTGTGCTAATAGTTGTAATATAGATAAGTTATCAGAAGCTGAAATGCAAAAACAAATAGCAAGAGAATGCAGGGATCTAGAAAGCAGAGAAACCTTTCCAGTATAAAGAAGAGTTACTTCTTCATTGCATAAAAGCAAATTGTTGGTCGTTTCACTGACAGGTAGAGAGACTTGCCATTCTTGAGGTTTTGGTCTTCTGTCTACTTATTTGTGGGTCTCCCGCAGTGCACTATAAAAGTGAAATAAAAGATAGAGGTTTTGTAATTGTTTCCTTTTATCATAGAATCACAGAACGGTTTGGGTTGGAAGGAACCTTAAAGAAGATCTAGTTCTAACCCTCCCCCCCCGTGAAAGTTAGAAATAAAAATATTACCAGAGGTGCTTTTTGTTGGGGTCCTCAGTCTAATAGCTTATGCACTATAAAATCTGGTATGGAGGCCAAACCACACCATGCTAATTTCCAGTAACTTGCTTTATAAATCTAAATTACTAATTGTGGTGTTTAGTTGTATTTGTCCTCCTTCCTTTCACTGTTTTTTTTTCTTTTTTTTTTTTTTCTTTACATTATCCTGGAATTTTTTCTTCTTTGACTGTGCAGTTCTGCGTTTTTGTTTTTTTTTTTTTTTTCCTGCTTTACTCTGCCTTTCCTTATGTTTTTCTATCTCTGTCTGTGGTTCTGGGCTGAAAAGTTATTTTCTGGGTGCGAGGCACCAATTAAAGAATAATTTTTAAAAATTATTTCAACCCTATGCATGTTAATAGAGGAGGCATGGATAACATGGTACGTGCTGAAATACTATATAGAATCTGATTAATAGTCAGAATAACTATAGCTTGTTAAACTTGTGTGTACTGCAGGTCAAAGGTAAATATTTGTTGTGGTTTAGCCTAACAGGCATCTAAGCACCCTGCCCAGTGGGATGGGGGAGAGAATTGTGGGGGGAAAAAAAAACAAGGTAAAAGCTTGTAGACTAAGATAAAGACAATTTAATAGGACAGAAAATGAAGGGATAATAGTAATAATAGAATATATAAAGGAAGTGATGCACAATGACATTGCTCACCACTGGCTGATACGTGAGGTGTTGGATTGTTGCATTCTTAAGCCAGTTCTGATTCCATCACTGCTCTGGTTGTCCAGTTCTATCACCGCTGCACTTCGTTCGGTTCCATAAAAATTGATTCATCATTATCTGTGTGACTCTTATTGTAATACCATTAATATGGCATATAACAACCACAGTAGTGATGACAGACAGTATTATATGGTAATTGACATCATACAGTTCAAAGCATGGGCTATTTTCCCAACATCAAATCCCCTTGAGGTACACATTGGACTTCCCCATCTGTCTGCATTACCCACCAAGTACCCCCAGGTCCTTGGCCACAAGCAATCCCACAGATGGGTTTACCTTTGCCTGAGACAGGAGTAGCCCAGACTGTCTTACCCAGCATGTTTCTTACGTGCACTACAGGAACTTTATCCCCTTCTACAGTAGGTAACAGGTTTGATTGGGCAGATCTGGTTGGCAGATCCCCTAGTGTTGACTAACCAGGTGGCCTTTGCCAAATGTGTATCCCAATGTTTGAAGGTCCCAGCAACTATTGCCTTCAGTGTAGTCTTTATCAATCCATTATATTGCTTGATTTTCCTGGAGGCTGGTGCATGATAGGGGATATGATACACCCACTCAAGACCATGTCCTTTGGCCCAAGTGTCTATAAGGTTGTTTGGGAAATGAGTCCCATTGTCTGACTCTATTCTTTCTGGGGTGCCATGTCACCATAGGACTTGCTTTTCAAGGCCCAGGACAGTGTTCTGGGCGGTGGCATGGGGCACAGGTTATGTTTCCAGCCATCCAGTGGTTGCTTCCACCATTGTAAGTACACAGCACTTTCTGCGGCACGTTTGAGGGAGTGTGATATAATCAGTCTTCCAGGGCTCCCTGTATTTATATTTCAGCCATCATCCTCCATACCTGACAAGCTTTAACAGCTTGGCTTCCTTGACTGCAGTGCATGTTTCACATTCATGGATAACATGTGCAGTATGGGGTGTCATGGGCCCATTGGGCTGTAAATTATTCACCCTTACGTTGCCAGTCCAGGCCCACCTGAGCCACTTCAATCTTAGCAGCCTGATCCACCTGCTGGTTGTTTTGATGTTCTTCAGTGACCTGACGCTATTGGTAGGTGAGCATCTATGAGACATACTTTTACAACCAGGTTCTCTATCAAGGCAGCAATATCTTTCCACAGTGTGGCAGCCCAGATGGGTTTCCCTCTGCACTGCCAGTTGCTCTACTTCCATTGATGTAACCCCCCCCATAGGGCATTTGCCGACATCCATGACTCAGTATAGCGATAGAGCACTGTCAGCTTTTCACTTTTTTCATGTGAGTTATCTCCCCGTCCTTATTTCAGCCCTTGAGCCCTTTTCATTGTATTTTTTCACCCTTTCCCGTTTTGGAGGGGGAGTGAGAGAGTGACTGTGGTGGAGCTCATCTGCCCAGCTGAGTAAAACCACCACACCTATTCAAACCCGTTGTGTAGTCAGTGTGATCCACTTACTCCATGTAGCATCAGTTGTATGATGTTTAGAGGGGGCAGATTTGGTAGGGCTGTTTTTCCAGCCCTGGGTCAGTTGATTTCAGGTGTCCTGGACATTCCTCCAAATGAAAGCAAACTGCAACCTGCACACTGCTGCCAAAGGGATGGTGAAAAACAAATAAGCGATATCAGTTGTGTCATACTACGTGGCTGCCTTTGGCTTCAGTTCATATTGAAGTTCTAAAATCTCCAGCATGGCAGTACTCAGCAGTAGCGTGACTTCATTCAGGCCATGACAGTCCACTCTATACTCTGTGATTGTCTCCACTATCAGACTTTTTCATTGGCCATATGGGACCAAATGGTGAGCGAGTCTTGCTGATCACTCCTCGGCTCTCCAGTTTAAGGATCACCTTATGGATGGGAATCAGGGAGCCTCTGTTGTTGCAATATTAATGCCAGTGCACCATTGTAGTATTTGTAACCACCTGTTGTTCCTTGACCCTCAGCAAGCCCCCAACAAAAGGGTCCTCTGAGAGACCAGACAACATAGGCTACCATTTAACGTACTTCATCTCCAAGGCAGTTATGCAAAATCCCACCAGTACCCTCTTTACTCCTTGAAATACCCTCTCCTGAGGTATCTGTGTCAAGGATTTATGGAGCCTCCAGGCCAGTCACACTGTGTGCTTTTGTCGCTCATTTCCAGCTTCCAATACAGTTAATACAGACTCACTTGAGCTTCCAGTACAGTTAAATGTTGGGACCCCCTTGTCACTCTAGAATTACAAATGGGTTCTGCGCCTTTATAGCTTAATGGCATTACAGTACACTGTGCACTGGTGTTCACTAGAGCCTTATACTCCAGTGGGTCTGACATGCTAGGCCATCAAATCCACACAGGCCAATAAACCCAGTTATCCCTTTTCTCTTTCCCTCCTGCTGGAGGCAGGGCCCTTCTAGTCCTGGTCAGAGTATACATTACTCACTTCTTGGAAATGCAAATCAGAAGTCCCTTCATTAAGATCAGAAGTAAGATCAGCCCATCTACTTTGTCTGGAGATTTCCCTGAGTTTCCCCAGGCTCTTTCTGCCAGAGGCTTCAGGTGGGGCCATTCTCCCCGGCTGCAGTGTAGAGCACATTCTTTACATCTGGTCCTGTTCGGACTGGCCCAAGGGCTACTGCATGAACTATTTCCTGCTTGATTTGTTCAAAGGCTTGTCGTTGCTCAGGGCCCTATTCAAACTCATTCTTCTTATGGGTTACTTGGTAGAGCTGGTTTACAATCAGAATGTAATTTGGAATGTGCATTCTCCACAACCCCACGACACCTAGGAAAGTTTGTGTTTCTTTTTTGCTAGTTGGTGGAGACATAGCTGTTATTTTGTTGATCACATCCATTGGGATTTGACGGCATCCATCTTGCCATTTTATTCCTAAAAACTGGATCTCTCGTGCAGGTCCTTTGACTTTATTTTGTTTTATGGCAAAACTGGCCTTCAGAAGGATTTGGTCTATTTTCTTCCCTTTCTCGAAAACTTCCTCTGCTGTGTCACCCCACACAATGATGTCATCGATGTACTGCAGGTGTTCAGGAGCTTCCCCCTGCTCCAGCGCAGACTGGATCAGTCCATGGCAAATGGTAGGGCTGTGTTTCCACCCCTGGGGCAACCGATTCCAAGTATATTGGACTCCCCTCCAAGTGAAAGCAAACTGTGGCCAGCACTCTGCTGCTGGAGGGATGGATAAAAATGCATTAGCAATACCAGTTGTGGCATACCACTTGGCTGCCTTTGATTCCAGTTCATACTGGAGTTCTAGCATGTCTGGCACAGCAGCACTCAGTGGTGGTGTGACTTTGTTCAGGCCAGGATAGTCCACTGTTAGCCTCCACTCGCCATTAGACTTTCACACTGGCCATATGGGACTATTAAAAGGTGAATGAGTCTTGCTGATCACTCCTTGGCTCTCCAGTTGACGAATTAGCTTATGGATGGGAATCAGGGAGTCTCGGTTGGTGCGATATTGCTGCCGTTGCACAGTTGTGGTAGCGATTGACACCTGCTGTTCTTCGACCCTCAGCAACCCCACAACAGAAGGGTCCTCTGAGAGACTGGGCAAGGTAGACAAGTGTTTAATGCCCTCTGTCTCTAAGGCAGCTATGCCAAAAGCCCACCAGAACCCTTTTGGGTCCTTGAAATATCCTCTTCTAAGACAGTCTATGGCAAGGATACACGGAGCATCTGGGCCAGTCACACTACGGTGCTTTTGCCACTCATTCCCAGTTAGACTTACTTCAGCCTCCAATACAGTTAACTGCTGGGATCCCCCTGTCCCTCCAGAAATACAGATGGGTTCTGGCCCTTTATAAGCTTGATGGTATTACAGTACACTGTGCACCTGTGTCTACTAAAGCCTTGGGTCTGACATGCCAGGCCATCGAATCCACACAGTCCAATAAATTCAATTTTCCCTTTCCTCTGCTGGCTTGAGGCAGGGCCCCTCTGATCCTGGTCATAATATTCATTACTGTGTCTGGGGGACTGCCTGCTAGAAACAGCAAGTTTCTCAGAGAAACCTCCCTTTTGTCACTGTTTTTTTTTGCATCTCAAGTATCCATGCCTCTAGGGTTGGGGTAGATTTTCCATCCCATTTTCTCATGTCCTCTCCATGATCATGTAGGTAAAACCACAGGGTGGCACAGGTAGCACCTGTGTACCCACAAAATCTTCTTCCTTGAACAGAAGGATGCTTGACCCTGATAGCTGAGACACTGGATTGTACAGGTGGGGAAGACGATAAATTCTCTCTGAGTTGGTTGGAAACTTCAGAAAGTTTCTCCAAAGTATTCTCTTTTAGTTGGTGGAACTCTTGAGAAAGTTTTTCCACAGCTGAGATGCAGGCCTGTAGGAAAGAGGAGAGACTTTCTTGGTACCGCCGGAGTTGTTTAGCCACTTCATCCACCATGGGTTCCTCATGGTCTTTCGAGGTCATTACTGCCAGTGAGCTGGCATATGATGATGGTGCACTCAGTACAAAATTCTGCCACATGGGTGCTGTACACTTGACTTCATCTCGATCTTTGGATAGCTCTTTGTTGTCTAGAGCCTCATAAATCACCTCTCCTACAGCTAATTCCCTCAGGTACTGGATTCCCTTCTCCACAGTGGTCCATTTGCCTGGTTGACATACAAGATCTTCCTTGCAGGGACACCTTTCCTTCACAGCTGACAGGAGATGCCACCAGAGGGTGAAGATTTGTGCTCCTTTTCCAATGGCTTTGGCAGTGCCTGCGTTCCTAGCAAGGGATCCCAGCCACCTGGCTTCCCTGCCCCCTAATTACAGACTATTGGCTCCAGTGTCCCAGCACCGGAGCAAACAGGTGACAAGGTGCTCACCTGGACAACGACCAAAATCCTTTCAAATATCTCGTAGCTCATGCTGGGATAGGCCTTGGGTAGTTACTGATGCTTTTATGATATGTTCCTCTTCATCTCGTTTGTGTGATGGCCCAGACACTGCGGAGTAGCCTATCTCGTCATTGTCTTCCTCCCCAGTCTGAGTAGGAGATCCTCTGCGTTCTAAACGACCTGACTTTCTCATCCATTGTTTCATCATGGTTACAGGGGCAACGTGCACTGCTACAGTCCATTTCCCTGACCCAGCCGCTGGGCCCATCGCAGGGGTTGGAACAGCCACAGGGCCCCTCATAGGGCTTTGAACGGCTGCTGGGCCAATCACATGGGTTGGAACAGCTGCAGGGACCGTCACAGGGTTTAGAACAACCACTGAGCCTGTCACCATGGTTAGAGTTGCTGCAGAGGCTGGAGTGGCCGCAGGAGCTGGAGAGGCCGCAGGGCCCCTCGTAGGGGTTGGAGTGGCTGCAGGGTTTGGAGTGACCGCAAGGTCTGTCACTAGGGTTATAGTGACATCAACTGCAGCTTGATAGGCATAGACCAGACCCCAGCACGTTGCAGTGATTTGTGTCTCTTTGGAACTGCCAGAGTGATAACACCCCTTTTTCAAGCATTCTACCAGTTTTTTAGGATTGTGCAGTTGTTCTAGGGGTGAATTTCCAAAACACTGGAGGTGCCCACCGCTCTAGAAACCTGCCCATATCCTCCCAGACTCCCTGCCACTCACAACTATCCCGCCTCAGGACAGATCTCTGGATGGCATTCCTAAGTAGTTGTTTAACCTTAAACAAAGCCTGAAGTGCATTCAGGAGACATAACAGCAAGACCATGCTGGTCTGAGTATCCCAAGGATATTCAACATCTTGGAGAACTATCATAACTAGCTCGGAGGATAAGAGGGTGGTGAAGGCGAAAGGGAGAGTGAACAAGTGGGAAAAAATATCTCCCCCTGTCCCCTCCATAGATTGTCTCCCTGACGAAAAAAGGCAATAGGTGTAATTGTTAATAGATTATGAGATATGGTTTCCAAAGTATGGAGTTGACAGCAGTACTGAGTACAAATACCAGGTTAGTCTCATGACCAGCAATTTTATCATATCATAAGCCATTGTTACACCGCACAGTAACATAATGATCTTAAACCAGAGCCTGGAAAGGATAAACCGCATGACACAGAGCACATACGGAAAGTAATGTGCTATAATACTCAATTTGGAAAACAGGCACAGCAGACATGAGATCAAAGGAATCGACATTGTGACTAGCAACTATTAAGCAGGTCTAACACTTATACCAATTTTGGTTTAACACACCCTGGTCAGATCTGTCGTTATCTCAACCCTTCGAGCCCCACGTTGGGCGCCAAAAGGACTGTTGTGGTTTAACCTGGATGGCAGCTAAGCACCACACAGCCGTTCGCTCACCCTGTCCCCTCACTCTCATAGATGGGGGGAGAGAATTAGAAGGAAATGAAAGCCTGTGAGTTGAGATACAAACAGTTTATTAGGGCAGAAAGGAAAGGAAAATAATAATAATAATGTTAATAGTACTATAATAATAATGTGTACAAAACAATTGATGCACAATGCAATTGCTCACCACCCGCTGACTGATGCCCAGCCAGTCCCCCAACCCTGGTCAGCCCCCCCATATTAATAGCTCAGCATGACATCTGATGGTATGGAATACCCCTTTGGTCACTTTGGGTCAGCTGTCCAGGGTCTGTCCCCTCCCATCTCTTGCTGCACCCCCAGCCTGCTCGCTGACAGGACAGAGCAAGAAGCTGAAAAGTCCTTGGCTTAGTGTAAGCACTGCTCTGCAACAATTAAAACATCAGTGTGATATCAACATTATTCTCATCCTAAATCCTAAACACAGCACCCTACCAGCTACTAGGAGGAAAATTAACTCTGTCCAAGCTGAAACCAGGACAACTTCTGTGGTGGAAAGCCTTAATATCAGAGCAAGAAAAGCTCTGTTAGAGAGAGTATAGATATAACTACTTTGCCTTACGTGTAACAACTTTTTAGTATGTCATTTTTATGACACTTCAGCTTGAGGAATAGTACCTTTTGCCAAACAGAGCATGTGCTTAGCTGGACATACATGCAGCGAAATTATATCCTACCATACTGAAAATTGTAGGGTCTCATGCTTCGTTGCTTATGTGGGTTGAGCTGGTAGGTGGTGGGAGAGACAGAAGTATGTTCTCTATCAGTTACCTGTAGCAGTCTTACCACATTCTGCCAATAAACATTAAATGGTTATATTAAATCTTCTTGTTTCATCTGTTTCATATTAGCTGCTGCCAAGAAGATGATGTTATCTGAAGGTGAAAGAAGTGGAATCTATCTGCTTCCAGCATCAAATAAGCAATATTTTAGATTAATTGAATTGATTAGTTTACCTCTGTTTAATCAGAATTATTCTTGCCACAGAAAGCTACAGTGCAATCTCCAGCTTCACCAGTATTTCAACTGCTGTGTTTTAATCTGAGGCAGACCCTGCTGTTTCAGTCCTGCACTGTTCTATCTCCTCTAATAATATCAAAATATTTTGATCCTGTAACAGTTTCAATTGCAAATACATTGCAATCACATTGGGTATGTAGTAGGCTAAAGGCAGAACACAACTTGGTTCTTCCATCTCCAGCTTGTGTTCATGGTGCTAAAGTGTTCATTTCTTCCCCACACTGGTAGGTTTCCTTTCCACTCGTGCTTAGCAAGTTCCATGAAAAATGCTCTTAACTGGATGAATCTCTCCAGCTTGACTCCTATCTTGTGCGAAAAGTACAAGCTGCTGCAGTATTTTTGCTAGGATCTCACATGAGTTTCACTCAAGTTAAACATCCCTTTTTCCAAGTGAAACATGTATCTGTAAAGAAATGTGAATGTTCAAAAGTCAAAGGAGGTTTTAATGGAGGCCAGAGTTGAAATAGCAAACTACAGAAGAATGAGCAGGATATCCCTGGAAACCCACAATCTGTGCAAGTAGTGGCAGAAAGAACTCAGACATGGGGTTAAATGGTGATGATGGTATCATCATGTTCTAAAATAATGTTGGTTTCCTGTCTTGTCATAATCTTCTAGGCTGTCAGGGAACTAAAATATCAATAAAGGGAGTGGAACAGGCCTTTGCATACTTCTTGTATTATCTGTTCAGAGTAATCTGAGAGTAGCATATATGTATGTGTTTTAAAAAAAAAATCGCTTTATCTACGATCTCACATTTCATGGGTAGGTAGCAATTTAACATTGTAGTTATGGAAGATTTTAAGACATATAAAGTATGTAAATATAGACTGCTTAATAAAGGCTTGTTTCCTTGCTCTGGTATGCTGTCTGCCAACTGCCGGGCATATGGCCACTTTGTCAGTTCCACCTTGGCATAGGTTTTTAAACATATTTAAATAACTTCAGCTTTGCTCCTCGACTGGGTCACTTGAGCCTTTCATTAAACTTTAATTGTGTTGTGGTTTAACCCAGCTGGCAGCTAAGCATCACACAGACATTCACTCACCCTCCCCCCTCCCTCTCTGGGATGGGGGAGAGAATGAAGAAAATGAAGCCTGTGGGTTGAGATAAAGACAGTTTATTAAGACAGAAAAAAATAAAAATAAAAATAAAAATAATGATAATAGTACTACTAATAATAATGTGTATAAAACAAGTGATGTACAATGCAATTGGTCACCACCCGTTGACTGATGCCCAACCTATCCCCGAGCAGCCTGTCCCCCTGCCCCGGCCAGCCCCCCCCCCCCCCCCCCCATTAATTGTTCAGCATGACGTCAGATTGTATGGAATACCCCTTTGGCCACTTTGGGTCAGCTGTCCTGGGTCTGTCCCCTCCCAGCTCCTTCTGCACTCCTAGCCTGCCTGCTGGCAGGACAGAGCAAGAAGCTGAAATGTCCTTGGCTTAGTGTAAGCACTGCTCTGCAACAATTAAAACATTAGTGTGTTATCAACATTCTTCTCATCCTAAATCCAAAACATAGCACCCTACCAGCTACTAATAGGAAGAAAATTAACTCTATCCTACCTGAAACCAGGACAAATTGCAAGGCAATTTGGCAAGGGTACTGGAAGTACCCTTGCCAAAATAAATATCTGCTGATGCCTGTTGAACTGAGATCTCTTATTTCAAGGAAAGGTCAGTTAACCTTTGTAGTTTAGAGGGAACAACATGCTCCGTGCAATCTTACTACAGCAGTAATTCTTTAATATTCATACATCAAAATTAAGTAAAAGTCGCTTGTGGCCTACAAAAGTAAAAATATTTCTTTAATCAAAAGGGAAAATTTGACTTTGTGCCCCAGCACAGGGATCATGACAACTGCAAGGCTCTGTTTTGAATGTTGAGCACTGCCAGATGCCAGATATTGAGAAAAAGCTGGGTTTTGTTGGTAAATGGGATCTGCAAGTTAATTGGTGTTTTCTGCAGGCTTCTGGATGTGAAATGAAATTGAAAGGCATTTAGCCACATGGATAATACAGGATCTGAATACGAATGTCACATATCACCATCAGGGCCCACTGTGAAACAAGCATTCTCACTCAGACACTGCACTATCACAAATCATTTAAATATGGTGATTACATTTAAACTAAAAGCCCCATTTGCCTTTTACTACAGTTTAAATGTCCTCTTAGTAAAAGCTAAGTGACAAATTAAATGAAAAAAGTGACCACATTTTTAAAGCTGTAAAACTTTAATGCAACATTTTATTGCTTCTCATTTGCCACAAATTAATAATTATACTTGTCAACCCTAAACCTAGCCATAATTGGAGTACCTACTGTTATCAAAGTGAGGCCGCTCTTGAGACAGATTAATAAAGTTGAAACTGTTAAATTAAATCCCAGGAGTTTGATCTGTTGAAAGCAGTCGAGTAGAAGAATATAAGACACAAGTATCTACTGCTTGGAGCAGAGATGGAGCCCAACAGTCTGTGAACATGTAGATTACAGGATCAGGTTATTATCATTATTTATTTATTTTTGTGAACTACAATTTTCAGTATTATAGAATCATAGAACCATAGAATCACAGAATCATTAAGGTTGGAAAAGACCTCCAAAATCATCTGGTCCAACCATCCCCCTACCACCAATATCACCCACTAAACCATGTCCCTAAGGTCCAACTTTTCTTTAAACACCCCCAGGGATGGTGACTCCACCACCTCCCTGGGCAACCCATTCCAATGCCTGACTACTCTTTCTGAGAAGAAATGACTCCTTATTTCCAACCTAAAACTCCCCTGGAGCAACTTGAGGCCATTCCCTCTAGTCCTATCAGTGGTTATCTGCGAGAAGAGGCCGACCCCCAGCTCCCCATAACTTCCTTTCAGGTAGCTGTAGAGAGCAATAAGGTCTCCCCTGAGCTTCCTCTTCTCCAGACTAAACAACCCCAGTTCCGTCAGCCGCTCTGCATAAGACTTGTGTTACAGACCCTTCACCAGCTTCGTAGCCCTTCTCTGGACATGCTCCAGGGCCTTGATGTCTTTCTTGAAGTGAGGGGCCCAAAACACTATTTCTGATACAAGCCAGGATGCCATTGGCCTTCTTGGCCACCTGGGCACACTGCCAGCTCATGTTCAGGCAAACATTGACCAACACCCCCAGATCCTTTTCCTCTGCACAGCTTTCCAGCCACTGTGCCCCAAGCCTGTGGTGGTGCATGGGGTTGTTGTGACCAAAGTGCAGGACCTGGAACTTAGCCATGTTGAATCTCATCCCATTGTCCTCTGCCCATCGATCCAACCTGTCCAGGTCCCTCTGCAAGGCCTTCCTACCCTCTGACATCTTTCCCCGAACTTGGTGTCATCTGCAGTCTTACTGAGAGTGCACTCAATTCCCTAATCCAAATCATCAATAAAGATATTAAGGAGGATGGGCCCCAACACCAACCCCTGGGGAACTCCACTTGTGACCAGTCGCCAGCTGGATTTCACTCCATTCACCACTCTCTGGGCCCGGCCGTCCAGCAAAGAGTGCACCTGTCTAAGCCATGGGCTGCCAGCTTCTCCAGGAGAATACTGTGGGAGACCATGTCAAAGGCCTTGCTGAAGTCTAGGTAGACTGTGTCAACAGCCTTTCCCTCATCCCCCAGGCAGGTCACCTGGTCATAGAAGGAGATGAGGTTGGTCAGGCAGGACTTGCCTTTTATGAACCCATGCTAGTTGGGCCTGATCCCCTGGTTGTCTTGCACATGCTGTGTGATTGTACTGAAGATAATTTGCTCCATGACCTGGCGCAGAGGTCAGGCTGACAGGCCTGTAGTTCCCTGGGTCCTCCTTACGACCCTTCTGATAGATGGGAGTCACATCATCAAGTCTCCAGTCACCTGGGACCTCTTCAGATGCCCATGACCGCTGATAGATAATGGAAAGAGGCTCAACAATCATATCCACCAACTCCCTCAACACCCTTGGGTGAATCCTTTCTGGCCCCATGGACTTGTGACAGTCCAGGTGGAGTAGCAGGTCTCTAACTGTTTCTACCTGAATCACAGGGGATTTCTTCTGCTCCCCATCCCAGACTTTCAGTTTGGGAGGCTGAGTACCCCGAGGATAAGTGGTCTGGCTAGTAAAAACAGATGTAAAGAAGGCATTAAGAGCCTCATCCTTTTCCTTATCCTCAGTAGTCATGTTCCCCCCTGCATCCAGGAAAGGATCGGGATTCTCCTTGACCATCCTCTTACCGTTAATATATTTATAAAAACATTTTTGTTATCTTTAACTATAGTGGCCAGGTTGAGCTCGTGCTGGGCCTTAGCCTTCCTGATTTTTTTCTCTGCCTATGCTAGCAACTTCCTTGTACTCTCCCTGAGTTGCCTGTCCCTTCTTCCACCAGACTTAAACTCTCCTTTTCTCCCAGAGACTCAGCAGAAGTTCCCTGTTATAAGTATCTTTATATCTTCCTGCCTGTCTTTGCTTTGAAGGAACTTCATGTAATATGCATGTTTCATTTTAAATTGTTAAATTTTAAATAATGCTTCTTTGATTCAGAAACCACTGACTTTTTTCTGATACAAGTTTATATTCATCTCTAGAAAATACCAAGTTTTATTCTTTTAACCTTAACTAAATGAAGCTGTTCTCCATCTATTTTTCTATCTCAGGCATTCCTCCCCTTTGCGATTAGAGAGACAAACTTGTATGAATGGGACATGCCAGCTGTTCTTAACAGATTATCTCTGCTTAGTACTTAAGGGAGGGGAGAAAAGGACAGAAGCAGCTAGGGTTATTGCCAATATGCTCCTAGAGAAATTCTTCCTGATGCCAGATTTGGTGACTACTTCAGGGCTGCCATGAAAAACAATCACTAAAGTTAAGCATTCATTACAGTTTTTGTGCTCCAAGACCATTTCTCTGAAGCTGCATGAAGCTTCCCTTTTTAGGATCAGCTGTACAGCAGAAATATGCTCTTTTCCCCATATTTTGTGCTATTTCTGAAATGGTATGGCAAAGCTGTAATTTTCAGATTTGAGTGCCAGGCACATAGCCATATTTACATGATT
This sequence comes from Anas acuta, assembly GCF_963932015.1. Lineage (NCBI taxonomy): Eukaryota > Metazoa > Chordata > Aves > Anseriformes > Anatidae > Anas > Anas acuta. Next base: position 13,436,331 of record NC_089016.1, read on the forward strand.
ACTTTGTGTATCTGAAATTCTAATTGAATCATGTTCTGTCTTAATGTTGAAGAGAGTATTAATGCCCCACACCTTCAGAAAATAAAGTTACCTAAAGTTACCTTCAGAAAATAAAGTTTCTTAGTTCATATGAATCAATTGCACATATTACATTTTGGGCTTGAAGTGAAAGCTGTAGGAACATCCATGTTGCTCCATCATGAGCTTTCTAGGTGGAGTGATAGTTTAGATATTTGTCTCTACAACTGTATCATATTCAATAGGCTGTCCTTGCTTAAATGGTAATCCTTTTCTTACTGTTGATTTGTTTAGTCTTAGCTGCCGTGGTGTGGTTGCCATACAGTTACAAAATGTATACCTGCACTTCATGCACTGCATCTGCTCTTTCACAGAATAAGCTGTTAATATATATTACAGTGTATTTGCTACTGGAGGCACTAAATTAACAATACTTCCGAGTTAGCATCACAAGATCGTTTTGCTGCTCTAAGGCCTGAGTTATGGATGATAACTTAAAGAAACTGCTGTCACGACCCTGGAGTGTCTCAATTGTTGTTGTCACCTTCATTTCCCCAGTGAATGAAACCAGGCTGCCATTCTGTAGAGATGAATTCTGTCTGTCTTTTCTGAGGGTGATTTCCTTCCTCCTTCATTACCAACAGTAGATTACTGGCATCTGCCATAATGCACTTAGATGTACGCAAGTTGATGGGGCTGGTTGGGTTCCATCCGAGGGTACTGAGAGAACAGGAGGAAGAGCTGGCCAAGCTGTTTTCCATCATTTATCAACAGTCCTGGCTATCGGGGGAGGTCCCAGTCGACTGGCAGCTAGCAAACATGACACCCATCTACAAGAAAGGCCAGAGGGTAGACCTGGGAAACTATAGGCCTGTTAGTTTGACCTCAGTGCCAGGGAAGCTCATGGAACAGATTATCTTGAGAGTGGCACTTGCAGGGCAACCAGGCGATCAGGCCCAGTCAGCATGAGTTTATGAAAGGCAGGTCCTGCTTGACGAACCTGATCTCCCTTCTATGACAAAGTGACGCGCTGGGTGGATGAGGGAAAGGCTGTGGATGTGGTCTACCTTGAATTCAGTAAGGCTTTTGACACCGTTTCCCACAGTATTCTCCTAAAGAAACTGTCTGCTCGTGGCTTGGACTGGCGTACGCTTTGTTGGGTTAAAAACTGGCTGGATAGCCGGGCCCAAAGAGTCCTGGTGAATGGGGTTAAATACAGTTGGAGGCTGGTCACTAGTGGAGTCCCCCAGGGCTCGGTACTAGGGCCAGTTCTCTTCAATATCTTTATTGATGATCTGGATGAGGGGATTGAGTGCACCCTCAGTAAGTTCGCAGATGAGTTAGGTGCGTGTGTCGATCTGCTTGAGGGCAGGAAGACTCTGCAGGAGGATCTGGATAGGCTGCACCGATGGGCTGAGGTCAACTGTATGAAGTTCAACAAGGCCAAATGCCGGGTCCTGCACCTGGGGCGCAACAACCCCAAGCAGAGCTACAGTCTGGGAGAGGAGTGGTTGGAAAGCTGCCAGGCGGAGAAGGACCTGGGAGTATTGGTGGATAGTCGGCTGAATATGAGCCAGCAGTGTGCTCAGGTGGCCAAGAAGGCCAACAGCATCCTGGCTTGTATAAGAAGCAGTGTGGCCAGCAGGACTAGGGAAGTGATTATCCCCCTGTACTCGGCTCTGGTGAGGCCGCACCTCGAGAACTGTGTTCAGTTTCGTGCCCCTCACTATAAGAAGGACATGGAGGTGCTTGAGCGAGTCCAGAGAAGGTTTAGTGGGGACTGTTAGCGTTAGGTCAGAGGTTGGACTCGATGATCTTGAGGTCTCTTCCAACCTAGAAATTCTGTGATTCTGTGAAGGGCAACGAAGCTGGTGAGGGGTCTGGAGAACAAGTCTTACGAGGAGCGGCTGAGGGAGCTGGGGTTGTTCAGCCCGGAGGAGAGGAGGCTCAGGGGTGACCTTATTGCTCTCTGCAGGTACCTTAAAGGAGGCTGTAGTGAGGTGGGTATTGGTCTATTCTCCCTTGTGCCTGGTGACAGGACGAGGGGGAATGGGCTAAAGTTGCGCCAGGGACGTTTTAGGTTGGATATTAGGAAGAACTTCTTTACTGAGAGGGTTGTTCGGCATTGGAATGGGCTGCCCAGGGAAGTGCACCATCCCTGGAGGTCTTTAAAAGACGTTTAGATGTAGAGCTTAGTGATATGGTTTAGTGGAGGACTTGTTAGTGTTAGGTCAGAGGTTGGCCTAGGTGATCTTGGAGGTCTCTTCCAACCTAGATGATTCTTTTATTCTGTGACATATTTTTTTCTGACTATTCCCACTATGCAATGGAGTATTTGCAGCTGCTCCACTTTTTTGAAGAATGAGAGATATTTCCCTCCATTTTTTTTAATGAATATCTTGTTTTGTTCTTCTCAATCTTTACAATTTTACATCTTCCTTGGAAAATTAAATGTGAGAGGAATTCATTCATCAATTTAAGTAGAGGTAGGGTAGTGCATTTATAGTTAGTAGACACACCAACTTTTGTTCTGACAATTGTCAAAGTTTCTGAAAGTAGATTGTGACTGCTGAGAGTGAATTACCAGTTAAAATAATTGATAAGATAGCTAATCTCTTCTGTGGGCAAGAGTATACTTTGTGTTCACCACCTAGCTGTAAATATTGATAACTGCTAAAAAAAAAAAAAAAGCAAAGAAACATGATAAGATGTTCAGAAAAGAGCATTTTTGTATTATTTGTGCTAGTATTAGCAACACTTTTTAATGGATTGTTTGTGAGCAAATGGATTCATTGTTTTGTGAATGTTAGGGAAATTAATCAATGAGGTTAATTTGCAGGTGCTTTTTACTTTCCCCTGCATTTGTGGATTAATAGCTCATATCTTGCAATAGTGATCAGATATGGATATAGGGTACTAGAAGTGCATAGAAGGGCATTTAATGGACATGTGACAGATACTTAAGTGCTGTCTTCGGAAGACTGCAGTGTCAAGCAAATTTCAGTTCTTTTTGAAACCCTTTGGTAAAATGGCAGGGTGTCTGTTATGGAAATTTATAAAGCAAACTATAAAAAGCAAAGACCAGAACAAAAGGCTCATTCAAAATGACAGACGTGCTTGGTTAGTTCCTAGTTCTATTATGCTAGAAGTTGAAACATAGGAAGCCCAGAGCAGTTTTCATTACTTGACACACACAGATCAGAGTATGTAGTTGATGACAGCTTAAAATAAAATCTCAGAATGTAAATACCTGTTTCAGTTGAATACATGCGTGACTTTAACCCTTGGAGCAGAGCTATGCAGCGAGAGAAAGGAAGACTTAAGGAACTAGATGGGTTTTTTTTTGGTCCCAGTGTTACACCTATACTACTTATAATGCACATTTGGAGTTCAGTGTGCAGAAGGGCAATGATTCCCTTTTGCCATCAGTGCTGCAGGTAATCTATTACATTAATGAACCAGCTAGGGTGAAATGCATGGGGAGTGATTATACTATGATACACAATGCAGTCAGCATGAAGCACTTTTAAGACCAATACATCAAAGTTTAATTCAGTAATATAATGAATTAGAACAAAATGAAAGATTCTGTACTCCAAGAAACACAGCACCCATAGCAAGCCCTTTTTTATTTTTTTATTATTTTTTTCTTTTTTTCTGAAGGCTATATAGAGAAACCAGAGTGCATTAAGGAATTTTTTTTATGAATAAAATTGCTACTTGGATCCAACTGAATACTGTGAATACTTTTCCTTGGGGTTCTTATCGAGGAGAGAGCAGTATTGAAGTGCTTTGCCTTTCTTCACTATTCCATAAAAACAACTATTTAATTGGAGCATTCTCCATTGTGACTCCTGATTATGCTTTGTTCTAACCGAGATCTCTCTATGCCTGGAAGAGGAAGATGGCTTTGCCAGTCATTCTGAAGGCACTTTTCCTTCTTGTTAAGAATCAATACATAATATACACTGCCTTCTTTGAGGTTTCCAAGTGGCTGTCCCAGTGAAAGTGCATATCTGTTTAAAATCAATATGTAAACCACTTTAAAATCCTTTGGTGACCCTTCTATTTTAAAAGGGTCATAGGTTCTTTCTCCTATTATTGTTTCTATTCTGTCACTCCCAGTGCTGGAAAATGATGCTTTTGTAACTGAATTGATGAGGCTCAAATGGGACACAGTGGCAAGTGTGCTGCAAGTGCTGAAGTTGAGTTGTCTGTTGCACAAAGGGAATGATCTTGATTACCTGGTTCCATTTTCTTTGAAACAATAAAATGCAACTAAACTGGAAGCTTGGGGGGTTACTTTTAAAGAAACAGATATGCATTAATGGAAAGAGCAAAGAAATTTCAAAGTAGATGTGAATCTGTTCCTTGCAGATTTTAATTTTGCAAATGAACATATTGATCTTAAGTATATTAAATGTAAAATTCCAAGGCAAAGTCCAAGTTTCAGCTACTGGTTGCATGGTACTGAAAATGAGGAAACACTGACCCAAGTTTAGTTACACAGCATCCCTGACAAGGAAGCATGATATTTTATTGAAAAGCAGATTGGGAGGAATGAAATCAGTCACCCAGAAGAGTAAAATATAATGGGATTTCTGAAAACAGAGCAATGCTTAATCTCTAAGGAGAGTATGTATACATTCCTCTCACTTCATTTAGCTTCATGAATACATTCATACACAGGATGTGTAATTATTACAACACCTTATATAGTGACTGGATGCCTCTTAGTGTTTTTCAGTTTGCATTTTTAAAGGTCAGTGTAAAGGAATGCTGTCCCTTTCTCCCCGATGAATTCAGAAGTATGGATGTCTACTGAGAAATTCAAATGTATTGATGTACGCCTGTATGTAAAGAAAGGCATGCATTGTATAAAGCAGTAATGAAACCTGTTTTGTTTTGCTTTGTTTTGTTTTATTTTTGGTGATATGGAGCATACTAAAGATGAATGACAACTGCACATTTCCAAAAAGAGGGCTGATTGAACCAAAAGTCTGTTTTGGCAAAGCTGTTGTCGTGGTTTAACCCGGCCGGTAGCTAAACACCACGCAGCCGTTCGCTCACCCTCCCCCCTCCCTCTCTGGGACGGGGGAGAGAAATGGAAAGTGAAGCCCGTGAGTTGAGATAAAGACAGTTTAATAAGACAGGAAAATAATAATAACAAAAAAAAAATAATAACAATAATAATAATAATGATACAATGGTGATAATAGGAAAGTGATAATAATATGTACAAACAAGTGATGCACAATGCAATTGCTCACCACTCGCTGACTGATGCCCAGCCTAACCCCGAGCAGTCCGGCCCCCCCCCCCCGGCTAGCCACCCCTATATATTGTTTAGCATGACGTCAGATGGTATGGAATACCCCTTTGGCTAGTTTGGGTCACCTGTCCTGGGTCTGTCCCCTCCCAGCTCTTACTGCACCCCCAGCCTGCCCGTTGGCAGGACAGAGCAAAAGGCTGAGATGTCCTTGGCTTAGTATAAGCACTGCTCTGCAACAATTAAAGCATCGGGGTGTTATCAGCACTCTTCTCATCCTAAGCCAAAACACAGCATTCCACCAGCTACTAGGAAGAAAATTAATTCTAACTGAAACCAGGACAGCTGTCTTTTTCCAAGAGGATTGTTACGAAACCAAAATAGGCAATTTCTCCCTATAATATGACAGTTCTAACATTCCATTGTGAAATTATTATCAGATTGCAGTCGCAGCATGACTTATCTTCCATTTATCTGCTGTGTGTATTGGGTTTATGTGGCAAGACTGTGGTAGCAGGAGGCTGCAGGGATAGTCTCTGTGAGAAGAGTCCGGAAGCTGTCCCATATCAGATAAGGGCCAGTTCCAGCCATCTTGAAAAGGGACCCACTGCTGTCCAGAACAGAGCCAATAAGTGATGTTGTTTGCACCTCTGTGAGAGCATATTTAAGAAAGGGAAATAAATGCTGCAGAACAGCAGCTGGGAGAGAGAGAGGAGTGAGGAGTGAGAAACAGCCCTGCTGTCAGTTCAGAAGGAGGGGGAGAAGGTGCTCCAGGTGCTGGAGCAGAAGTTCCCCTGTGGTCTGTGGAGAGGACCATGGTGGAGCATGTTGTCCCCCTGCAGTCCATGGTGTACCACAGCGGAGCAGATTTCCAAGCTGCAGCCCATGGAGGAGCTCATGGTAGAGCAGGTGGATCTGGCCTAAAGGAAGCTGCGGCCTGAGGAGAATCCCCGCAAGAGCAGACTCTGGGCCAGAGCTGTAGCCTGTGGAGAGGAGCTCATGCAGGAGCAGGGGATCTGTCAGGAGCTGCTGCCTGTGGGGGGACCCATGTTGGAGCAGTTTACTCCTGACGGATGGAACCTGTGGTACGGACCCATATTTGGAGCAGTTCTTGAAGAACTGCTGCCTGTGGGAAGTCCACGTAGGATCAGTTTGGGAATGATTGCATTCCATGGGAAGAACCCCACACTGGAGCAGAGGAAGAGAGTGACCATGAAGGAGTGACGGAGACGAAGTGGTATACGCTGACCGCAACCCCCATCCCCCATTCCCCTGCGCCACTCAGGGGGAGGATGTAGAAGAGGGTGGATGGGGGGAAGGTGTTTTTAGTTTGCTTTTAGTTTCTCACTGATCTAGCCTGTTAGGTAATAAATTATATTAATCTCCCTGTGCTGAGTCTGTTTTGCTCGTGAAAATAATTGGTGAGTGATCTCCCTGTCCTTTGTGCATGTTGCAGGTAGCATTGGTTGCATCTACACAAGCAGGTATGCATTTTGAGGAGAATGGCTGTTTCCCAGCATAGGAGCTATTAGGCAGAAAAGAGAATATCTTGTTTGAGGCCCGTGTAAGCCTTCAGGTTGGTGGTGACATTTAAGGGCCAGCTCAGTGGGGCTTCCACTGAGCAGCATCAGAGTTAAATGGGAAGAATATTCTCCAGGGTCCTTCCAGTTGGCATGTGGAAAGTCAAAAAAATAAAAATAAAATTGGGAGGAAGTGAATGTTTTCCTCAGACTTTTCAGTGCTAGAAGCCAGACGGGAACCACTGAATGGAAGGAGCCAGAATGGAGCTGATGTTAGGGGAGAAGTGAAGGCGCTTGGGGAGGAGGAGAAAGAAATATGAATACAGGAAAGTGCACACTCACTAGGGGGAAGAAAAAAAGAAAAAAAAAAAAAAACAACAACAAGAAAAACCAGAAACCCAAATAGGCTGAAGAGTGTAGGGTTATTGGCATTATGCTTCCTTCTCCCAGATGGTGGCCTTTGTAATGCTACAGAAGTTGAGCGCAATGCTTTTTCTGTTCCCTTCTCATCTCAGAGGAGTAGATTTGTCTTGCACCCCTCATCCTGCAGGTAATAGGGCAGCCTTGAAAGCTGCACAAGGGCCTCAGCGAGCTCAGATGCATACACGGCTTCCTCTGAAGTCGCTGGGAGCAGGGTGCAGTTGGGTTCTATTGAATCACAGAATCACAGAATCTCTAGGTTGGAAGAGACCTCAAGATCATCGAGTCCAACCTCTAACCTAACACTAACAGTACCCACTAAACCATATCCCTAAGTTCTACATCTAAACGTCTTTTGAAGACTTCCAGGGATGGTGACTCCACCACCTCCCTGGGCAGCCCGTTCCAGTGCCTAACAACCCTTTCAGTAAAGAAATTCTTCCTAACATCTAACCTAAAACTCCCCTGGCGTAACTTTAGCCCATTCCCCCTCGTCCTGTCACCAGGCACATGGGAGAACAGGCCAACCCCCACCTCGCTACAGCCTCCTTTAATGTACTTATACAGAGCAATAAGGTCACCCCTGAGCCTCCTCTTCTCCAGGCTGAACAAGCCCAGCTCCTTCAGCCGCTCCTCATAGGACTTGCTCTCCAGGCCCCTCACCAGCTTCGTCGCCCTTCTTTGGACCCGCTCAAGCACCTCGATGTCCTTCTTGTAGCGAGGGGCCCAAAACTGAACACAGTACTCGAGGTGCGGCCTCACCAGAGCCGAGTACAGGGGGACGATCACCTCCCTAGCCCTGCTGGTCACAGTGTTTCTGATACAAGCCAGGATGCTGTTGGCCTTCTTGGCCACCTGAGCACACTGCTGGCTCATATTCAGCTGACTGTCCACCATCACTCCCAGGTCCTTCTCTGCCTGGCAGCTCTCCAACCATTCCTCTCCCAGCCTGTAGCTCTGCTTGGGGTTATTGCGCCCCAGGTGGAGGACCCGGCACTTGGCCTTGTTGAACTTCATACAGTTGACCTCAGCCCATCGGTGCAGCCTATCCAGATCCTCCTGCAGAGCCTTCCTACCCTCGAGCAGATCGACACACGCACCTAGCTTGGTGTCATCTGCAAACTTACTGAGGGTGCACTCAATGCCCTCGTCCAGATCATTGATGAAGATGTTAAAGAGGACCGGCCCCAGCACCGAGCCCTGGGGGACGCCACTAGTGACTGGCCTCCAACTGGACTTGGCTCCATTTGAAATGTGAAGTGGTTTGTGTGGGGTTCACAAATACACTTGTCCTTGTGCTTCATTTGCATAAAAATTGCCTAGGTTTCAGAGATGAACTGCTAACAATGTAGTTATGATTGACATAGTTTCCCTCTTTAAATGAAATAAGTTTTTAAAGGTTTTTGGTACTTTTGGCTCTCTCTTCCCTTTCCTGTCCACTAGATGCACTGTATGCATAGTGGAGCTTCTGAAGAAGGCGAGTTAATTCCTTTTTCTCTAGTAGTGTTTGAAACACAGAAAAATAAAAGGCTACTTGTTTTGCAGGGGCATTGCTTAATCAGTAGTGTGTGTTCTGCCTATGACTGAAATGTTTCCAAAATGTAGTTAAGATAGTCTATTTTTTGTTTGCTTCAGTCTGAAAGCACTGGGAATCTGGCTACAAAGTATTAAATTGGCTTTTTTTTTTTTTTTAAATGCTAAGAGGTGTGATGTCTCTTCAATGCCTTCAAGTAATACTTGATTTTGAAAATAAATAAGTAAATAAATCCAAGTTAACTGTTCTCTAAGGCTTTCCAATATCCTCCATCTTTTGTTTTGCAGATTGCAAGAAATATATTCCTTCTCTCTTGAGCAGTGCTGTCGCTTAATAATAAGAAACATTTGTAATTTGACTGTTTGGGGAGTGAAGCTTGTTGAAGAGGTTTTCTAATAGAAAGTCATATGATTTGATTTTAAAATGTTTTTAAAAACAGTATTGGCTTTACTCACTCCCATGAAAAGTTTCAGATGCTTTAAAAAGAAAAAATTATAATAAAAAAGTTTTGCTGTACTGTAAATGTGCATCAATAATCTGCATTAGTGCAGCATCTCCCTCTGGTGTTCTGCACTGTACCGTATCTAATTTTCTTGAGGTGTTCAGATTTCTTTGCTATTACTTCCCCATTCCATAGTGTTCAGAATATCTGGGGATTTGCAACCTTAAGGATCAGGCTCTGTTTCCATTGGGTCCTGTGTTTTGGCGTATCAACATGCCAAACTACTCTAGGAATGAATGTAATGTGATGGCCTGTTCTCTGGGTATCTATTTTGCATTCTTAGTAAGCAAAAGAGTACTTGAATGTGAAAATTTTATTATCCTGGAAGAACCAGCTGTATTTTCATTCTTTTTTTTCCAGCCTGTAGTTTAAGCATATTCTCTAAATCTCTTGTAGTCTATAAGTGTCGTGGTTTAACCTGGCCGGCAGCTAAACACCACGCAGCCGTTCGCTCACCCTCCCCCCTCCCTCTCTGGGACGGGGGAGAGAAATGGAAAGTGAAGCCCGTGAGTTGAGATAAAGACAGTTTAATAAGACAGGAAAATAATAATAACAAAAATAATAATAACAATAATAATAATAATAATAATAATACAATGGTGATAATAGGAAAGTAATAATAATATGTACAAACAAGTGATGCACAATGCAATTGCTCACCACCCGCTGACCGATGCCCAGCCTAACCCTGAGCAGTCCGGCCCCCTCCCCCCGGCTAGCCACCCCTATATATTGTTTAGCATGACGTCAGATGGTATGGAATACCCCTTTGGCTAGTTTGGGTCACCTGTCCTGGGTCTGTCCCCTCCCAGCTCTTACTGCACCCCCAGCCTGCCCGTTGGCAGGACAGAGCAAAAGGCTGAGATGTCCTTGGCTTGGTATAAGCACTGCTCTGCAACAATTAAAGCATTGGGGTGTTATCAGCACTCTTCTCATCCTAAGCCAAAACACAGCATTCCACCAGCTACTAGGAAGAAAATTAATTCTGTTCTAACTGAAACCAGGACATCTATCCACCCCTTATTCCATACCATTTATGTCATGCTCAGGTTACACTCTTTTCCATACATTCTAATTAGTCACCTATAGTAATCATGGTAGTGATAACATACAGTATAATATACTAATTAACATGGTACAATTCAGTTCATGGGCTATTCTCACCCAGTATTAAATCTCCTTGAGGTACACACCGGACCTCTCCGTTCTTTTGCATCACCCACCAAGTGTATCCAGGTCCCAAAGCAAAAGCAATTCCACGAATGGGTTTGCCTTTTCCTGAGGCAGGAGTAGCCCAGACTGTCTTACCCAGCATGTTTCTTACATGCACTACAGGAACTTTATCCCCATCTACAGTACGTAACAGGTTTGATTGGGCAGGTCCAGCTCGGTTGGCAGATCCCCTAGTATTGACTAACCAGGTGGCCTTTGCCAAATGCGTATCCCAGTTTTTGAACGTCCCAGCGCCCATTGCTTTCAATGTAGTCTTTAACAGGCCATTGTATCGCTCAACTTTCCCGGAGGCTGGTGCATGATAGGGGATGTGATGCACCCACTCAATACCATGTTCTTTGGCCCAAGTGTCTATAAGGTTGTTTCGGAAGTGAGTCCCATTGTCCGACTCTATTCTTTCTGGGGTGCCATGTCGCCATAGGACTTGCTTTTCAAGGCCCAGGATAGTGTTCCGGGCAGTGGCATGAGGCACAGGATATGTTTCCAGCCATCCGGTGGTTGCTTCCACCATGGTAAGTACATGGCGCTTGCCATTGCGAGTTTGAGGGAGTGTGATGTAATCAATCTGCCAGGCCTCTCCATATTTATATTTCAGCCATCGTCCTCCATACCAAAGAGGCTTTGACCTCTTTGGTATGGAGGCCAAAAAGGCATGGTCTTAATGAGAAAATGAACTGTTGCTAAATAGCGCTTTCAGATGTCTTCTTGCTTCTGTCAAAGTTCATGCTGATGAAGAGACAGCTGATTTAGAGAAAAATCTTTCAATTTGAAAATAGTTTCTGGAAACCCTGATGTATTTATACCTGCCATGTTATATAGTGTCATGGAACAGGTTCTAAAGTAATGGTATGTGTGCATAGCAAACATAAAAAACGTAGCAAAAAAAAAAAAAAGAAAAAAAAAAGGTATGTGTCAGAGCAAACTAGCTTTCTGTAAATTAGAGCTCTATAAAATGAACATGTATAAATTTTTTCAAGTGTAACCAAATTACTGAAGCAATTGCAGTAAAAAATATCCCTATTAGACTGCATAAAACCAGTGTTTACTGTGTCCCTGAGATCCAGATGTGTTTGTAAAAAGAATTACATGATCAGCAGTACTTTTGCTGGGTTTTGAGTGTAGAAGTATGTGTTTACAAAATACATGTTTTACTCGTACTTGTTTGGTTCCTCTAATGTGAAGCTGGAAGATACATAGTTCTTGTTTGTAGAAAACATTCACTCCTGATACAAAAATTAGAAGAAAAACTTGGGTAATTTCATTCTGAAACTTTATGTGAATTCTTGTTTGGTTTTGACGAACCATGCTTTGTGAGCTCTGGATTTTTCTGGTACAAAAGACTAACTTAACGCCTTTTAATTTAGAAGGTTGGATTGGTACATTCTTTCAGCTGCTTCAGATGGGCCACATTCTGAGTCAGGAATTCAGCCTGCCTGGTGCTAGGTGTAGCTGGGAAGTAAGCAGTATAGGGGAGAAAAAAATATATTACAGTATAGAAGTTTGCAATTAGTCATTGACTGCTGCATTTTTAATAGAAAACATATTTTAGCGATTTTTTTTTAAATCAGGTGCTCTATGGATGTGTATAGTTTTAAATCCCCACTGCAAGTTGGAGCAGAAGGCCAGTTGGCTAAAACAGCTGAAAAAATGGAACAGTGTGGATGTTTGCCCCTGGGAAGATGGAAACCATGGAAACGAGGTGCCCAATTTAACCAATGCTTTGCCTCGGGGTGAAAATGCTAACCAAGGTAAGCCTAAATATATGCACTGACTGCAACATATAACATCTGTCTTATATACTCTAGCCTTGCAGAATTCAGCACTCTTTCCTGGGACTGGGACAAGCAACTTTCTTATTAAGGACAGACCAGTCAAATTTATTTTCACTAATACTTCCTTGCAGGAAGGATAAATTGTTTTTTTCATGCCGGGGCTGCGATGTTTTCAAAGCAAGTATTTGTGTTTAGTTAGGTCCTCTAGCTTTTCACTTGGTCCTTCTGAATACTTATTGCATGTAAATGGAATGTCCTTGAAGTATGTCAAAGTAAAAGCTTGTTTCTTTGCTTGACTACAATCTTGTATCCCTTCTGGTGTTGGGATTTTTATTTTGTTTGCAGTTACAAAGCCTTTGATACCTATTTAAAGAGAGATCAGTTGCAACTGCATTAAACTGAGTGGGTGAAAAAGTAAAGCAGCCATTTATAGGATCTGTTCTGTGTTGTGCATTCTGCATTGCCAGGTTGGGGAGGGGGGGGTGTAGAGGCAGCACTGCCTTCTTGGAGGTCTCTGTATATTCAGTATCATGCTTTCTAATAAAAAATGTGATTATTAAATCTGGCAGAAGCCTTGTCCAGTCCTCTCTAAGCAAAGATTGCTACTGGGGAAAACACAAGACATTTCCCTTGAACAAAAACCCTCAGCATTTTGATACATATTTCATATAATTATGGTAAAGTTAAAATTAAATGTTGGGGAGGGAGGGGCAGATGTGAATTTAGATGGGTTTTACATTGGTCCTTTTTTTTGTAAGATTACCTCCAAAGGAAATAGTTAGAGAGTTCCTTTAGAAATCTCACAGCTAGCTGGGGCTAGAAGTTCATTCACCAAATAACTCCCTAAAGAGGTGGTTTTTGCTTTCTGGATTTCTTGAAGTTCAGCCCAACCTGGACAGGCTAGTGGCAACTTGGACATGACATTGACAGAGGGGTTTTGCCATGGATAGATGCCCAGTAAGGGTTATGCCACTCCCATGACCTCAGTGCACCTTGTTTTATCTACAGTATTTGTAGATGTTTATGACAAAAAATTAAACAAGTGCTCAAAGTTAACATCACTTTTCAAAGAGAAAGACTGAAAGTCACACAGAATCACAGAATGGCCGAGGTTGGAAGGGACCTCTGAAGATCATCTAGTCCAACCTCCCTGCCAATTAAGATCATGTAGAGCACATTGCGCAGGATGGCATGCAGGCAAGTTTTGAATATCTCCAGAGAAGGAGACTCCACAACCTCTCTGGGCAACCTGTTCCAGTACTCTGTCACCCTCACAGTAAAGAAGTGCCCCCTCATGTTCGGAACCTCCTGTGCTTCAGTTTGTGCCCGTTGCCTCTCGTCCTGTCTCTGGGAACAGCTGAAAAGAGACCGGCTCCATCCTCTTGACACCCTCCCCTCAAATATTTATATACATTAATGAGGTCTCCCCACAGTCTTCTCTTCCAGGCTAAACAGGCACAGTTCTCTCAGCCTGTCCTTGTATGACAGGAGTTCTAGTCCTCTAATCATCTTTGTAGCCATCCTCTGAACTCGCTCCAGTAGTTCTATGTCCCTCTTGCACTGGGGAGCCCAGAACTAGACACAATACTCCAGGTGTGGCCTCACCAGGGCTGAGTAGAGGGGGAGGATCACCTCCCTCGACCTGCTGGCAACACTCTTCCAAATACGGCTCAGGATACCGTTAGACAACTTGGCCACAAGGGCATATTGCTGACTCATGGTCAGCCTGCTATCCACCAGGACTCCGGGGTCCCTCTCTGCAGAGCTGCTCTCCAGCAGCTCACCCCTCAACCTGTACTGGTGCTTGGAGTTATTCCTCCCCAGGTGCAGGACCTTGCACTTGCCCTTGTTGAACTTCACAAGGTTCCTATCGGCCAACCCTCCAGCCTGTTAAGATCCCTCTGAATGGCAGCACAGCCTTCTGGGGTATCAGCCACTCCTCTGAGCTTTGTGTCATCAGCAAACTTGCTGAAGGTGCACTCTCTTCCATTGTCCAGGTCATTGATGAATAAGTTAAACAACACTGGACCCAGTACTGACCCCTGGGGGACACCACTAGCTACAGGCCTCCAACTAGATTCTGCATCACTAAGCACAACTCTCCGAGTTCTGCCATTCAGCCAATTATCAATCCCCCTCACCGTCCACTCATCTAGCCTGAACTTCTTGAGCTTGCCCATGAGGATGTTACGGGAGACAGTGTCAAAAGCCTTGCTGAAGTCAAGGTAGACCACATCCACCGCTCTCCCCTCATCTACCCATCTAGTCATCTCATGATAGAAGGACAGCAGATTGGTTAAGCATGAACTCCCCTTGGTGAATCCAGGCTGACAATTCCTGATCACCTTCTTACCCTCCACATGCTTGGAGATGACCTCCAGGATGAGCTGTTCCATCACCTTTCCAGGGATGGAGGTGAGGCTGACTGGCCAGTAGTTGCCTAGGTGCTCCTTCTTGCCCATTTTGAAGACTGGCATGACATTGGCTCTCTTCCTGTCCTCAGGCACCTCTCCTGTTCTCCACAACCTTTCAAAGATGATGGAGAGGGTCCTAGCAATAACATCGGCCAGCTCCCTCAGCACCTGTGGGTACATGCCATTGGGACCCATGGATTTGTGGATGTCAGGTGTGCTTAGATGATCTCTGACCTGAGCCTCTTCGAAGAAGGGAAAGTCCTCCTTTCTCCGGACTTCCTCTCTTGTCTCCAGGGTCTGAGATTTCTGATTTCATAGCAGTAAAGACTGAAGCAAAAAAGGCATTCAGCAACTCTGCCTTCTCTGTATTATTTGTCACTAGGGCACCTGCCCCATTCAGCAGTGGGCCAACATTTTCCCCAGTCTTCCTTTTTCTACTGATGTATTTGAAGAAGCCCTTCTTGTTGTCCTTGACATCCATTGCCAGATCTAATTCCAAATGGGCCTTGGCCTTCCTTGTCGCATCCCTGCATACTCTGACAGCATCCCTATATTCCGTCCAAGTCACCTGCCCCCCTTTTCCACATGCTGTAAACTTCCTTCTTCTTTTTGAGCTTTGCCAGGAGCTTCCTGATCATCCACGCAGATCTCCTGTACCCTTTGCTTGCCTTCTTGCTCATAGGGACGCACCAATCTTGAGCTTGGAGGAAGTGATACTTGAATACTGACCATCTGTCTTGGACCCCCCCTCCTTCCATGGACCTAACCCATGGAATTCTTTCAAGTAGATCCCTGAAGAGGACAAAGTTTGCTCTCCTGAAGTTCAAGGTCGCAATCCTACTTTTTGCCCTGCTTCCTCCTCGCAAGATCCTGAACTCCACCATATCATGGTCATTGCGGCCAAGGCTGCTCACTGACCCTCACATCTCCAACTAATCCTTCCTCATTTGTTAATACAAGGTCTAGTAACACACCTTTCATTGTTGGTCTTTGACCACCTGTGTCAAAAATTTGTCATCAGTGCACTGCAGGAACCTCCTGGACTATTTGTGCCCAGCTGTGTGGTCTTCCCAGCAGATATCAGGGTGGTTGAAATCTCCCATGAGAACCGGGGCTTGTGACTGAG
This sequence comes from Anas acuta, assembly GCF_963932015.1. Classification (NCBI taxonomy): domain Eukaryota; kingdom Metazoa; phylum Chordata; class Aves; order Anseriformes; family Anatidae; genus Anas; species Anas acuta. The sequence continues at coordinate 13,452,139 of NC_089016.1, forward strand.
AGGCTACTTGGAGCTGTCTGAAGAAGGCTTCATCCACCTCCTCTTCCTGATCAGGTGACCTGTAGCAAACACCCACAACAGCGTCAGCTGTGGTAGCCTGCCCTTTAATCCTTACCCATAAGCTCTCAACTCGCTCTTCATCCACCCCTAGGCAGAGCTCCACACATTCCAGTTGCTCTCTCACATAAAGAGCAACTCCACCACCTCGCCTTCCTGTCTGGTCTTTTCTAAAAAGCACGTAGCCTTCCATGACAGCATTCCAGTTATGTGAGCTATCCCACCATGTCTCCATGATTGCAATGAGATTATAGCCTTGCGACTGCACGCAGATCTCCAGTTCTTCCTGTTTGTTTCCCATACTACGCGCATTAGTATACAAGCATTTCAGGGAGCTGAAATGCTTATTTCTCATGCTGCGTGTGTATGTATAGAAACATTTGAGATGTTTTTCATTCAACTCAGCCCTTTGTGGGGCAGACTGAAGGGCCTCCCCAGCATGCAGTTCCTCAAAAATTGGTGTCCAGTCCCATAGCTTATCTCTGGTGGGCCTGGTTTTGTCCCTTTCCCCCTTCGAATCTAGTTTTAAAGCCCTGTTGATCAGCCCTGATAATTCCTGGACAAAAATCCTTTTCTCCCTCAGATAAAGGTGATCTCCATCAGGAGTCAGTAGGCTTGGTGTCATGTAGACCTTTCCATGATCAAGAAACTTGAAACTGTGTTGGTGGCATCAGCCTCGGAGCCACGTATTGATCAGATAGGTTCACCTGTTCCTTTCAGTATTGATCCCTGCTACTGGAAGGATGGAGGAAAGCACTACCTGTGCACCTGATCCTTCAACCAGTTGCCCCAAAGCCCTAAATTCCCTTTTGATTGCTCTTTGGCTTCTCTTTGCCATCTCATCACTGCCAACTTGAAAAAACAATAAAGGGTAATAATCAGAGGGATTATTACCAGACGAGTGACTGTCTGAATGATGTCTCATACCCCTGCCCCAGGGACAGCAGACTTCCTTATGGGTCAGGTCTGAACAACAAATCGGGCCCTCTGTTCCCTTCAGAAGGGAATCCCCTATGACTATAACTGTTCTTTTTTTCTTGGTGGGGGTTGTTGTTATGTGGGACATAGGTTGACTTGCCCTGGGCAACTCCCTCAATATAGATGGACCTTTATCCGCATTGTCATTTGATTTCCTATACAGTTCCAGAACCTCGTTCCTGTTGTGTAGGGGCACCTGGGAAGGTGAGGTAGGCAGCTGCTGAGGTCACCTGCTACGCCAAACAGGATCCTGCTTCCACTCCCCCCTGTCTCTTATTAGATCCCTTCTGTCTGCGTTCTGGCAAGGGGGTAGGGGAACTTTTGTTTCTTGAGCAGTGGCTATGGCTGGCTGAGGACCATGCTGCAGGGATGGCAGAGCTCTACCTCACCAGTCAATCTCCTTCTCTGACTCCCTGATGCTCCTCAGCCTGCCCACCTCCTCCCAAAGCTCTGCCACCAGACAAAGCAGTTCTTCAACCTGGGCACACCTCCCAGAGCTGTGCTCTCTACTGTCATCCTGTAGTGGCATAAGAGTAGGGCACACCCAGCAGCCTGACACCTCGGTGGCAGCATGTTCCCCCTGGAGTTCTGTCTGGGAGGCTGCATCAGCTGTGGTGGGTGTGTGCTGAGCTCTGTGAGGCCACTGTCTTCTGCTGGGTGGATACCATCGCTCCATAGTCAACCTGTCCAACCTTCAGCACCCTCCCTGCATGCCCTGCCTGAACACACTGCCACACCACTCCCTGACTGACAAGCCCTGTTTGCCTGCTCTGTTAGCCACACTCCTGGTCGCTCGCGCTCCTTAGGGGCTGCCTTTGTATGACAGAGGAGGGACACTCCTGTCTCCACCCAAGCCTCATCAGCCACCCTCGTGAGGGCTGCCGGGTCCTGGCGGCTCCCTCATCTGCCTTGAAGGGGCCTCGATGTAGGGAAACCCCTGCAGAACACGTCTGACCCAGAGTTCTTCATACGCTGTTCATCCATCCCTTGTCCTTGCAGCTCTGGGTCTCAGAAGTAGAGAAGTTGGGAATGTTTGAGTAGCTGTGCCATATACTTTCTAGTTTGTTCTCAGGAGAGCTGTCAGATATCCTTCATCTTTAGCTGTTCCCTTTGCAAAGCCCTGTTTAGCATTAGTCTTGCTGTTCCATAGATCTCTTTTTGAATGCAGAGTGAATGGTGCACACTTTGTCTAGCCTGTTCAGTAATAGGATGTGAAATGTCATCTGCAGCCTGCTTCTTGCAGACGGGGGATAAGACAGGCTGCCGTCAGTTGGGGGTTGTGAGTAGGAAGAAGGCAAGAACGCTGTGAATGACTTATTCACATATGAATGAGTAAAAGCTGATGAAGCTTTCTGAACTTCTGAAAATGACAGATTCATCGAACAGGCCCCATCGGACAGTGTTCACTCGAGCCATTGAGGCATGCGATCTTCACTGGCAGGACAGCCACTTACAGCACATTATCAGCAGTAACCTATACACCAACTACTGTTACCATGACGACACTGAAAACTCACTCTTTGACTCTCATGGGTGGCCCCTCTGGCATGGTAAGTGGCTAAACTGGAAAGAGGTTTCTGTGACTTGCCACTTTGTTTAGTTTCTATGGCATTATTTTAGGGGGCATTCAATTATTTTCTCCATTTTAGAACATGTTCCTACAGCCTGTGCGAGGGTGGATGCATTACGATCTCATGGATATCCAAGAGAAGCACTGAGGCTGGCAATAGCTATTGTTAATACACTAAGAAGGCAGCAGCAGAAACAGCTGGAAATGTTCCAGGCTCAGAAGAAAGGTAAATGTGGGGAAGAGAGGAGGGCAAAGGACATGACAAGATGACGATAACATTTGGAACTTTGCATAAGAAAACTGTTTTTGAAACTATAAAGTCAATGAGGTGTCTTTAACTCTCCATTGCAAATGATCATAGTGGTAATGTAACGTATAAGTGAATCAGTAAGAAGTCAGCGTGAATAATCTTTTTTGTTAATATTACTTGTTTCTGCATGTCATGTATAGCACATGCTATTTGTTAGTAAGACAAAGATCTACTTTTTTTTTTTAAATTTCATATCAGTTGATTCCTAAACAGCAACAACATCAAAAAAAAAAAACAAACAACAAAAACAAACAAACAAACAAACAAAAAAAACCACCCAGCCCTATCCTTCTGAGCAATCAGTTCAACAGTATGGCTGTTTCATTTTGTAGCCCCACACATTTAGGTAAGAAGCAGGCTTTCTAGCATTTTAAAGCTTTGAAATAATGCATGTGGTTACTAAGGAAGGTGATACCCCATAAATGAGAGTGAGTAGAGGCATCTTCAAGTTAGTGTGTAGTAGGTAGAGAAGCAGAGCATCCATAATAGCTTGTATACAATTTTTACATGATCAGCCATAATGAGACTGATCTCCCATAGTTCAGTAGCATATACATGTTTAGGAGAAAAAAGTTGGGGGTTGGAGTCAAAGGAGAGCTAGTGCCATAAGACTGTTAGTAAAAAAATGGGATCAGGGGAATCTATAACCTTTACCAAATACATACTTTCTTCAATTCATTGTGCTAAAGGATTTTTTTCATGTTCCAACTGATCTATGGGTGAGGGCTACAAAGTAAAGTATCCAACAAAGTATGTTTGTTGACTGAAAATTTAGAATGCCAAAATTAACATGATTCAATTAAAAGACAATTTTTTCTTGAATACTACATTTAATGTTTTTATTCTTTTTAGTTTTTTAAAGGAGTTGTCATCCTGAGTTTATCATTTCATTAATATTTAGATGCAAAATAAGCTCATGTTTTATTTGGGATAATGGAACATATTTTAGAGTATTTTCATTTATTTCAGTGCCATCAGATTCACTTAAAACGTACAAAATGGCACTACATCTTTTGAGCCAGGAAACAGATGTGGATATATTACAAAAAAAAAAAAAAAAAAAGTCAAAAAGTCTTTGCTGTCATTTTTCAGCAGATGTTTTCAGAAGATTTCCTGGTAGCGAGTAAGAGATTTCAAAAAAAAAAAAAATCACTACAGTTGAAACTGTTGACCCATAATGTGCTTTGCAAGTGTGTGAATGGCGTTTTGCCTTCATTCTTTTTTTTTTTTTCCTTCCTCTTTTAAGTAATAAAGTGGCTAACTAAAGAGTGGCTAATATGCACTCTTTCCCTCCCTCCTCCCTCCATCTTTTCTAACATAGAACTTCTCCACAAAGGAGTAACCTCAATAACGAATCTTGAAGGTTTGGTGGGACACCCTTTGGATCCAATTGGCACCCTCTTCAGTAGCCTGATGGAAGCCTGCAAGGTGGATGAAGAGAGCTTCCATGGATTCTCAGACTTCACAGGTAAGGCTGTGCAAAGGAAGATATCTTTTACATGTCTTCAGTAACCAGAGGCATTTTTCTACCTTTCCATTCTAAATTAACTTCAAAGCCAGTGTTCTCATAGTATAAGAACTCACATTTGCCTTCCCTAAGAAAACATGAGGGAGAAAAAATGTTTAAAGGAAAATTTTTAAAGCACTTCCAAAATTACCAGTTATTCATTCTTGAAGAAAATTCTGTATTTTGAGCCTGAAATAAAAGCAAATAAGTCTTTATAGTAGCAACCCTCTCCACAGATATTACTCTGTCCTTTTTCTGAGACATTGCAGAAGATCACAAAAATCACAGAATTGTTGAGGTTGGAAGGAAGTTCCTGCTTAGAGCAGGATCTGCTGCAGCAGATCGCCCAGGACTGTGTCTATTTGGGTTTTGAATAACTCCAAGAATGAAGACTTTACAACCTCTCTTGGCAACCTCTTCCAGTGTTCTACCTTCACAGTAAAAAATTCTTTTCTTATGTTCAAATGGAAATGTGTGCTTCAGTTTGTGCCCATTGCCTCTTTTCCTGTCACAGGTTACCACTGAGAAGAGTCTGGCTCAGCCTTCTTTACACTCTCCTATCATATATTTGTACATATTGGTAAGATATTCCTGAGCCTTCTCTTTTCCAGGCCAAACAGTCCCAGTTGTCCCAATCTCTGATCATATAGAGATGCTCTAGTCCCTTACTCATCTTTGTGACCCCTCACTGGATTGGCTCCAGTATGTCCATGTACCGGGGAGCCCAGAACTGAACACAGCACTCCATATGTGTCTCACCAGTGCTGAACAGAGGGGAAGGATCAACTCCCTCGACCTGCTGGCAACACTCCTCCTAATGCATCCCAGGGTGTTCATAGAATCATAGAAGCATAGAATGGTCTGGGTTGGAAGGGACCTCAAGGATCATCTAGTTCCAACCCCCCTGCCATAGGCAGGGATGCCACCCACTAGATCAGGTTCCTAAGGGCCTCATCTAACCTAGTCTTAAACACCGCCAGGGATGGGGCATCCACAGCCTGTCTGGGCAACCTGTTCCAGTGCCTCACCACCCTCTGAGTGAAAAATTTCTTTCCAAGCTCTAATGTAAATCTTCCCTCTTTTAGTTTAAAACCATTCCCCCTTGTCCTATCATTATCTACCTGAGTAAAGAGTCCTTCTGCATCCCTTTTATAAGACCCCTTTAAGTACTGAAAGGTTGTGATGAGATCATCCTGGAGCCTTCTCTTCTGTAGGCTGAACAGCCCCAGCTCTCAGCCTTTCTTCATGGAAGAGGTGCTCCAGCCCTCTGATCATCTTTGTGGCCCTCCTCTGGACCCGCTCTAACACGTCTACATCTTTCTTGTACTGGGGGCTCCACACCTAGATGCAGTACTCCAAGTGGGGCCTCACAAGGGCTGAGTAGAGGGGGACAATAACGTCCCTTGACTTGCTGGCCACTCTTCTGTTGATGCAGCCCAGGATGCAGTTAGCCTTCTGGGCTGCAAACACGCACTCATGTCGAACTTTTCATCCATCAAGTCCTTCTCCACAGGGCTGCTCTCAATGAGTTCTTCTCCTACTCTGTACTCACCTCTGGGATTGCCCCAACCCAGGTGCATCACCCTGCATTTAGACTTGTTGAACCTCATTAGGTTCACGTGGCCCCACTTCTCAAGCCTGTCCAGGTCCCTTTGGGTGGTGTCCCTTCCTTCTGTCATATCAACCCCACCACTCAGCTTGGTGTCATCTTCAAATTTGTTGAGGGTGCACTTGATCCCACTGTTTATGTCATTGATAATGATATTAAACAGTACCAGTCCCAGGACAGACTCCTGCGGTACACCACTTGTCACTGGCCTCCACCTGGACATAGATCCATTGACCACTACTCTCTGGGTGCGACCTTCAAGCCAATTCCTTACCCACCGAATAGTCAGACAGAGCGAAATACACCTAAACTTCTCTGGGGAGATGGATTTTCTCTGATTTGTATACTTAAGCACCAGGCTCCTGGAAAAGGAGAGAGAACTTACATTTCTAATCTCTCTTGCAATAATTTCAGGTCTTACCAGTTGCAACAGGAGTTTAAAAGTGCCACACAAAATTTGAGTTGCTGGTGCCTCTGTCAGTTTTCCATAGTTGGAGCTTCAGCTATTGTTGCTGTACGCGCACTTCAGTGCATAGCTCCACTACTCTTAGAGCATCTGTTGCCGTGAAGTATTGTCCTCCTATTTCACATTTTTTTGTTCATTGGACACCACAGGTGAAGGCAAAGAATGGCAAATCATGCAATCATAGAATGGTTTGGGTTGGAAGGGACCTTAAAGATCATCTAGTTCTAGCCCAAAGACAGACCTAAGACAGACCAATGAAGGACACTACTCGTTACCAGCCTCCACCTGGACATAGAGACATTGACTACAACTCTTGAAGGGTGCGGCCTTCAAGCCAACTCCTTATCCACTGAATGGTCCACCCATCAAGTCCATATCTCCCCATTTTGGAGTTCAGGATGTCATGTGGGACTGTGTCAAAGGCCTTGCAGAAGTCCAGGTAGATGACACTGGTCAATCTTCCCTTGTCAACTGCTGCAGTCACTCCGTCCATAGAAGGCCACCAGATTGGTCAGGCATGATTTACCCTTGCTGAAACCACGCTGGCTATCTCGGATAGACCTGTTTGTCTTGCATGTGCCTCGACACTGCTTCCAGGAGGATCTTTTCCACGATCTTCCCACGCACAGAGGTGAGGTTCACCAGTCTGTAGTTCCCCAGGTTGTTTTTTCTACCCTTTTTAAAAATGGGAGTGATGTTTCCTTTTTTCCTGTCACCAGGGACTTCACCTGACAGCCAGGACTTTTCAAATATGATTGAGAGAGATTTGGCAACTACTTCAGCAAATTCTTTTAGGACCCTGGGTGTTATTGTACATCTTAGCTGCACATGCACATAATACTTCGAATAGATGATAAAACACGTGATAACATACGTGGCCTACAGAGAATATGAATTGGAAAACAGTGTTTCAGAATTGATGCATGATTTAGGTCAGGATGTTTATGCCCATTTTAATTTCAGTATTTGCTTTCCAGGAGCTTAAGTGATTCATTCCTTATTCTCAGTCTGTTTCCACCTCTGCAGTAGTTTCTCTAGAAACTAGACTCTCTCTAACCCTCCTAGGGGGTGGGCAAAAAAGTGAGAAAAGAAACATCACCAGGGCAGCTGACCTAAACCAACCAAAGGGATATTCCATACCATATGATGTCACACTCAGCAATACAAGGTGGAAACCGGAAGAAGAGGGGAGGGGTGGGCTCTCGTCGGGAAAATGCCAGTCCTCCACCGGAACACCGGCTACATGCGTTGAGGCCCTGCTTCAAGGACGTGGTCAAGCATCGCTCATTTGTGGGAAGCAGAGAGTAATTTCTTTCGTCCACACTTCCACATGACCTTTATTTGTTTTGTTTTTTCCCTTTCCCCCTCCCTTTTCCCCTTTCCCTTTTTTTCCCCCCTTTAGTTAAACTGTTTAGTTAATAATAATCTTTCCTTAATAATAATTATTTTTTTCCCTTTAATTAAATTATCCTTATCTCAACCTGTGAGTTGTTCTTTCCTTTACTTCTTCCCCTCCTCATCTAAGGAGGGGGAGTGAGAGAGCGGTTGTGGTGTTTACCTGCCTAGCACAGTAAAACCACCACAAGCATTTTGTCATATGGTGTATCTGTGAAGTACCAAATGAATCAGTGGTACTCTTTAAAGCAATGTATGGCTTGGTCTGTATGGAAGTTATAAGTAATCTTTAATGGAAGTAAGAATTCTTGTTTCAGTAAAATTCAGAAGCATTATACTTGTTTATCATAAATGCAACTGTAACAATTAAATAAAAAATCCTGAAAAGAGCCCTAGCAAGCAGAGGATGCTTAAATGTTGTGGAGTTATCAGGCCTACTGTACTTGCACAATCTTGATAACTTCATCTGAAATCTATGCAGAGGTATAAACACCTTCCCTTTCCACTTATACAACATCAAGGCTTTAAGGAGATACATAAATGGTTCAGAAAAGAAACACCCAAAAATTGAAATGCATCTTCCAATTTTTGCCTTATTACCATAAAACTGGAGAAAAACTGCCTTTCTCTAAATCATAGTTTAAAGATTAAAACTTTTATTTTTACTTGAGTGTATTTTTATTTTTATTTTTATTTTTATAATTGCTTTGTGTATTTCTCCCTTGTGGAATTAGATAGTTTACATTGGATCTTTGGATTTTGAAAGTGAGCAAGTATTTTAAATAAATTTAAACAAATGATAAATAAATAAATTAATTAATTAATTAATTAAATTTAAACAAATTAGTGATATGGTTTAGTGGAGGACTTGTTAGTGTTAGGTCAGAGGTTGGACTCGATGATCTTGAGGTCTCTTCCAACCTAGAAATTCTGTGATTCTGTGAATACTGACAGAGGTAGCATTTGTAAATATGGCATTATAAGTAGATTATGGATTAGAATGACTTTCTTATGTGTTGTTCTTTGTGTCACCCTTTACAGAGAACATGGGGCAATGCAAATCTCTGGAGTACCATCACCTGCCTGCACACAAATTCTTAGAAGAAGGAGAATCTTATTTAACGCTGGCTGTGGAAGTAGCATTGATAGGGCTGGGACAACAACGAATAATGCCAGATGGCTTGTACGCACAAGAGAAGGTTTGTCGAAATGAGGAGCAGCTCATTTCTAAGCTACAGGAAATTGAATTGGATGATATTCTGGTGAAGATTTTTCGAAAACAAGCAGTCTTCTTATTAGAAGGTAGCTCACTATAGATGCTAACTGTTTCTTTAAACTGTCTTCGCTTATAGAAGCCGACAGAACTAGTATTTTTTGTTCTTTCACTTTGTTCTTTAAATTTTTTGTTTGATATAATCTCCGTATCCTAACTGTACAGCCCAGGCTCACAATTAAATATTATAGACATCAGTTATCAGCAGTTCTCAAGTAGCAGAATTCTAAATGTCACTTGTATCCTGAAAAAGGACTGGCAGCTTTGTAAATATATGAAGATTTTTACCTCTTTTCCCAATTAAAGAGCTCAGAAAATTCAATTAGAATTACTGGGAAATTAGAATTAGAACATTTTATTTGTAGCAATTAGGAAAATGACTTGCCTCTGAAGTTTGAATCGTACATGACGATTGAAATACATGGTCAAATATTGAGGCTTAAGGCCTGATCTTATGACTAAATTGTGACTAAGTTATCTGTTTGGGAATCATTGTAGTGGATTGCAATAAAATCTGTGGGGAAAAAAAGTGCATGCCTTTGCCTTAGCTTTTAAAAAGGCTTAACATGTAGCACTTAAGCCTCATGTTCAGAAAGTAGCCTCATGGGTTCTGAGGTTGTCTTTCTAGCTTTTTTTTTTTTTTTTTTTTTTGTAGTTTGTTGGTTTTTTTTAATGGAAGAAAAAATTTTAAAGGAACTAATTCGCCAAAGGCATGTTTTTGTTTTGAGTGCCTTCCTAAGGGATGGTGTGGAGTACAGTACTGCTCTAGGTGAATTGTGAAGACTGTTACACAGCAGTCATGTTTTGTTTTCTTTCTGTAAGACATTTGTCTTTTAAAACTTCTTTAATGGAAGAGATGCAGTATGTTGTTTAGGGTTCTCAGCTGTGAGTCACTGTTGGCACCTACTGATGGCACCATTTGAAACTGCAGAGAAGCTGCACCATAGGGAGAGTTTCCATTATGGTATGGCTATACTGCTGCTTTATGGCCTTTGGACAAGAACACCAGCTAACTCGATCCAGCTATTAACCACCACCAGACAGGAATCCTATGGATTATAATTTGCTGCATTTCTTGACTGAGGAAAAGGCAGGATTTCTCTCAAGTGTTCGCTGATAGTTTACTATAAGGTAATCTTAGTAGGAAATCTGCTAAAATAACTACCTATGAAATTACCGTAGTGAGCAGTGTGCAGTGTCTTGCATTACTGTTTGCTGAGAAATCTAGCTTTCCTGCAATAGCTTCAGTTTATGCCAGGTTAGGCAGAAATTGCCAGCTCACATGGAAGAAAAACTGTGCAGTGATTGAAGATCCTAATCATATCAATTGTGTTTTTATAGTTATAGTCCTGTAGGTATAAAAACAAAAAAAAAAAACAAACAAAAGACAATATTAAGCTGATTTTTATGCTGTTAATGCAGATTAATGCATTTTGTATGTAGCTACCACTTGATTGAGTGGGAAAGCAGAATGTTAAGACTGTTGCAAGAACTGTTTTAATTTTTTGCTTGACTGCTAAGTTAATGTCAGAATATGTTTTTATATAAATGCTTTGTCCTGTACTCCTCATGTCCTAACTGAGTTTCTGACTGAATCACCAATTGACAAACATACATGAAATGGCTTCTTTCATTGAAACAATGCTAGATAGTTTTCAATGGATTTCAAATTCATTTCAAATGATTAGACATTTTGTCACCTACTAAATCTTCACTGACATTTCCTTTGTAATTGGTCTTCAGAAATGCACACCTATGGAACTCATTTTTTTTTCATGCACTGTGATTTTTATCTTTTCATCTTGTGCTAAGGCACCCTTCAGAAAAACATTGCTGAAACAACTGTGCTGGTCTAAGTTAAAGTTGTTACCATCTACATCTCATGTAGTTCCTGAGGAGGGGCAGTGGAGAGGGAAGTGTCAGTCTTTCCTTCCTGGCAACAGATGACAGGATGCATGGGAGCAGCACATAGCTGCGCAAGGGGAGGTTCAGACTGGACACCAGGAAAAATTTCTTTACTGTGAGGGTGGTCCAACAGTGGAACAGTCTTCCTAGAGAGGTGGTCGAGGCACCCCATGCCTGTCAGTGTTCAGTAGGCATTTGGACAATGCCCTTAATAATATGCGTTAATCTTTGATTAGCCCTGAAGTAGTTAAGCAGTTGGACTAGATGATCTTTGAAGGTCCCTTCTAACTGAACTATTCTATTCTATTCTATTCTATTCTATTCTATTCTATTCTATTCTATTCTATTCTATTCTATTCTATTCTATTCTTTGTAGCAGAAGTGGCTACATAAATTGTGCAAGTACTCCTCATCCACTCCAGCGTAGGGTCAGACACAGTTTGAACTGCTGCTTCTGGAAGCTGTTTAAATGATATGTGTGATTCTGCAGTGAAGTAGTGTGCTCACACAGTAATTTGTCCATACAAGCATGGTGGGTTGAAATCTCTACTAGAGGAGAAATCAAAATTCTCTTCTCCTGCAGTAACTTCTGGGGGTGCTGGCTGCTATATGTGCAGTCATTTTCCAATAATACTTAATGTACAATTCTTATTCTGTCTTGCAACATTTTATGCTTGAACTTCTGGCTGCTGAAGTCAAAAACTGCTTGACACAGTTTTCCTGTTAACAGGAATAACAGCCTCAAGGTTGCAGGAGAAATGTAAAATGGGGTTTGTAGTTACCGAATATTCAGAACTCAGCAAGGAAATAATTGCATTTAAATTTTTTTAATCATCATTTCTGCTGTCAGTCCTGACACTGCAGTGCTGAAATTGAAATACTGCACTGCGTGCAAAGTTTGCTGTCCCAACAGTGGGGATAGTTTCCCTACAACAAATATCATTTTTAAGATCATGTGGCAGTAACGGACTAGTAAAACAATTTTTGATGCAAGATCTGACCTAGTCTTCTCTGGAGACAAAATCCAAACCAAAGGGTTATTTAAATGCCTAATGTCAGATGAGATGTTAATAGCGATCAAGCGCTGCTGTAGTGATTGATCATGTAACTTCAGTTGAAGATGCACACTTTTCTGCTGTAACCACACTTTTTTTTTCCCTGGTAGTTTTGTGAGAAAGCAATCGCACACCAACAGAGGGTACATAGGGATTCATATGTACAATATAACTACATGGAGGCAAAGCTGGGATTAACACCTTCTCCTTTTGCATACCATAAATTTGTTGAATGAGCCCCATGGGGCACTGGGACCATTCTGTCACTTGTATGTGCACTGGTAGTGTGCTTATTACTATGCAATTTACGGTCTGTCTCATTGTCTCAAAGAATATATGGTATGTAATATATTTGTAATATATTGTATCTATGTGATATGTGTATTGTATAATTCACAAAAATATCAATGCAATTTTACCTTTTGTACAGAAAACTCTGTCTCTCAATACCAATTCTAACTCAAGATATAGTGACTGTTTTTAAAGGTGCAGAAGTTAGGTTTTAGCAGTCTGTAAAGATTGACATTCTCTTTCTTTTTCCCACAGCTGGACCATATAGTGGTTTAGGTGAAGTCATCCATCGAGAGAGTGTTCCAATGCACACATTTGCCAAGTATCTCTTCACCTCTCTCCTACCTCATGATGCTGAATTAGCATACAAAACTGCACTGAGAGTCATGCGGTATGTATTCACAAGTCATCTAGAAAGAGCACAAGTAGAGATCAGGAAAACGGGGAAAAGCTTGGTAATCAAGACCTAGCCTTTTTTGTCTAAAAGAAGCATCGTTCTCTTTAAGGAAAAATTACGTTGGTTCTGTAATCTGTAAAAGCGAGTGATGTTTGTAGTAACTACAGTATAATCATTTATAAATGTAAAATTAGTGTTTACCTACAACTGTAAAACAGTGCTCTCTGTTATAATCTTTCCTTCTAGAATCCCCCTCCTGCTCTAACATGTGTGTTTGTGTATATGTGATGGTAGTGGTGAAGAAATGAGGAAAGATGCATCTTACCAGCAGTCTCAGTATCATTTGTTCCTTAGTCTGTTCTGTAGGACTATTTGTTCCACGGGTCTTCTTTATAAATTATCTCTCGATGGTAGGTTTGAAACCATATGGTGTGGTGTAGTGGGACCCCACTCGAGCGGAACCACGACATGTGGTCTGACACAATACTTTTTTCTTGTGCTTCATAACTAAGCAGTCTTATACACTTCTGAATATTAGGATTTAAATGGAATACATCATATGACAACAAAATGTGTGACTTGGATACCATTTGTCTTCAGTAATCGGGAGAAAGGTGATTCTCAGGGAGCGTTCAGTATGTGTTGGCTTTATCTCAGGGCAGGCCAGATTGTTAACACAAAACTGGAGAAAAACTGCCTTTCTCTAAATCATAGTTTAAAGGTGAAAACTTTTATTTTTACTTGAGTGTATTTTTATTTTTATTTTTATTTTTATTTTTATTTTTATTTTTATTTTTATTTTTATTTTTATTTTTATTTTTATTTTTATTTTTATTTTTATTGCTTTGTATATTTCTCGCTTGTGGAATTGGATAGTTTACATTGGATGTTTGGATTTTGAAATTGAGCTAGTAACCTCCTTGTCTTGCATGTGCCTTGACATTGCTTCCAGGCAGAGGTGAGGTTCACTGGTCTGTAGTAGCCCGGGTCCCCCTTTCTACCTTTTTTTAAAATGGGAGTCATGTTTCCTTCTTCCTGTCACCTGGCCTGACTTCCAGGACTTTTCAAAGATGATGAAGAGTTGCTTGGCAACTACATCAACCAGTTCCCTCAGGACCGTGGGATGCACATCAGGGGGCCCCATAGCCTTATACCAGTTCAGTTTCATCAGGTGGTCTCAAACCTGCTCTTCACTTAGAGTGGGAGTGACTTTGCCCCCCCAGCCCTCATCTACAGGTTCAGGGAAACAAGAGATGTGGTAAGCCTGACTATCAGTGAAGACTGAAGGAAACAACTTGTTGAGTACCTCAGCCTTCTCCATGTCTGTTGTTACAAGTTCTTACTTGTACAATGTACCTTACTTGTTTACAATGTACCTATGGAATCTCTTCCCATTATTTTTTGTGTCCCTTGCCAAGTTCATTTTCACCTGTGCCTTGGCTTTCCTGATCCCATCCCTGCACATCCAGACAGCATCCCTCTACTCTTGCCAGGCCACATGTCCCTGCTTCCACTGCCTGGGCATTTCCTTCTTGCGCCTCAGTTTGACCAGCAGGTCCTTGTTCGGCCATGCTGTTTTCCTGCCCTCCCTGCGCTCTTTCTGACGCAGGAGGATGGAGAGTTCTTGTGCTCTAAGGAAAACATCCTTAAAGAGTAGCCAGCTCTGTTCAGCTCCTTTGTCCCTAAGGACAGTGTTCCAAGGGATCTTGTCTACTAGGTCTTTAAACAGCTTGAAGTTCACTCTTTGGAAGTTTAGGGTCCTGACTTTAACCCTTTTTAGGCCTATATTCCTCGAGATCACAAACTCAACCAGAGCGTGGGCACTGCAGCCCAGACTGCCTCCAGTCTTGAGCTCTTTAATAAGAACTTCTGTGTTGATGAGCACCAGGTCCAGTAACGCTTCTCCTCTGGTTGGTTTGTCTAATACCTGGACCAGGAATTATCCTCAATGCACTCCAGGTGTCTCCCAGATTTCTTACAGCTTGCTGTGTAGCTTTTCCAGTAGACATCCGGGTGGTTGAAGTCCCCCATCAGGATGAGAGCATGTGAGCGTGATGCTTCTTGTAGCTGAAGCATGAATCACAGAATTTCTAGGTTGGAAGAGACCTCAAGATCATCGAGTCCAACCTCTGACCTAACACTAACAAGTTCTCCACTAAACCATATCACTAAGCTCTAAATCTAAACATCTTTTAAAGACTCCAGGGATGGTGACTCCACCACTATCCTGGGCAGCCCATTCCAATGCCTCAAAACCCTCTCAGTAAAGAAGTTCTTCCTAATATCCAAACTAAAATGCCCCTGGTGCAACTTCAGCCCATTCCCCCTCGTCCTGTCACCAGGCATGTGGGAGAATAGACCAACCCCCACCTCCCTACAGCCTCCTTTAATGTACTTATAAAAAGCGATAAAGTCGCCCCTGAGCCTTCTTTTCTCCAGGATGAACAAACCCAGCTCCCTTAGCCACTCCTCGTAGGACTTGTTCTCCAGACCCCTCACCAGCTTCGTTGCCCTTCTTTGGACTCGCTCGAGCACCTCCATGTCCTTCTTATAGTGAGGGGCACGAAACTGAACACAGTACTCGAGGTGCGGCCTCACCAGAGCCGAGTACAGGAGGACAATCACTTCCCTAGTCCTGCTGGCCACACTGTTTCTTATGCAAGCCAGGATGCTGTTGGCCTTCTTGGCCACCTGAGCACACTGATGGCTCATATTCAGCCGACTTGGTTGCCCTGCAAGTGCCACGTGATGACACTCAAGATGATCTGCTCCATGAACATCCCTGGCACTGAGGTCAAATTGACAGGCCTATAGTTTCCTGGGTCCGGTTTCCTCCAGCCCTTCTTGTAGATGGGCATCACGTTTCCTAGCCGCCAGTCGACTGGGACCTCCCCTGATAGCCAGGACTGTTGATAAATGATGGAAAGCGGCTTGGCCAGCTCCTCTGCCAGTTCTCTCAGTATCCTCGGGTGGATCCCGTCTGGCCCCATCGACTTGCAAACATCCAAGTGCCATAGCAGGTCGCCAGCCATTTCCTCATGGATAGTGAGGGCCACATTCTGCTTCCCATCCCCTTCCACCAGTTCAGGGTACTGGGTAGCCAGAGAGCAACTGGTTTTGCCGCTGAAGACTGAGGTAAAGAAGGCATTAAGCATCTCCGCCTTTTCCTCATCTTTTATAACTAAGTTCCCCCCTGCATCCAGTAAAGGCTGGAGATTCTCCTTAGTCCTCCTTTTTTGTATTTATGTATTTGTAAAAACATTTTTTGTTATCTTTGACAACAGTAGCCAGATTGAGCTCCAGATGAGCTTTGGCCTTCCTAATTTTGTCCCTGCACAGCCTCGCAACATCCTTATAGTCCTTCCGAGTGGCCCGCCCTCTTTTCCAAAGATTTTAAACCCTCTTTTTCCTCCTAAGCTCAAGCCACAATTCTCTGTTCAGCCAGGCCTGTCTTCTTCCACGCCGGCTTGTCTTTGGGCACGTGGGGACAGACCGCTCCTGCGCCATTAAGATTTCCTTCTTGAAGAGCGCCCAGACTTCCTGGACTCCTGTACTGGGTCTGGATGGAATGTTAACTTTCCCTGCAGCAGCCCATACAGTGCTGTACTCTGCACTCGTAGCTGGAACAGCAGTGTTATCACACCAGTGTTGTGTCTACTGCTGAGCAGTGCTGGCCCAGCATCAGGCCTCTCTCTAACCCTCCTAGGGGGTGGGCAAAAAGTGAGAAGAGAAACATCACCAGGGCAGCTGACCTAAACCAACCAAAGGGATATTCCATACCATGTGATGTCACACTCAGCAATAAAAGGTGGAAACAGGAAGAAGAGGGGAGGGGTGGGCTCTCGTCGTGAAAACGTTGGTCCTCCTCCCGAACACCGGCTCCGTGCATTGAGGCCCTGCTTCAAGGACGTGGTCAATCATCGCTCATTTGTGGGAAGTAATTTCTTTCCTCTGCACTTCCACATAGCCTTCATTTGTTTTATTTGTTTGTTTTCCTCCCTTTTTTTTATTTTCCCTTTCCCCCTCCCTTTTCCCCTTTCCCTTTTTATTTCCCTTTAATTAAATTGTTTAGTTCATAATAATCTTTATTTAATTATTAATATTATTTCCCTTTAATTAAGTTATCCTGATCTCAACCCGTGAGTTGTTCTTTGCTTTACTTCTCCCCTTCCTCATCTAAAAAGAGGGGAAGTGAGAGAACGGTTGTGGGGTTTAGCTGCCCAGCACAGTAAAACCACCACAACTCCTCTGCCACATATTAAATTACATTTAAGTTAATTAAGTTAAATTTCATTAGGGACTTATTAAATAAATACGCCCCATATTAAAAACATGAGTGTTGGGTTTTCCTGGTCATTATTATCAAGAATGATTGCACAGTGATTGAAGGACATGCTATCCACTTAAGTAGTGGTTAGCTTCATCAGACGAGATGTATCCTAGTGTTTTGGAGTTGTATATTTTTTCTGGAGTTTCTCCAGAATGCTAAATGGGGAGAAAACAATTATGTGTTCAAAGGACTAAATGGGAAGGCATGCATAAAAACAAAGCATATCTACTCTCAGATCAGGCCAAAGGTCTGTTTAGCCTGGTTGTTTTGTATTTTTGTTGTTGTCTCCAAGCATGTCTAGTAGTGGATGTTAGGGGAGGAGTTTCAGAAATATGAAGAGTGACCTTGCATCCTTGCTGCTTGTGATTAGAAATGTAGGAACTAAACTGAGAAGACAAAAATGCATTATTGATGAACTGTTGAGAATACTCAAATGTTATGATCAGAAAGCTGTCTGGGTCAGCTAGGTACACCCTTTTTCTTTCAACGCAAGTTAAGTGTATCAATAACCTTGGTCATATAAGATCAGCAAGATAGTACAAAATTTGTATTAAAAAGAAAAAAAGTAGGTCTTTTTTTTGGTAAAATAGCCTTGTGTCCTTATATTTATTTCTAGAAGAGGGAAAATTGAGCATCTTTTTCTCCATGGCAGGGAGGAAACTGAAGTGGCATGGACAAAAATATCAACTGGAAATTAGTAAATGTGTGTGGTGGTTTTACTCAGGTGGGCAGCCGAGCTCCACCACAATCGCTCTCTCACTCCCCCTCCTCAAAGAAGAAGGGAGAGAAAATACGACACAAAGAGCTCAAGGTTTGAGATAAGGATGATGTAATTAAAGGAAAAAGGAAGACGGGGAAAAAAAACAAGGCCACGCGGAAGCACAGAGAGGAAAAAAGTTACTCTCTACTTCCCATCAATGAGTTACTCTGCTTCCCATCCACGAGTGACTCTGCTTCCCATCAACGAGTGATGTTTGGCCACGTCGCACGTTTTGAAGCAGGGCCTCAAAACGCGTAACAGTTGTTAGGGAGGACAGGCCCTTCCACCACAAGAGCCCCCCTTTTTATTGCTGATTGTGACATCATGTGGTATGGAATATCCCTTTGCTTGGTTTAGGTCAGCTGCCCTGATGTTGTCTCCTCCCCATCACTTGCAAACCCCCAGCCTGCTGGCTCTTGGGGGCTTGGAGGGAGTCCTGATGCGGTTCCAGTATTATGCAGCAATAGACACAACACTGGAGTGATACCAGTGCTGTTCCAGCTATGAGTGCGGAGCACAGAACTATGTGGGCTGCTTCAGAGAACGTTAACTCTATCCCAGACTGACCCAGCACAACCTTCGCCCCTTATTCCACAACATTTGTGTCACATTCAGGTCCCACATACTTTCATATATAGATATTCTCATCACCACGGTTCCCTGTCCATTAAAATATTTGTAGGTCTGTACTTCTTTTCATTCCGTAAGTCTCTCCCCAAAGTGTTCATAAGAACTGTTGTTGATGGATTCAGCTTCATCTGTCAAAGTGGCCACTCAGGGCAGGCGGAGTTGGTTTTCTTGACGCCAGCACCAGCTTAGCTCAAGTCACTGCTGCACTTGCCTGGTTCCTTGCAAAGTTGACCTGTCATTGGTTCTGCAGTGTCCTCCTGAAGAGAAAATACAGCTCAAAAGAGAAAAAGGCTCAAGGGTTGAAATCACTCACCAATTACTGTCATAGGCAAAACAGACTCAGCAGAGGGAGATTAAAGAAATTTATTGACTATCACTAACATGCTAGAGAAGTGAGAAACAAAGAAAAAAAACTAAAAACACCTTCTCCTCATTCACCTTCTTCCACCTCCTCCCCAGAAGCGGCACAAGGGAATGGAGGAATGGGGGTTACAGTCAGTCTATAGCATTTCTACTCTGCTGCTCCTTCACAGTTACTCCCTTCCCCTGCTCCAATGTGGAATCCCTCCCACGAGACACAGTCCATCCCAAACTGATCCTCTGTGGGCTTCCCAGAGAGTGCAGTTCCTCAAGAACTGCTCCAAATATGGGTCTGTACCACAGGGTCCATCTATCAGGAGCAAACTGCTCCAACCTGGGTCCCCCATAGCTCCAGCCAGATCACGTGCGCCTGCGTGGGCTCCTCTCCACAGGCTACATGTCCAGCCCAGAGTCTGCTCCTGCAGGCGATCTGCATAGATCACAGCCTCCTTCAGGTCAGATCCACCTGCTCCATCATAGTCTCCTCCATGAGCTGTAGCATGGAAATCTGCTCCACTGTGGTACAGCATGAAGTACAGAGAGACAGCCTTCTCCACTATGATCCTCTCCACAGGCCACTGGGGAACTTCAGCTCTGGCACCTGGAGCACCTCGTCCTCCTCCTTCACTGTCCTTGGTGTCTGCAAGTCTGTTTCCCACTCCTCACTCTCCCAGCTGCTATTGTGCGGCAGTTTTTTCCCTGTTCTTAAATATGCTCTCATAGAGGCGCAAACAACATCACTTATTGACTCTGCTCTGGTGGGTCCCTCTGGAGCTGGCTGAAACTGGCCCTTATCTAACATGGGGCAGCTTCTGGATTATTCTCACAGAAGGCACCCCTACAACCCCCTGCTACGAAAACCTTGCCACATAAACCCACTACAATATGCTGCATAGAAATTTTTACAGTCGTTCATTCTTTTAGAAGCAGAGCACATTTCTTTCTTTGCTTCAACATTTTTCAAAGAAGTTAACTTCCCAAGACAATAGCTAATTGCTTTCCACACATAAAAGCATATATTGTCTGTGTACACTCATGTCTACATGGATCGTTGACCCATGATGGAGTATGGAGTATTTTGCCTCTCTGTATTCAAAATCATCTGTTTGTTTCATTTTCTGAATCCTCTTTTAGTGTGTGGAACACACAATATAAAATTAGTGGAAGCTGAGAGGTGCATTTCATGCACCTCAGGTCTGCAAGGACAGGGTTTGCTATCCTTCATGGTCACTTCTGTGTCTGTCTACAGTTCTCTTCTTGCAGCACCAAAACACATACAGTGGAGCCCAGGAGAATGTAGATCTGCAGTAGACTGCTCACTTGTAATCTGAACTTTTTGTTGCTCCCTTGTTTAGCCTGAATTTCACCCAGGCTTTGAGAGCCAGGCTTTAATGGTGATGTTTAATGACAGGTTAGCTTTGCTAAGACCTAACTAAGTAATTGAAGTTGGGAAGAAAAAAAAAAAAAGTGAAGAATGCTAAACCTGTTGTAGCTTGTGCTTGTTCTGATGTCCCCTAACCTTGCCAAAATTGCATGAAAGTCATACATTCACAGCAGCATTTCCTTTTCACAGCAAAGGAATGTAGAGACTGGCAATGAAATTCAAAGTGAGAAAAGATTTCCCCCAAACAGCCTCTTCCTTTCATGCTCTTTTTCTATTTACTGTTACTCATAACCTAGTAATCCACTTTGCATTTTGTAGTTGGGATTTTCCCTTCCATTTAATAATACATCTTTTTTTCCCCCTCCTTCTGTGCTTGGAAAAATTCAGCTAAAAATTATATATATTTTATTTTTACATATATAAAGCTATGTAAAAAGGTGTCTCAATGGGACTAAGAAAGAGTCTTGACTCTTGATAAAAATCAAAGGGGCAGTTGGTTAATCTGTATTTTTTCATATTAGCATGTGCATGTGTCTGAAAATATTAGTAATAACGTGATGATGGTTATTTACTTGGTGTGTTGTATTTATATGTGCTTGCTAAATACCCTAACATATATTCACCAATAATGTAGGTATGTTCTGAGATGCTACTCGAGGGCTCCTGCCTTTTCATGAGTTAATCTTAGATGTCTTGATCTTGCTTATCAGTACCCAAGCTCCGCAAATGTCTCCCACTTCCTGTTGATCTATAAAAATCTTTCATATAGAAGATGTTAATTGTAGTAATGTGCTTGAGCACATGATAGAATAGGCACAAGCCAAGTGAGACAACAGTTGAGTAATGCGGCGTGACTTCCTTCCCCTGCAAGGTAGAGGGGTGCATAACCTTATGGGAAATATCACAGATTTCCCCTTCTCCCCTACACGTTGTGTCTAGGTTTGAGGTTGCAGCAGAGAAAAGACTTGTGGTTATGGACTGTTGCATTGTGTTACAACTTTGCTTGCTCTGAAAAGCCAGGTTTGGGTTGCAGGTGAGACAGCTATCTGGTCAGCTGTGGGGAAGAGGAAACAGAAAACCGGTGAATGAAATACTAAGAACGCCTCCCACCATGTAGGAGGCATGATCTCATAGAGAGGTTCTTATCTTTTTTTAAGCCCCTAGATAAATCTAAGCTTAGAGTGTAATACAGCTTTCTTATGTGCCTATGACATTATGCAGGCCTCTCTGTGCTGAAAAGCAAGCCAAATAGTAATATACCACACAAGGTAATTATTTAACCACACAAGGTAAAAAACAAACAAAAAAGAAACACAAAGAACAAGGATGGAAGCAGTACCAGCCTCATATTTAGAGGACAACAGTGGGAGAATAATGCACTCATCAGGACATTCTGTTCATTTCTGTGCTTTGCCATAGATTTCCTGTGTGTCTTGATGAAGTATTCCTTAGCTTCTGTACTCCAGTTTGCCATCTGCAAGTTGAGGATACAGAATCTAAAAGTGAAGATGAGGGCATTAAAAGCTGTGTAGCTATAAAAAAGTAATAAGAAAAAAAATCAGTACCTGTGATAGTGGGGACAATATAAATATTATGATAAGGGAGCAGTTTTAATTGTCACTGGAGTTGGATTGTGTCTCATAGATGCTTCCTGAGTTTCGGAACTTCATAAGATTACTGCTACTTATTCTATGGATTAGTTTCTTTGCTTTATGCTTAACTGGCAAATTAATGTTGTCAGTAGCTTGGGAAAATGCAACTTGCCTTTGTATGCCCTCAGCCAGAAAGCAATTTGTGTCTGCAAATTTTCATGCAATGCTTTTGGTTTATTGCTATTATATCTTTGCTAAGATAATTATTACTGAGAATATCTTACAGATATTAGTGCCTGGGTATTATTTTGTGCAGTTGCGTATTGGCAAATAAAATGCTGTTTTTAATACTGCTTTAAATTAGTTTAACATATTCTAATAGAAGTATCTCATAAAGAACCTATAACGTCATGCAAAGTACTTTTGAGACTTAATCAAGTTGGTAAAGCAGGGAATCTGTTTATTTAAATGAAGCTCTGGTATTCTCTGGCTATGCTGAATTTTTGCATAAGTGAAGGGGTGTGCAGGAAGCATCAGAGTCCTACAGAGAAAACTAGGACCTCTGGGTGTGGTTTAGGTGGGCTCACAGACGTGTGTTAACTGACTCTAGCAATACTAAGGCACTCTAGTTGACTATAAGGTTAAATTTATGGAACCTATCAGTCACTGTTTCACCCCTTCCTCTCCCCACCAAACACAAACACACACACACACCAGGAATAAAGTGATACTAAGGAAAATATTTATTTCAGATAATAGCCAGTAGTGTATATTGCTCAGAGTATTTCCTTACTAAGGAGCTTGATGTTCAGGTGCATATGAATTTGATAAAAGATGTATCTGAAAACCTTAGGGGAGGGGGTAGGTAGGATTTATTTTTTTTAAGGCATGCCATGATGTTCTATTAAGTGAGCTATTTAGCATACTTTCATGTTCTTTTGTGCATGCACTGTTCCTTGAGATGCTGTCGCGTTAAGGGGTGTGGCCAATTAACCGCTATGGGTCCAGTTGGGTTCAGGGTATTGAACTGTCACGGTCACAGATTCACCAATAATGTAGCACGCCCTCACTCTAGTCACGTTCAATAACTATCACGGCTAGGAACAATGCAATTAAGTGCAGTTTATTACAGCAACAGCTACGCAGGTTCTTTGGATTGCTGGCAATAAATTCACTATCTGCAAAAGCAAGCTAGCATGCATGAAACACGCAGGTACACACCTGATATAACCAAGCATTCGAAACTTACCCCACGGAATCCCAATGGGGGGAGGAGGCGGAGGGGGAGAGGCTCAGCCCACTGAATGATCCCAGAAGTCAGAAGGTATCCTTTGTGATGGTATCTTCCCTAACATCCCCTCTCTCTTTAGCCAATTTATATTATTTTCTACCTTGAGCTTGAGTGACTCTAGTCATGCATATCTTGGTTATAATTGGTAAAATGTTTTCTCACTTTTGTTTAAAGGTATAGGCTCCGAGAAATTCACAGCACGTGCTCAGTGAGGGCTGGTCGCACCTTGGAGGCAGGTAGCTTTTGGGATGGAGGTGTGTTTTGGTATTATGATGATATTATAATGAGCAAAAGTTCACTAGAATAGAGCATTTTGTCAAAAACATGACAGGTCATTGGCTCAGGGTAGCAAATGTGCAGCTTATCGCTCTCGGTGTGCACAAGAACAATCGAGTCCCCACCTGGTCACAGAGCCTAGCCGTGATGTCTCCACTCTGCTCTATGCTCCGTACTGTTCCTTAGAGTCAGCACACCAGGTTCCCCTAGTGCGATAGCATCTAAGGTTGGAAGCCTAGGGGACACTTAGGTAATGCAGCTACACTCCACCCTGAAAGCCTCTTCAGTGCTGTATGTTTTCTTTAAAATGTGAATATTAGTTTAATTTTCCTAGTCACTTTAGGCAATTACTCTGCATAACCCACCCTGTGACTATAGTCACTCAAGCTTCATGACATCTGGAATGTGTCAGGTATATCACATACATTCTTGGGACGAGGATTATCGAGTGCATGCATATCGTGTAGGGATAGTAAACGTTTCATCATAGTCCAGAGTTTAACATACAAACTAATTGTTAGCATAAAGCATAATACAGTGAGTATTAACAAAACAACAACAGGGTGAAGCATCTTGTTGAAGATTCCCATGGCAGTTGACAACCATCCAAACAATGTGTCCCACCAACAGTGTTTATCATGTTTCTTTACTCTTTGCGTCACTCGATGTATTTTTCTATATCATGATGGACAGTAATCAAAGTCTTTCATCCATTTTCTCAAACTTGTTTCATAAACTGTTTCAGATCTTCATGTAACAGTAAATTCTTCACCAGGGTAAGGTTCATTCCAATAGGCGTAGGCAGCAGATCATGGAGTATACTTTCAGTGGGTAAAGTTCCTCCTTCTCCCTGTTGTGATTTAACCTGGCCGGCAGCTAAACACCACACATCTGATCGTTCACCCTCCCCTCTCCCTCTCTGGGATGGGGGAGAGAAACCGGAAAGTGAAGTCTGTGGGTTGAAATAAAGACAGTTTATTAAGACAGGATAACAATAACAATAACAATAACAATAACAATAACAATAACAATAACAATAACAATAATGTGTACAAACAAGTGATGCACAATGCAATTGCTCACCATCCGCTGACCAATGCCCATCCTATCCCCGAGCAGCTGGCCCCCCCACTCCGGCTAGCCACCCCTATATATTGTTTAGCATGACATCAGATGGTATGGAATACCCCTTTGGCTAGTTTGGGTCAGCTGTCATGGGTCTGTCCCCTCCCAGCTCCTGCTGCACCCCTAGCCTACCTGCTGGCAGGACAGAGCAAGAAACTGAAAAGTCCTTGACTTGGTGTAAGCACTGCTCTGCAACAATTAAAACATCGGCATGTTATCAGCACTCTTCTCATCCTAATCCAAAACATAGCACCCTACCAGCTACTAGGAAGAAAATTAACTCTGTCCTAACTGAAACCAGGACATATATCCACCCCTTATTCCATACCATTTATGTCATGCTCAGGTTCCACCCTTTCCAAGACATTCTATTTAATCACCATTTTTCATCTATGGTATATAGCAATCATGGTAGTGATGACATACAGAATTATATAATAATTCAAATAATACAATTCACCTCATGAGCTATTCTCACCCAGTATTAAATCCCCTTGAGGTACACACCGGACCTCCCCTTTCTTTTGCATTACCCACCAAGTACGTCCAGGTCCCTGAGCAAAAGCAATCCCAGGAATGGGTTTGCCTTTTCCTGAGGCAGGGGTAGCCCAGACTGTTTTACCCAGCATGTTTCTTACATGCACTACAGGAACTTTATCCCCTTCTACAGTACGTAACAGGTTTGATTGGGCAGGTCCAGCTCAGTTGGCAGATCCCCTAGTATCGACTAACCAGGTGGCCTTTGCCAAATGCGTATCCCAATGCTTGAATGTCCCAGCACCCATTGCTTTCAGCGTAGTCTTTAACAGGCCATTGTATCGCTCAACTTTCCCGGAGGCTGGTGCATGATAGGGGATGTGATACAGCCACTCAATACCATGTTCTTTGGCCCAAGTGTCTATAAGGTTGTTTCGGAAGTGAGTCCCATTGTCTGACTCTATTCTTTCTGGGGTGCCATGTCGCCATAGGACTTGCTTTTCAAGGCCCAGGATAGTGTTCCGGGCGGTGGATATGTTTCCAGCCATCCAGTGGTTGCTTCCACCATTGTAAGTACGTGGCGCTTGCCGTTGCGGATTTGAGGGAGTGTGATGGAATCCATCTGCCAGGCCTCTCCATATTTATATTTCAGCCATCGTCCTCCATACCAAAGAGGCTTTGACCGTTTGGCTTGCTTGATTGCAGCACATGTTTCACAATCATGAATAACCTGTGCTATAGCGTCCATGCTCAGGTCCACCCCTTGATCACGAGCCCATCTGCATGTTACATCCCTGCCTTGATGGCCTGAGGTGTCATGGGCCCATCGGGCTATAAATAATTCACCTTTATGTTGCCAGTCCAGGTCCACCTGAGCCACTTCAATCTTAGCAGCTTGATCCACCTGCTGGTTGTTTTGATGTTCTTCAGTAGCCCAATTCTTGGGCACATGAGCATCTACGTGGCGTACCTTTACAACCAGGTTCTCTACCCGAGCAGCAATATCTTGTCACAATGCAGCAGCCCAGATGGGTTTGCCCCTGTGCTGCCAGTTGCTCTGCTTCCATTGCTGTAACCACCCCCACAGGGTATTTGTTACCATCCATGAATCAGTATAGAGATAGAGAACTGGTCACTTTTTCGTTCAGCAATATCTAAATCCAGCTGAATGGCTTTCACTCCTGCAAATTGACTCAATTCACCTTCTTCCTCAGCAGCTTCTGCAACTCGTTGTGTAGGACTCCATACAGCAGCCTTCCATCTCCGATGCTTTCCCACAATACGACAGGACCCATCAGTGAACAGGGCATATTGCTTCTCATTTTCTGGTAGTTGAAGATGGAAGGAGTTAGACCAATGGGAGGCCGAGTTGGTACATTTTCAAGTGTCTGTGGGAGCAGAAGCTTCTTGTCCTTTACAATCGACGTGGATGTCACTGTACCAATTATAAATTTGAATAGCAATTCAGTGCCTCTGTAACCCCAAAGACAGCACACAATTATAGGTTTGGTGTTGTGGTTTAACCCGGCCGGCAGCTAAACACCACGCAGCCGTTCGCTCACCCTCCCCCCTCCCTCTCTGGGACGGGGAGAGAAATGGAAAGTGAAGCCCGTGAGTTGAGATAAAGACAGTTTAATAAGACAGGAAAATAATAATAATAACAACAACAACAACAACAACAACAACAACAACAACAACAATAATAATAATAATAATAATAATAATACAATGATGATAATAGTACTACTACTAATAATATGTACAAACAAGTGATGCACAATGCAATTACTCACCACCCGCTGACCGATGCCCAGCCTAACCCCGAGCAGTCCGGCCCCCTCCCCCGGCTAGCCACCCCTATATATTGTTTAGCATGACGTCAGATGGTATGGAATACCCCTTTGTCTAGTTTGGGTCACCTGTCCTGGGTCTGTCCCCTCCCAGCTCTTACTGCACCCCCAGCCTGCCCGTTGGTAGGACAGAGCAAGAAGCTGAGATGTCCTTGGCTTAGTATAAGCACTGCTCTGCAACAATTACAACATCGGGGTGTTATCAGAACTCTTCTCATCCTAAGCCAAAACATAGCATTCTACCAGCTACTAGGAAGAAAATTAACTCTGTTCTAACTGAAACCAGGACATTTGGTGAAAATAAAATTGTTCCAGCAAATAGAATTTGGTTCAGTTATTTTGCTACAACCGGTACTATAGTTTTGTGGTCTGGAAGAATCAGCATAAATTGTCTTAATTTCAGTCAGCCTATTGTAAGTAGACCCATTAGTTATTTGGCAACTGATTTGTATTGTCTGGCCTGAAGTGGCTTGAAGTTCAGTCATTCAAAGTGAATCATTCCAACTCCATTCATCTTTCGAAAATATCTTTTTTTTTTTTTTTTTTTTTTTTTTTTTCCATTATAAACTAAAGTAGAGAGATTTAGGTAATTTATATTTTGCAGTGTTCCAACACTTGCACTATACTGTGACAATGCATGGTTCCAAGGGTCATTATGAGATGTCACAATGAAACACCTCAGCTCCATGTACAACCACAGTAGCTAAGTTTATGTTTTCCCTGATAGCACGTGTTCCCATAATCCAGTGTATTTAACCTGGACTTGGGACCACGGCCATTTTGGGTCTTTTTGGCTATGAACCAAAAGGGATTGCATTAAGGTCAGGGTAAAGCATAGCATTATCAATCCAAACTGCTGATTTGTGATTCTCCAGCTGTCCAAAAGCAGTTCAGTCAGGATTCCTGTGAACACAAAAGGAAAGAATATATGCTCAGTTGTATTCAACCATCAGGGTTAGAAAAAGGGTGAGATAAAAATCTTTGACTTCCCAAGTGTAGGGATTTTTGGGGATAGTTAACACCATTGCTGCTGTTCCAATCTGAGGCATTTTCACCAGCACAGGTTGTCCAGTATAAAATCCTGTAGGATGTTCTAGTATATAATAAACCTTTGGGGTGATTGTATTGGTTGACGCACAGAAGGCTTTCAGTATCTCTGCCATTCTGCCATGTTTGGAACTGCGGCAGTCAAAGGTGCAGTGTTAGCATTCAACTGTCTGTAATCCACTGTAAAACGCTGTTGCCCGGTTGGTTTCTTTATGGGCCACACCGGTGAATTGTAAGGTGAATGAGTCCTTTTAATAATGCCTCTTTCTTCCAATTATGTTACCACACCATCAATCCCCATAAGTGCTGCTGCTGGCGACGGATGTTGCTGAACATTAATGATTTTAGCAGGGGGTAAGGGTATGGATGTTTGTAACAGACTCAGTCTCACTGTGCCTGAATCCACTTGATATGTCATGAAACTCCACACAGTCCCATCTGGGATTTTCCACATTTGCCCATGCAGTATGTCAAATCCTAAAATATTAGTATATGCAGCAACAACTAATACTTCTACCCTGGTTAATTTCTGTTCCTCTGGCAGCCAGAGTGAAATTTTTGTGGTGGGGCATTGTTTTTCCACACTGTTGATTCCCGTGAATTTAACCCTGCATCGACCAGGTCTTATGCCCAGGGTTTGTGCTGTCTCGTGTAATTAACAACATTTGGGCCCTGGTGTCAATGAGAAAGTTTACCAATATTTTTCGGGGTCCAACGGGAATGGGGCCAGAGTGTTCATTAGAGAGCCATTGAATTGCTAATACCTGCCGAGCAGGGTGGCTCACTGCCTTCCCAGGGATAGTGTTTTTTGCTGAGCTTCCTCCTCGTCAATTAGGCTCGGTGCAGAAGGTGCACTTTCCTTATGGGTCGGGGGTTTTCTGGTTAGGCAATTCTTCCCAGCTGGAATATTTTTCTTACCCAGAGATCAGACTAATGTAGAGGTCCTCCGTAGAGGCACAACACAAGAATGGTCAGGGTGCACCCAAAGCTAGGGCCTTACGCCACAACTCACCCCGTTCCTTATTAAGTTTCAATCTCTCTTTGAATTTGGGTATCTGGGGTTTTCAGTATGGATTTGGCAAACTCACCGGGAGTGATCTGGGGGCTTAGTACTGAATGAACTAATATCTATATCTTGTAGGCCACAGATAAGAGGGGTTAATTGAGCTGGGTTGATAGGAGGTAACAGCGGGGATTTCCTGAATTCGTATCTTTCACATATCGCCTGAATGCAGGCTGCTTTCTGTACTGCTACAGCCAGGTCAGAATAGTTTGTGGCTCTAATTTCCAGTGGTTCCCCTCTCTCCTGGGGATCTATATCCCCTGCCCAGTATACAGCTCGTTCAGTTATAGAGTAATTATGGTCTCCTGGTGTGGTAGTTAAAAATACTCCTGGTCCCCCAAAACCTCTTGCTTCTTCCTCATTCAACATAATTTGGTCTCCTCCTTCAAGAGAAACTCGCCACACATACTCGACTTCCGAGTCTCCTGACTGCCTTGAGAACTTCTCCTGTATTCTTATCAACTCTGCTGGCGACCATGGGATTGTTCGCACAGTAGTGAGGATTTCATCTTCATCATCAACAGTGGTCTCAGTTTTAACTAAAGGTCTCAAAGAAATCAATTGATGTTCAGAATCATCAGTCTTACTGGTATAACCAAGTGTTCAAATCTTACCCAAAAATGTCCCAGTGAGGGAGGAAGACATCACCGTGACTTCTGGTTATATCAAGTGCCTCCCCAGGAAACTTAGAAATCTCTAGTCTTTGTGCCATTTTAATGTGTTAATAGCCAGACTGTGTACCTGTGCATTTTATGCATGGTAGCTTGCTTTTGCAGACAGTGAATTTATTGCCGGCAATCCAAAGAACCTGTGTACCTGTTGGTGTAATAGATTGCACTTAATTGCATTGTTCCTAGCCATGATAGTTCTCATCGAACACAACTAGAGTGAGTGTGCGCTACATTATTGGTGAATCCATAATTGTGATAGTTCAGTACCCTGAACCTGACTGGACCCATAATGGTTAATTGACTATACTCCGTAATGCAACAGAGTCCTTAACTATGTACTGATCCATAATATCATGTGACTGAACAATTTGATCAAGTGTCAGTTTGGAGTAAGGTGTGTACATGTACTAAGAGAAAATTAGATATTATATTTGAGAAATAATTATATAGACTATGTATACATGAAAAAGAATAGCTTACAAATATATCTGTTCTGAAGATATAACTTAAACTACAGTACCTGTAGAAGTAAACTAGCCAAGCTGCTGGTCATTTTATAGTTGGTCCAGCTGAGAGAGTCAAAATAGCATTCAGAAAGCTCTGAGAAGTCACACACATCTATGATTCACTTGCACTAGTGTTTGAGGTAGTTAATTTAGACCTGCCTGGCTGTGTCCATATGAACTGTTGTATATCCTTAAGTAGGATCTCTTAACTGTTGCTTTTCTGCATCTTACTCCATAAGGGTGTTTTCTTTTTGTCTCTAAAATACTTCACAATAGAGATGGGTGTTCCAGAATGGAGGTATCTGCTAGTCATTATGAAGTAGTTCAGAATTTCAAGAAATTGTCTGTGGATGACGCTTTACTGAGGTTCAAATCATGTGCAAGCACACATAAACACGTTCATGGTTTCTTTATCAGATATCAAGAAAGAGGACACTTAGACAAGGGGTAGTTGGCATGTTACAGGAGGGAATCATTAGGAAGCCTTCAATATAGGAGCATACAAACAGATAAGTCTTCACTTTTTTGAACTGTAACTTGCTAGAGGGTTGTGAGTGCCTATTTTTGTTCAGCCACTCTTACTTTTCCTGTTGGCATTTATCTTGTATCTATTGTATTGGTTTGGGGTAGAAGAAGGTCAATCAGTTGAGTCTCTGTTACTGGCCATCACTTCTATTCTTAGTAGTCAACAACAAACACAATAATTTGGGTTTTCTAAGTGTGAATACTCCTTGGTGGATAAGACTGTTGTAGATTGACACACTCAAATTCTTGCTTCAGGATTAGAAAATGGAGTCTGAAAAGTAACTTTTAAGGCAACTTCCTCTGTCACTGCTGTTTGGGACACTAACACCAAATTAAGGTACATTATACAATGTTGGTAGGCTAGATTTTAAGGACTTTAAAAAGTAGTTCATGGATGAACAGTAAAATGCCCTTTTCAGTTTGTATGAATTTATTGTAAGATCAAAATCCAAATGACTTCTTGAAAATGCATCTCCCATACTTTGCTAATAATTTTCAAGTGAAGGAAGTTGAAGTTGAGCATGCAGTAATATGGGGAAATATTTACATGGTCTCAATATGATGGAGAACTACTCCATTTTCCTTCCTGAGCTCTGTGGTTCAAAGAATGAAAAAAGGCAGGGAAAAAAGTTTCAGATCTATGGATGATGCAGAAAGTCTCAGCTGCCTTGGATAATGGATGGCTTAATTGTCCTGTGAATTCCTGCAGATGCCTGCTGATTTAAACGAGTTTGGGAATTGGTCTTTTCAGATTCCCCAAGAGAAGAAGTGATTTTCCAATATCTTTCTATATTCAAAAAGGCACATTTCATAAACAAGGTCAAGTGTTCTTGCGGCTTCGGTTTTGCTCATGAGTAACCTAATGCAATAATGATTTAATGAAAAAGGATTTCCTCCTTATTTCAGGTTGCTAGTAATGGAATCTATGGCTCCTTCAGGAGACATGTCCCGCCCGCATCACATTGCATCAGTTGTTCCAAACCGGTATCCCCGCTGGTTCACCCTAAGTCACATCGAATCCCAGCAGTGTGAGCTGGCATCAACCATGCTAACAGCAGCCAAAGGTACAGTGCAGTCAGTTTCGTATTCACATAAATTTATACTTTTAATATTACAAGGAGTAGACAGATTTTAAAACTTGTGTTTAGGAATCCAAATTATAATCTGACAGGAGCTTGAAATGGGAACACACTGAACTGACAAACATGTCACTTAATCTTCTATCAAAGTAGTTAAGCTAGCTAGATGGTAGCCAGATAGGCTTGATTTGAGTCTGATGAGACAACTTTTTGTTCTTCTGACACACTATGTAGACTGCAAGACTCAGGAGTGGACAAATCACTTCTAAAATTCACAAAACAGGATGACTTTTTGGCATGTACTGCACTAACACGATCAGACACTAGAGGAGTTTGTGCTGCCTTATATCTTTTGTTCATGTGATTTAGTTATGGAAAGTTTATAAAAACAAAATGTGTAGGACTGAAACATCATATTATTGCCGCATCAATGGCCTGCTCAATTATAATGTATCTCTGGATATTTTGGGAGCTTGTTCTATTTTGTTGATTCTGTTTACATTTTGTAGGTGATGTTAGGAGGCTGGAAACAGTGTTACAATCCATCCAGAAAAATATCCACTCCTCATCACACATCTTCAAACTTGCCCAGGATGCATTTAAAATAGCAACACTCATGGAAAGCTTGCCAGACATCACTCTTCTGAAAGTTTCTCTGGAGTTGGGCCTTCAGGTATTTCCCTTGTTCATTATTACTACAGCAGAAGACAAGAATTTGACCCTGTGTTGATGGGTACAGTTCTTTAAGTCACTGAGGGACATACCATCTTGGGCTCAGTTTTTAGATTCTGTTTGCTGATGTAAAGCTCAGTTGACTGGTAAACACAGAGCAAGGGTCTTCTCAGCCCTTTTGTGCTATTTGGGTGGAAAGAGCTGGAAGTGGGTGGCTGCAGGGCATTCTTGTGTTCAGGAGTGACAGAAGACCAATTCAATAGCTCCAGGAGTATATGTAGGGGTGGCCAGAGAGCAAATTATCCTTCTGGCCAGAAATGTGCTAGATTTTTTGCATGGCCTTGAGGGGCTTCTTACTATTCCTCCCATCTTTCCTTTTCCTTTTTACCCAAAGGAGATTTGGTGCTTGCTGAATTACTAGAGAAACACAAAGTTAACCATAATATCTTGTTTCTAAGGCAGACTATGCTAACAGCAGCATGCACTTCATCAAATCCTGCACTCCACATGCTTTGAGATGGTCATCTGCATCAGATGGTCTGAGGTGTATAAGAGCTTCAGATCACTTTTAAGGCTCTTAGGAGAGACTTTACTAGCTAAAAGGAGACAGCTAAGTTCTAGGTATCTGAAGTAATATTGCCTTACACTGAGGAATCTTAGAGTTTATACACTTCATTTCAACAAAAATAAACCTCTTCATCCCTCTTCAGGGAGTTTTTTCAGAAAAAACATGCAAAGATCAGGAAACCATTTACTACTAGACTTTTAGAAGCTAAATTCTTTAATCAGAAATCTGAGATCTGTATGTTTTGTTAGCCTTTCTTATCCTTAAGGTTGCTGTGGAAATCTGCTTCTTTTTTTTCACATCTTGGCATGTTTTTGCCTTAAATGCTTAATTGAGAGAGAAAGAACTTTGACCTGTGAGTTACCTCAAGCATTCATCAAGCATCATTCAGTGCTAGCAGTACGCTTTGGATGTCACTGTATTCATGGATACCCCTGTGGTGTTGATGATGTCATCAGAATGTCTTCAGTGAGATCTAGTGAAAGAAATATCATGAACTTGTACTTTCTCCTAAATCCAGGGTTTGGAATAAACTGATGTAGAAATTGTCTACTCTTCTGTCTCAAGACAATTTCAACAACAAAAATTCTCAACAATTTCACAACTCTTTCACTGGGATTTCTATGGCAGAAAAGCCTCTTATATTGTTCTAGATTTGGGAGTAATATATGGACTCCTGGGTTCTTTCTCCCTATTTCTGATAGCAGTGAATGTTTTGTGACTCAGCAGAGGGAAGGCATTTAAATTAGCTGTGGAAAGAGGTCATCAACATGGCCAAATGGGCATGGAACATCTCAGGTGTATTCTGTCCTTCAGAACCTTACTGGCACAGATGCTGTAAGATCTGCAGGTGCAGGAGGGCCTTCTTATTCGTCCATTTGTCTATTATATGTTATGCCAACACAAGTATCACTGCATGAATGCAGACAGGTACTGCTGGCAGAACTTCTGAGCAAAACAGTGCAGGTGAACACAATGCATATTTGGTGTCCTTTCCATGAAAACCTGTAAATAGATAAATAAACCTTCTTCCAACATGTATGACAAAGAGGTTTTGCATTGCTGTGGGATCTAATGGTTGGCCATTTCTTGTATCTCTTATGGGTAGAGAGAGCTTCTATTCTTCTAGGTTAAGAAACTCTTATAAAAATCCATCAGGACAAAGTCAGGTTTATTCCCAGTGGAGAGACCTTGGCTTTCAGATAAGCTACGTCATTCACAGGGATCTCGACATTTTCAGACTTATTGACCTGTTGAGAAGCTTCAACTGATAGCACAGATCTTGGATAGGTCTTGGACAGATCTGAAACTCTTTTAAAGAAGTATCTCCAAAATGTATTGAGCAGAAGTGAAATACTTCTTTGGCTACATGGGTTATGGTATAAATTAACTTCAGTTCCTCCTTAATCAAGACATGGATACGTTTTATTTGAAATCCTTGTGTTGGTTTGTTTGTTTGTTTGTTTAATCATCAGTAAAGGGCTCCTCTCTTAGTGTTCTCAGCCTGTCAGTTTAATCAAATAGAAAGGACCAGATTCTTCAAGTCAAGAAACTTTTCCAGGTCAAGGAACTAGATATGGTATTCTGTTTTGCTCTCAAGTTAGGACTGTCTACATTGGAGTTATTGTTATGTCCACTATGCTTGCTGAAGGCTGTTGTGACTTGGTCCTTTTACAGATCACCATGGGGAGGAAAGTCATCAGCAAAGGTCTTCAGAGAAGTCATCATTCATACCTTTTTTTTTTTTTTAAGCTTCCCTCCCCCATCAGTATCAGAACTTAGTCCATAAACCTGTACTTTCTCTTAGGTTCACTCTAGTTGGGGGAAGATGAAAATTCATCTTGGATATTGGAAGAATGTTAGCCTTCAATTTTGTGTACATCAGTAAAGGAAGTCACCTAGACTCCTTCACTTTGATGGAGAGAACAGGATAGATAATTACATTCTGAAGAATTTTGACTTAGGGATGCCTGTTTTTCATAGAATCATAGAATGGCTGGGGTGGAAAGGGACCTCAAAGATCATCTAGTTCCAACCCCCCTACCATGGGCAGGGACGCCACCCACTAGATCAGGTTGCCCAGGGCCTTATCCAACCTGGTCTTGAACACCGCCAGGAATGGGGCATCCCATTTTTCTTCCAGAAAGACTTCAAGCAAAGGCTTTTCCTATGCTCTGCGCTAGCCATGTTACAGATCAATTTGCTTTCTTTCAAAACACTATTCTCTGGTCTAGCAGTTAAATTATTGTTTAGTCAACCTGATACCACAACATTTGAGGCCAACAAAGGCAGCAAATTTCTTATCCTGTAATAACTAGTCACCAAGCTCCCAAGGTGGGAATACTTGGAGGCCAGTGTGAAATCACTAGTGGTTATTTATAACTACACTTCTTAAAGGTTGTCTGTTTATTCATGCTCAGTAGTTTTTCCATCTTCTTAATTATCCTATATACAACTTAGAACTAAAGGAGGTGGCAGGAGTAGCTGGTATGACAGAGAGCTACATGCCACTTTGAAGTCTTCTTAGAATTGGGAGGGCATATGAGTTGAAAACCCTCTTACAAGTGCTGCTGTCTACAATCTGTTTTGTGAGTGCATTTTACGTCTTTAATAAGTATAGTTCATCACTGAGAGATTTATGTTTGACCTATTATGCTTTTTATTTCACTGCTACAAGTAGTAATGCCATGGTATGATCACCAATATTGTAAAGGGAAGACTACTTGCTTTCTTTACCTAGATATCTGTGGAGTCTGTCCAATTACTGAAGCAAGCTTTCCATGCAATTTCTGTGCATTTTTTTTTTATTTGTTTGGTTTTTTTTGTGTGTGTTTTTTTTTTTTTCTGAATAAACATATTTGCCCAGATTTGGTTAAACAACATAGGCAATAACTGCAAGTGATATAAAATATGGGCACTAAAATCAAAGCTTTAAAAAATCCTTTTTCTGGGTTTCTTATGTTTTTATGATGGAGCTTCTTTGCAGGGTCTCTGTTTAGATAGAGAAGTCATCACTATAGGCATTTAAATAATATCTGGATATATCTGGAATTGTATATATATCACTGTAGAATAAACAGACAGTCTGTATTGTTGAAGTCAATTAAAAGAGATGCAGATGTAGGGAAAAAATTGGATGGGTTAGTTTGCCTAACAAGAGTAGACATGTTTTCACTTTAAAAGCTACCATTCATAGAGGGAGGAGGCACAATATAATTTAATTTGAATCATTAGTAATTGGTAAGGTTTTGCTTTGTTGTTTTTTGTTTTGTTTTGCTTTGTTTTGTTTTGTTTTTGTTTTTTTTTCCCAATGAAACAAAGTCTTTGTAAGAAGGACCTACAGCTGGAATATGATAGCTAAAGATAGATGAGCAGTATTTTTCAAATCTTTTTTATGTATCAGCTGACAAGAGGTAGCAGAGAATGGAGAGGGCAAGAGGCTGCCATTTTGAACCCCAGTGTATCTGAGTAACTTAAATCCCTAATTCTTGGTATATTGCCATGGTTTTGCATTAGGATTAATTTGTATTTTGTTTGTGTCATTTTAAAAGGTGATGCGGATGACGCTGTCAACACTGAATTGGCGACGGCGGGAAATGGTGAGGTGGTTGGTAACATGTGCAACAGAAGTAGGTATGTTCTGAGATGCTACTCGAGGGCTCCTGCCTTTTCATGAGTTAATCTTAGATGTCTTGATCTTGCTTATCAGTACCCAAGCTCCGCAAATGTCTCCCACTTCCTGTTGATCTATAAAAATCTTTCATATAGAAGATGTTAATTGTAGTAATGTGCTTGAGCACATGATAGAATAGGCACAAGCCAAGTGAGACAACAGTTGAGTAATGCGGCGTGACTTCCTTCCCCTGCAAGGTAGAGGGGTGCATAACCTTATGGGAAATATCACAGATTTCCCCTTCTCCCCTACACGTTGTGTCTAGGTTTGAGGTTGCAGCAGAGAAAAGACTTGTGGTTATGGACTGTTGCATTGTGTTACAACTTTGCTTGCTCTGAAAAGCCAGGTTTGGGTTGCAGGTGAGACAGCTATCTGGTCAGCTGTGGGGAAGAGGAAACAGAAAACCGGTGAATGAAATACTAAGAACGCCTCCCACCATGTAGGAGGCATGATCTCATAGAGAGGTTCTTATCTTTTTTTAAGCCCCTAGATAAATCTAAGCTTAGAGTGTAATACAGCTTTCTTATGTGCCTATGACATTATGCAGGCCTCTCTGTGCTGAAAAGCAAGCCAAATAGTAATATACCACACAAGGTAATTATTTAACCACACAAGGTAAAAAACAAACAAAAAAGAAACACAAAGAACAAGGATGGAAGCAGTACCAGCCTCATATTTAGAGGACAACAGTGGGAGAATAATGCACTCATCAGGACATTCTGTTCATTTCTGTGCTTTGCCATAGATTTCCTGTGTGTCTTGATGAAGTATTCCTTAGCTTCTGTACTCCAGTTTGCCATCTGCAAGTTGAGGATACAGAATCTAAAAGTGAAGATGAGGGCATTAAAAGCTGTGTAGCTATAAAAAAGTAATAAGAAAAAAAATCAGTACCTGTGATAGTGGGGACAATATAAATATTATGATAAGGGAGCAGTTTTAATTGTCACTGGAGTTGGATTGTGTCTCATAGATGCTTCCTGAGTTTCGGAACTTCATAAGATTACTGCTACTTATTCTATGGATTAGTTTCTTTGCTTTATGCTTAACTGGCAAATTAATGTTGTCAGTAGCTTGGGAAAATACAACTTGCCTTTGTATGCCCTCAGCCAGAAAGCAATTTGTGTCTGCAAATTTTCATGCAATGCTTTTGGTTTATTGCTATTATATCTTTGCTAAGATAATTATTACTGAGAATATCTTACAGATATTAGTGCCTGGGTATTATTTTGTGCAGTTGCGTATTGGCAAATAAAATGCTGTTTTTAATACTGCTTTAAATTAGTTTAACATATTCTAATAGAAGTATCTCATAAAGAACCTATAACGTCATGCAAAGTACTTTTGAGACTTAATCAAGTTGGTAAAGCAGGGAATCTGTTTATTTAAATGAAGCTCTGGTATTCTCTGGCTATGCTGAATTTTTGCATAAGTGAAGGGGTGTGCAGGAAGCATCAGAGTCCTACAGAGAAAACTAGGACCTCTGGGTGTGGTTTAGGTGGGCTCACAGACGTGTGTTAACTGACTCTAGCAATACTAAGGCACTCTAGTTGACTATAAGGTTAAATTTATGGAACCTATCAGTCACTGTTTCACCCCTTCCTCTCCCCACCAAACACAAACACACACACACACCAGGAATAAAGTGATACTAAGGAAAATATTTATTTCAGATAATAG
The DNA here is from genome assembly GCF_963932015.1 of Anas acuta. Classification (NCBI taxonomy): domain Eukaryota; kingdom Metazoa; phylum Chordata; class Aves; order Anseriformes; family Anatidae; genus Anas; species Anas acuta. The sequence continues at coordinate 13,490,505 of NC_089016.1, forward strand.
CCAGTAGTGTATATTGCTCAGAGTATTTCCTTACTAAGGAGCTTGATGTTCAGGTGCATATGAATTTGATAAAAGATGTATCTGAAAACCTTAGGGGAGGGGGTAGGTAGGATTTATTTTTTTTAAGGCATGCCATGATGTTCTATTAAGTGAGCTATTTAGCATACTTTCATGTTCTTTTGTGCATGCACTGTTCCTTGAGATGCTGTCGCGTTAAGGGGTGTGGCCAATTAACCGCTATGGGTCCAGTTGGGTTCAGGGTATTGAACTGTCACGGTCACAGATTCACCAATAATGTAGCACGCCCTCACTCTAGTCACGTTCAATAACTATCACGGCTAGGAACAATGCAATTAAGTGCAGTTTATTACAGCAACAGCTACGCAGGTTCTTTGGATTGCTGGCAATAAATTCACTATCTGCAAAAGCAAGCTAGCATGCATGAAACACGCAGGTACACACCTGATATAACCAAGCATTCGAAACTTACCCCACGGAATCCCAATGGGGGGAGGAGGCGGAGGGGGAGAGGCTCAGCCCACTGAATGATCCCAGAAGTCAGAAGGTATCCTTTGTGATGGTATCTTCCCTAACATCCCCTCTCTCTTTAGCCAATTTATATTATTTTCTACCTTGAGCTTGAGTGACTCTAGTCATGCATATCTTGGTTATAATTGGTAAAATGTTTTCTCACTTTTGTTTAAAGGTATAGGCTCCGAGAAATTCACAGCACGTGCTCAGTGAGGGCTGGTCGCACCTTGGAGGCAGGTAGCTTTTGGGATGGAGGTGTGTTTTGGTATTATGATGATATTATAATGAGCAAAAGTTCACTAGAATAGAGCATTTTGTCAAAAACATGACAGGTCATTGGCTCAGGGTAGCAAATGTGCAGCTTATCGCTCTCGGTGTGCACAAGAACAATCGAGTCCCCACCTGGTCACAGAGCCTAGCCGTGATGTCTCCACTCTGCTCTATGCTCCGTACTGTTCCTTAGAGTCAGCACACCAGGTTCCCCTAGTGCGATAGCATCTAAGGTTGGAAGCCTAGGGGACACTTAGGTAATGCAGCTACACTCCACCCTGAAAGCCTCTTCAGTGCTGTATGTTTTCTTTAAAATGTGAATATTAGTTTAATTTTCCTAGTCACTTTAGGCAATTACTCTGCATAACCCACCCTGTGACTATAGTCACTCAAGCTTCATGACATCTGGAATGTGTCAGGTATATCACATACATTCTTGGGACGAGGATTATCGAGTGCATGCATATCGTGTAGGGATAGTAAACGTTTCATCATAGTCCAGAGTTTAACATACAAACTAATTGTTAGCATAAAGCATAATACAGTGAGTATTAACAAAACAACAACAGGGTGAAGCATCTTGTTGAAGATTCCCATGGCAGTTGACAACCATCCAAACAATGTGTCCCACCAACAGTGTTTATCATGTTTCTTTACTCTTTGCGTCACTCGATGTATTTTTCTATATCATGATGGACAGTAATCAAAGTCTTTCATCCATTTTCTCAAACTTGTTTCATAAACTGTTTCAGATCTTCATGTAACAGTAAATTCTTCACCAGGGTAAGGTTCATTCCAATAGGCGTAGGCAGCAGATCATGGAGTATACTTTCAGTGGGTAAAGTTCCTCCTTCTCCCTGTTGTGATTTAACCTGGCCGGCAGCTAAACACCACACATCTGATCGTTCACCCTCCCCTCTCCCTCTCTGGGATGGGGGAGAGAAACCGGAAAGTGAAGTCTGTGGGTTGAAATAAAGACAGTTTATTAAGACAGGATAACAATAACAATAACAATAACAATAACAATAACAATAACAATAACAATAATGTGTACAAACAAGTGATGCACAATGCAATTGCTCACCATCCGCTGACCAATGCCCATCCTATCCCCGAGCAGCTGGCCCCCCCACTCCGGCTAGCCACCCCTATATATTGTTTAGCATGACATCAGATGGTATGGAATACCCCTTTGGCTAGTTTGGGTCAGCTGTCATGGGTCTGTCCCCTCCCAGCTCCTGCTGCACCCCTAGCCTACCTGCTGGCAGGACAGAGCAAGAAACTGAAAAGTCCTTGACTTGGTGTAAGCACTGCTCTGCAACAATTAAAACATCGGCATGTTATCAGCACTCTTCTCATCCTAATCCAAAACATAGCACCCTACCAGCTACTAGGAAGAAAATTAACTCTGTCCTAACTGAAACCAGGACATATATCCACCCCTTATTCCATACCATTTATGTCATGCTCAGGTTCCACCCTTTCCAAGACATTCTATTTAATCACCATTTTTCATCTATGGTATATAGCAATCATGGTAGTGATGACATACAGAATTATATAATAATTCAAATAATACAATTCACCTCATGAGCTATTCTCACCCAGTATTAAATCCCCTTGAGGTACACACCGGACCTCCCCTTTCTTTTGCATTACCCACCAAGTACGTCCAGGTCCCTGAGCAAAAGCAATCCCAGGAATGGGTTTGCCTTTTCCTGAGGCAGGGGTAGCCCAGACTGTTTTACCCAGCATGTTTCTTACATGCACTACAGGAACTTTATCCCCTTCTACAGTACGTAACAGGTTTGATTGGGCAGGTCCAGCTCAGTTGGCAGATCCCCTAGTATCGACTAACCAGGTGGCCTTTGCCAAATGCGTATCCCAATGCTTGAATGTCCCAGCACCCATTGCTTTCAGCGTAGTCTTTAACAGGCCATTGTATCGCTCAACTTTCCCGGAGGCTGGTGCATGATAGGGGATGTGATACAGCCACTCAATACCATGTTCTTTGGCCCAAGTGTCTATAAGGTTGTTTCGGAAGTGAGTCCCATTGTCTGACTCTATTCTTTCTGGGGTGCCATGTCACCATAGGACTTGCTTTTCAAGGCCCAGGATAGTGTTCCGGGCGGTGGATATGTTTCCAGCCATCCAGTGGTTGCTTCCACCATTGTAAGTACGTGGCGCTTGCCGTTGCGGATTTGAGGGAGTGTGATGGAATCCATCTGCCAGGCCTCTCCATATTTATATTTCAGCCATCGTCCTCCATACCAAAGAGGCTTTGACCGTTTGGCTTGCTTGATTGCAGCACATGTTTCACAATCATGAATAACCTGTGCTATAGCGTCCATGCTCAGGTCCACCCCTTGATCACGAGCCCATCTGCATGTTACATCCCTGCCTTGATGGCCTGAGGTGTCATGGGCCCATCGGGCTATAAATAATTCACCTTTATGTTGCCAGTCCAGGTCCACCTGAGCCACTTCAATCTTAGCAGCTTGATCCACCTGCTGGTTGTTTTGATGTTCTTCAGTAGCCCAATTCTTGGGCACATGAGCATCTACGTGGCGTACCTTTACAACCAGGTTCTCTACCCGAGCAGCAATATCTTGTCACAATGCAGCAGCCCAGATGGGTTTGCCCCTGTGCTGCCAGTTGCTCTGCTTCCATTGCTGTAACCACCCCCACAGGGTATTTGTTACCATCCATGAATCAGTATAGAGATAGAGAACTGGTCACTTTTTCGTTCAGCAATATCTAAATCCAGCTGAATGGCTTTCACTCCTGCAAATTGACTCAATTCACCTTCTTCCTCAGCAGCTTCTGCAACTCGTTGTGTAGGACTCCATACAGCAGCCTTCCATCTCCGATGCTTTCCCACAATACGACAGGACCCATCAGTGAACAGGGCATATTGCTTCTCATTTTCTGGTAGTTGAAGATGGAAGGAGTTAGACCAATGGGAGGCCGAGTTGGTACATTTTCAAGTGTCTGTGGGAGCAGAAGCTTCTTGTCCTTTACAATCGACGTGGATGTCACTGTACCAATTATAAATTTGAATAGCAATTCAGTGCCTCTGTAACCCCAAAGACAGCACACAATTATAGGTTTGGTGTTGTGGTTTAACCCGGCCGGCAGCTAAACACCACGCAGCCGTTCGCTCACCCTCCCCCCTCCCTCTCTGGGACGGGGAGAGAAATGGAAAGTGAAGCCCGTGAGTTGAGATAAAGACAGTTTAATAAGACAGGAAAATAATAATAACAACAACAACAACAACAACAACAACAACAACAACAACAATAATAATAATAATAATAATAATAATAATAATAATAATAACAATAATAATAATAATAATAATACAATGATGATAATAGTACTACTACTAATAATATGTACAAACAAGTGATGCACAATGCAATTACTCACCACCCGCTGACCGATGCCCAGCCTAACCCCGAGCAGTCCGGCCCCCTCCCCCGGCTAGCCACCCCTATATATTGTTTGGCATGACGTCAGATGGTATGGAATACCCCTTTGGCTAGTTTGGGTCACCTGTCCTGGGTCTGTCCCCTCCCAGCTCTTACTGCACCCCCAGCCTGCCCGTTGGTAGGACAGAGCAAGAAGCTGAGATGTCCTTGGCTTAGTATAAGCACTGCTCTGCAACAATTACAACATCGGGGTGTTATCAGAACTCTTCTCATCCTAAGCCAAAACATAGCATTCTACCAGCTACTAGGAAGAAAATTAACTCTGTTCTAACTGAAACCAGGACATTTGGTGAAAATAAAATTGTTCCAGCAAATAGAATTTGGTTCAGTTATTTTGCTACAACCGGTACTATAGTTTTGTGGTCTGGAAGAATCAGCATAAATTGTCTTAATTTCAGTCAGCCTATTGTAAGTAGACCCATTAGTTATTTGGCAACTGATTTGTATTGTCTGGCCTGAAGTGGCTTGAAGTTCAGTCATTCAAAGTGAATCATTCCAACTCCATTCATCTTTCGAAAATATCTTTTTTTTTTTTTTTTTTTTTTTTTTTTTCCATTATAAACTAAAGTAGAGAGATTTAGGTAATTTATATTTTGCAGTGTTCCAACACTTGCACTATACTGTGACAATGCATGGTTCCAAGGGTCATTATGAGATGTCACAATGAAACACCTCAGCTCCATGTACAACCACAGTAGCTAAGTTTATGTTTTCCCTGATAGCACGTGTTCCCATAATCCAGTGTATTTAACCTGGACTTGGGACCACGGCCATTTTGGGTCTTTTTGGCTATGAACCAAAAGGGATTGCATTAAGGTCAGGGTAAAGCATAGCATTATCAATCCAAACTGCTGATTTGTGATTCTCCAGCTGTCCAAAAGCAGTTCAGTCAGGATTCCTGTGAACACAAAAGGAAAGAATATATGCTCAGTTGTATTCAACCATCAGGGTTAGAAAAAGGGTGAGATAAAAATCTTTGACTTCCCAAGTGTAGGGATTTTTGGGGATAGTTAACACCATTGCTGCTGTTCCAATCTGAGGCATTTTCACCAGCACAGGTTGTCCAGTATAAAATCCTGTAGGATGTTCTAGTATATAATAAACCTTTGGGGTGATTGTATTGGTTGACGCACAGAAGGCTTTCAGTATCTCTGCCATTCTGCCATGTTTGGAACTGCGGCAGTCAAAGGTGCAGTGTTAGCATTCAACTGTCTGTAATCCACTGTAAAACGCTGTTGCCCGGTTGGTTTCTTTATGGGCCACACCGGTGAATTGTAAGGTGAATGAGTCCTTTTAATAATGCCTCTTTCTTCCAATTATGTTACCACACCATCAATCCCCATAAGTGCTGCTGCTGGCGACGGATGTTGCTGAACATTAATGATTTTAGCAGGGGGTAAGGGTATGGATGTTTGTAACAGACTCAGTCTCACTGTGCCTGAATCCACTTGATATGTCATGAAACTCCACACAGTCCCATCTGGGATTTTCCACATTTGCCCATGCAGTATGTCAAATCCTAAAATATTAGTATATGCAGCAACAACTAATACTTCTACCCTGGTTAATTTCTGTTCCTCTGGCAGCCAGAGTGAAATTTTTGTGGTGGGGCATTGTTTTTCCACACTGTTGATTCCCGTGAATTTAACCCTGCATCGACCAGGTCTTATGCCCAGGGTTTGTGCTGTCTCGTGTAATTAACAACATTTGGGCCCTGGTGTCAATGAGAAAGTTTACCAATATTTTTCGGGGTCCAACGGGAATGGGGCCAGAGTGTTCATTAGAGAGCCATTGAATTGCTAATACCTGCCGAGCAGGGTGGCTCACTGCCTTCCCAGGGATAGTGTTTTTTGCTGAGCTTCCTCCTCGTCAATTAGGCTCGGTGCAGAAGGTGCACTTTCCTTATGGGTCGGGGGTTTTCTGGTTAGGCAATTCTTCCCAGCTGGAATATTTTTCTTACCCAGAGATCAGACTAATGTAGAGGTCCTCCGTAGAGGCACAACACAAGAATGGTCAGGGTGCACCCAAAGCTAGGGCCTTACGCCACAACTCACCCCGTTCCTTATTAAGTTTCAATCTCTCTTTGAATTTGGGTATCTGGGGTTTTCAGTATGGATTTGGCAAACTCACCGGGAGTGATCTGGGGGCTTAGTACTGAATGAACTAATATCTATATCTTGTAGGCCACAGATAAGAGGGGTTAATTGAGCTGGGTTGATAGGAGGTAACAGCGGGGATTTCCTGAATTCGTATCTTTCACATATCGCCTGAATGCAGGCTGCTTTCTGTACTGCTACAGCCAGGTCAGAATAGTTTGTGGCTCTAATTTCCAGTGGTTCCCCTCTCTCCTGGGGATCTATATCCCCTGCCCAGTATACAGCTCATTCAGTTATAGAGTAATTATGGTCTCCTGGTGTGGTAGTTAAAAATACTCCTGGTCCCCCAAAACCTCTTGCTTCTTCCTCATTCAACATAATTTGGTCTCCTCCTTCAAGAGAAACTCGCCACACATACTCGACTTCCGAGTCTCCTGACTGCCTTGAGAACTTCTCCTGTATTCTTATCAACTCTGCTGGCGACCATGGGATTGTTCGCACAGTAGTGAGGATTTCATCTTCATCATCAACAGTGGTCTCAGTTTTAACTAAAGGTCTCAAAGAAATCGATTGATGTTCAGAATCATCAGTCTTACTGGTATAACCAAGTGTTCAAATCTTACCCAAAAATGTCCCAGTGAGGGAGGAAGACACCACCGTGACTTCTGGTTATACCGACCACTTCCGAAGCAGATCGAACTCCCTCATATGCTGCCAATACCTCCTTTTCGGTTGGAGTGTAGCAGGCCTCAGATCCTCTGTATCCCTGACTCCAAAACCCCAGGGCCCGACCTCGAGTTTCCCCAGGTTCTTTCTGCCACAGGCTCCAGGTGTGGCCATTCTCCCTGGCTGCGGTGTAGAGCACATTCTTTACTTCTGGTCCTGTTCAGACTGGCCCAAGGGCTACTGCATGAACTATTTCCTGCTTGATTTGTTCAAAGGCTTGTCGTTGCTCAGGGCCCCATTCAAAATCATTCTTCTTACGGGTTACTTGGTAGATCGGGTTTACAATCAGAATGTAATTCGGAATATGCATTCTCCAAAACCCCACGAAACCTAGGAAAGTTTGTGTTTCTTTTTTGCTAGTTGGTGGAGACATAGCTGTTATTTTGCTGATCACATCCATTGGGATTTGACGACGTCCATCTTGACATTTTATTCCTAAAAACTGGATCTCTCGTGCAGGTCCTTTGACTTTATTTTGTTTTATGGCAAAACCGGCCTTCAGAAGGATTTGTACTATTTTCTTCCCTTTCTTGAAAACTTCCTCTGCTGTGTCACCCTACACAATGATGTCATCGATGTACTGCAGGTGTTCAGGAGCTCCCCCTTGCTCCAGTGCAGACTGGATCAGTCCATGGCAAAGGGTAGGGCTGTGTTTCCACCCCTGGGGCAGTCGATTCCAAGTATATTGGACTCCCCTCCAAGTGAAAGCAAACTGTGGCCTGCACTCTGCTGCTAGAGGGATGGAGAAAAATGCATTAATGATATCAATTGTGGCGTACCACTTGGCTGCCTTTGATTCCAGTTCATACTGGAGTTCTAGCATGTCTGGCACAGCAGCACTCAGTGGTGGTGTGACTTCGTTCAGGCCAGGATAGTCCACTGTTAGTCTCCACTCACAGTTAGACTTTCGCACTGGCCATATGGGACTATTGAAAGGTGAATGAGTCTTGCTGATCACTCTTCGGCTCTCCAATTGACGAATTAGCTTATGGATTGGAATCGGGGAGTCTCGGTTGGTGCGATATTGCTGCCGGTGCACAGTTGTGGTAGCGATTGGCACTTGCTGTTCTTCGACCCTCAGCAGCCCCACAACAGAAGGGTCCTCCGAGAGACAGGACAAGGTAGACAATTGTTTAATGCCCTCTGTCTCTAAGGCAGCTATGCCAAAAGCCCACCGGAGCCCTTTTGGGTCTTTGAAATATCCTCTTCTATGTCTATGCCAAGGATGCACGGAGTAACCAGGCCAGTCACAATACGGTGCTTTTGCCACTCATTCCCAGTTAGACTCACTTCAGCCTCCAATACAATTAACTGCTGGGATCCCCGCAACACCCCATAAATACAGATGGGTTCTGGCACTTTATAGCTTGTTGGCATTACAGTACATTGTGCACCGGTGTCTACTAAAGCCTTATATTTCTGTGTGTTTGACGTGCCAGTTCATCGAATCCACACAGTCCAATAAACTCGAATGGTCCTTTCCTCCCCCTGCCTGGAGGCAGAGCCCCCCTAATCCTGGTCAGAATCTTCTTCGTTTCTGTGTTTAAAGGACTGCCTGATGGAAACTGGAGCAGCAAGTTTTTTCAGAGAACCCCTTTTTCCTGATTGTTTTCTTTTGCAACTCACGTACCGGTGCCTCTAGGGTTGAGGTAGATTTTCCATCTCATTTTCTCATGTCCTCTCCATGGTCACGTTGGTAAAACCCCAGGGTGGCACGGGGTGTGTACCCACCATATTGTCTTCCTTGCGCGGATAGATGCTTACCCCTGACAGCTGAGACACTGCTTTGTACAGGTGCGGAGGAGAATAATCTCTCTTCAAGTTGGTGAACCTTTTCAGAAAGTTTCTCCCAAGTGTTCTCTTTCGGTCGGTGGACACTGGTTGGTTCAGGTGGGGAGGACGATAGATTCTCTTCATGTTGGTGAACCTTTTCAGAAAGTTTCTCCACAGCTGAGACGCAGGCCTGTAAGGAAGGGGAGAGACTTTCTTCGTACTGCTGGAGTTGTTTAGCCACTTCATCCACTGTGGGTTCCTCATCCTCTTTCCAGGCCATTATTACCAATGAGCTGGCATGTGATGATGGTGCACTCTGTACAAACATCTGCCACATGGTTCGTGTACACTTGACTTCATCTGTGGATATTTGTCCGTTGTCTAGGTCCTCATAAATCACCTTCCGTGCAGCTAATTCCCTCAGGTACTGGATTCCCTTCTCCATAGTGGTCCACTTGCCTGGTAGACATACAAGTTCTTCCTTGAAGGGATACCTTTCCTTCATAGCTGAGAGGAGACGCCTCCAGAGGCTTTAAGGCCATGCTCCATCTCCAATGGCTTTGGCAGTGCCTGCGTTCCTAGCAAGGGATCCCAGCCACCTGGCTTCCCTGGCCTCTAATTCCACACAATTGGCTCCGCTGTCCCAGCACTGTAGCAGCCAGGTGATAATCTGCTCACCTATACAGTGACCAAAATCTTTTCGCACATCTTGTAGATCCTGCTGGTATAGGTTTTGGGTAATTACTGTTGATTTTTCGACATCCTCATCTTCATCCTCCTGCACCTCTGATGGCCCAGCATCATCTTCTCTATACCTAGACCTAGCAGAAGACTCTCTGCGTTCTAAATGACCACATCTAAATGACCACAGCTGCACATTGAGAAAAAAAGTTCAAATTACCTTTCAATGTGAGGGCTGCTTTTAAGTGATGTAATGAGACCAAATGAGCCAGAACTTGTTATCCAAATTGTTTTAAATATCAATTAAAACAGTTCATTTTTTACACCAAGGGATTAAAGCTTATCTTTTATGTTGTTTTTTTTTGTTTGTTTGTTTTGTTTTTTGTTGTTGTTCTATGCATTTCAGTGGTTGTTACAGAGTTTGCACATTAGCTTTTGTTTTAATGTCCCTTTCCAGTCTGTTATCTGGGTTGGCCTTTCTTGATGAAGCACATCCCCTTGTATGTACTGGTAACTTCCTAGACTTTGCTAAAAATGTTATCTCTTGCTGAACATCTGTATTTGCTAGTCTTTATCAGTTATTGCTAATCCTTTCTTTCTTTCCAAGGTGTTTATGCACTGGATAGCATCATGCAAAGCTGGTTTACACTTTTCACTCCAACAGAAGCCACTAGTATTGTTGCTACAACAGTGATGTCCAACAGCACCATTGTCCGTCTGCATCTGGACTGCCATCAGCAGGAGAAGCTGGCTGGCAGTGCTAGGACGCTTGCTCTACAGTGTGCCATGAAGGATCCTCAAAACTGTGCCCTCTCTGCACTGACCTTATGTGAAAAGGATCACATAGCTTTTGAGACTGCTTACCAAATTGTTCTAGATGCTGCTACAACTGGCATGAGCTACTCACAACTTTTTACTATAGCACGATACATGGAACACCGTGGTTACCCCATGCGGGCCTACAAGCTGGCCACTTTGGCCATGACGCATCTCAGCCTGAGTTACAATCAGGATACACACCCTGCTATTAATGATGTTCTGTGGGCATGTGCACTCAGCCACTCTCTTGGGAAAAATGAGCTAGCAGCTATAATACCTCTGGTGGTCAAAAGTGTCAAATGTGCAACAGTACTGTCAGACATTTTGCGTAGGTGTACTTTGACTACTCCGGGCATAGTGGGACTTCATGGAAGGAGGAACTCTGGTAAGCTCATGTCACTGGACAAAGCCCCTTTAAGGCAACTCTTGGATGCCACAATCGGAGCCTACATTAATACGACTCATTCACGTCTCACTCACATCAGCCCTCGACACTATAGTGAGTTTATAGAGTTCCTTAGCAAGGCCCGAGAGACCTTCTTAATGGCTCATGATGGACATATCCAGTTTACACAGTTTATTGACAACCTAAAACAAATCTACAAAGGCAAAAAGAAACTGATGATGTTGGTTCGTGAACGCTTTGGTTGATGAAAATGTGTGAATTTGGATGGGGGGTTGGGGGGAGGGAAAGGGTGGTTTGTTTCTACTTGAGCCTGCCTTTGTATCCTTTTTAACTTAAAGAAACAGAGCCACACCGGTATTATATGTGTATAGTTATATTGAGTTTGCAAACTAAACTGTCATGTTGTGAAAGTTTGTGTGTTTATTGTTTATTTTTTTTCTCCTTTTTTCTGTTATGTATGAGAGAGAGAGAGGTTAAAAAAGGTTTGGTTTACACTGAGTATATGTTGTCAAGTGGCAAAAGCCCACATCGCTCTCCTGTTCTTTCTGTATATGTTCACAGCCTCAAAAAACAAGCATATATTGCAATGGCTTTAAGAAACAAACAAAACACCTCCATCCTGTGATAAGTACCTCGAATGGATCCAGCTTTACTCCTTTGTAACTCATCCTTACATTTCAGCATATTTAAACAAAGCAACAAATGAAATACTAATAGTTATAAGGCTGACCACGTGGCTTTCCAGTGCTGTTCATCCAGAAGCATGGCACACAATGCTTGTGCATGTGGAAACTTAGCAACTGTCAACATACATTCTCAGGGATTTATCAAAAAATAATAATAAAAAAGAATGAAAGCATTTATTGTACTGTATATATATTATAGTATATGTCTGAATACTGAAAAATATAACATTAATTTATAAAAAAAACTCTATGTAATGCAAAATACTTGAAGCTGCAGTAGCTTGGTTTTAAACAAAAAAGAAAACCTACGAGAAGGATTAAAGTGCGCCTTGCTTCAGGGTTGGCTTAGGTGGTGAACTATATGCTGGGCATCTATGCAGAGCCACCTTTTGGATAGCATGGTTGGACTGATACCTATTGGGGGAAGGTGTTTTATATATATATATGTATATATATATACACACATGCTTGTAACAGGCACTATAGTAAAGAGGGACAACAAAAAATACGCAGCGAGAGCAGCAAGCCTTAGCATTAAGAATATAGTGTGCCAGAATTGGGGTTTGTGCCTCCTAGCCTAGAAAGCTTAAAGAAATATCCTTTTGACACAAAACACATAATGTTTTCCAAAATGATTGACATGACATGTTATGCCTTTGCAGTGAGCTAACCTTTGTGCACAAATAACATATATATATTATATATATATACCTTCTGCATAGGTATTTTGACTTTGTGCAGGACAGAAAGTTGTGTAGGTATGACTATTTTACTTTTCAGTTTATTTTTTAAATATATTTTATTTTCTCTAGAATTACTCAAACAAAAACAGCCTTCTATCTTGCCTTGTCTTAATGCTTTAAAATAACCAAACTGAAGATCTAATTACCAAACTGTTCATTATATTATTAAATACCAACTTTGGTTACAGTACAATGTCTTCACTTTAGCTGATGGTTCTGTATCCTTGTGCTTTTTAAAGCAGTTTTTATGTTTTGGTGCAAAAGTTGTCCAGTGTCTCTTGTTCCCTTCATTAGAGAACATGATAGAGGTATGTTTGGTAGGTATTTTTGTTTAGAAAAACTATTTAATGCTCTCCGTTTTATTTATTATAATAGGTAAAAAGGTTGTACTTCATCATCCATGTAAACATACTCATGAAGTTGAAATTAATTAAGATTTGATACACTGATATCAATTTATTTATGTAACTAAATCACTGTTTTATAAACTTGTTAATGATCAACAGTTTTTTTTGGTTTGATTAAAATTAGTTTTTTGAAAGTTGATTCTGCCTCCTTTATGTTGTTTGTTACTGGAGTTGAATTGTGAATGAATGGTTCGTAGATCCTAAATGCCCAGCTTAAAACTTTGGTCCATTATAGTGGTAAGCAATATGATCACCAAGAACAAGAAATAAATGTTTTGTTCCTCAAAAATCTGCTGATTAGTGGCAGTGCTCACAAGTGCACCAGCTTCTGTCCAAAAGATGGAAGTAGACTTGGTGCATCATAGGAGGCACAAAATGCTGCCTGCAATTGAAAGATGTGTGGTCTATAGACTTGGCATATTGCCCTGGTGGGATGGTAGAGTGCCATATTCACACTTCATGGATTATTTAGGTGGGTATGAGAGTTGAGATGTACTGCAAATAAAAACAAGGACAGTTCTTGCTGTTCTTTGCTCGACTTTTCATGTTGTGTATATTTTGTGTATTCTGAACTGTGCAGCTCGCTCCACACAGCACAGAGACTTTGCTCACAGCTGAGAGCTAATATACCTGCTTTTTGGGAGCCCTTGCTCTGTAGGATTTGTGTAGGTTTTCTAGCCCTCAGTGAATAATAGGATATGGCATGGTTGAAAATTGAAGAGGTGAGTTTTTTACTTTGCCAAGATCTAAGTTCATAAGATCATAAGTTCATAAGTTCATAAGATCATAAGTTCAACAAGGCCAAGTGCCGGGTCCTGCACCTGGGGCGCAATAACCCCAAGCAGAACTACAGGCTGGGAGATGAATGGTTGGAGAGCTGCCAGGCAGAGAAGGACCTGGGAGTGATGGTGGACAGTCGGCTGAATATGAGCCAGCAGTGTGCTCAGGTGGCCAAGAAGGCCAACGGCATCCTGGCTTGTATCAGAAACACTGTGACCAGCAGGGCTAGGGAGGTGATCGTCCCCCTGTACTCGGCTCTGGTGAGGCCGCACCTCGAGTACTGTGTTCAGTTTTGGGCCCCTCGCTACAAGAAGGACATCGAGGTGCTTGAGCGGGTCCAAAGAAGGGCGACGAAGCTGGTGAGGGGCCTGGAGAGCAAGTCCTATGAGGAGCGGCTGAAGGAGCTGGGCTTGTTCAGCCTAGAGAAGAGGAGGCTCAGGGGTGACCTTATTGCTCTGTATAAGTACATTAAAGGAGGCTGTAGTGAGGTGGGGGTTGGCCTGTTCTCCCATGTGCCTGGTGACAGGACGAGGGGGAATGGGCTAAAGTTATGCCAGGGGAGTTTTAGGTTAGATGTTAGGAAGAATTTCTTTACTGAAAGGGTTGTTAGGTACTGGAACGGGCTGCCCAGGGAGGTGGTGGAGTCACCATCCCTGGAAGTCTTCAAAAGACGTTTAGATGTAGAGCTTAGGGATATGGTTTAGTGGGGACTGTTAGTGTTAGGTCAGAGGTTGGACTCGATGATCTTGAGGTCTCTTCCAACCTAGAAATTCTGTGATTCTGTGATTCTGTGATCTTTATTATCTTAGGCATGTTATATGATGTCATATTTGACTATATGATCTGAAGACTTTCATTTTCTTTTTTAGTATCTTCAGCTGAAATGAGAATTAGCATGCAGCAAGCAATTATCAAAGATGCCAGTGTACTCATGAATTCTGACAGTGAGACTTGTGTCACCAGAAGATTAAGGAGGAAAAGGTCTGAATCTTTGTACAAATTCTCATGTAAATATGAGTTTTTACCAAGTCTTCCTAACAGCTGAGTTGTCCTGACCTGTAGTACTAATGTTCTCTAGCTTCTGCAACTTCTATCCCTTCCAAGTATTGGATTCTCATTATGTTTTGAAGTTTCTCATGAATTTTCTGTTACAGACAATAAGAAACAACAGGATACCTCATTTTGTAGTAGGGTTGGCATAGTTTTCTTTTGCCTCTTAAAAATAATTCAATATTATGGATATTGTGGACTATGGAGATTGCAAAACAGAAGCCTGTTTGAAAAGAAGGCTTTAGAATTAAATGCAGTTCTGATGGTTGGAACCTGCTTTTGATGAGATGAATGGCTTATTCTTCCTTCAAAATGGATGGACGTTTACTTCATGTCCTTTCATGACTGACTAATATCTCTTGTGTATTCTTAGTGGTGCTGCACAGTACAGTTCACACTATGTTAAAAACCTTCATGGACCAACAGAGACTTGGCCAATATCTCTAGTTTAGATATGTACTACTCTTGTTTTGTGGAGGTAGGGAGAGTCCAGGGAAAAGATTCCAGGAAAAAAAAAATAAAATCTCAAGTCTCTTTTGGTGAAAACTGTGATCAAATATTTCTAATGTAATTTCTAAAATTACATATTTGAATTAATTTTGCAGTATAAAGAAACCTAATCAAAATATGTCTCAAATTGCTTATCTTCTCTTCAGAGCTATATCTTTGAGGTATGCAACTGAACACCACTGTTATCATTGTTTCAAAATGCTTTAATGTTTTTCAATACTCCCCTAAATTAGAACTTTTTTTTTTTTTTAATCCAGAGTCTCTGTTTAGTACTGAAGGAAACTGAACATAATTCTCCCATATCACAGACTAACACTGAATCTTCATTCTTTTGGTGAGTTGAGTGAACTCCTGAAAGATGTGATGTTCATTCTGTATTATGAGATTATGTCTTGTGGCCCAAGAAACTGACTTTTGCCCCTAAGTTCATTTTCAAAATTTCCTTTACAGTCTACTGATTCTGCCAGAACATAATTCAGCAGAGATTTTTATTATCTAAATTACATTACTTTCATTTAGCTTTTTAGTGTTTCAACACTTCATTTCCACATCATTTTCCCTTTAGAGAAAAACTGCTCAGCTTTTCAGCGTGAAAGAGAAAAGGCACCTATGGGAGACTCAGGCTTCAGATACTAAGGTGCAACTGAAATCCAAGACAGCTTAGCTTCCCTCTCAGTACTTCATGTCTTATTCTCAAAATCTTTTGGTTTTAATGCCATGACAGTAAAGCTAAATCTGGATTTGCATGTACATGACAAGGAGTTTATTAGATTTTTTTAAAGTGAAACTGTAGGTAATATTCTGAAGCTAGAGTTGTGACTACAAGACAGGGTCTGTAGAACACCACGGCTGTCTAGTAGAACTGATGGAGCTCTTTAAAAATTATGAATTTGCTAATATATGCAATCAATACTTTGGATGACCAATCAACAGTTTTTGCTGTACAGATGAAATCCTGGAAGCCTTTTTTTTTAAATTTTTTCTCTCTTTTTTTTGAATATCAAAAAGCAAAATTGGCTTCCTAGTATTTTTAAGTATAGAAGATACTCTGAGTGCTTTGTATTAGTAAATTTCTATTCGACAAAAAAAAACAACGTATTCCATCAATTTCTTTGTATATCCATACAAAGTTTCACGTTGTAAGCTTTCAAAAAATTCTGTGAAAGTCACTTTTCAATAATGCTTTAGTGTTCTGTCAGTTTAGTTTGAGCTGCAATTTTCTTTCAGTTTTGTCTAGTAGCAATTAAATTTTTATATAAGTGGTTATAAGTAACATAAGTGCATCAAAACTGGGATGCAGTTTACATGGAAGGAAATTTTATTTTTTGAATTGTGCCAATTTCAATATGTAGTTCCATAGAGTAGATTTGCACTAGAAGTAAATTTATTTCACTAAGAAACCTTCATTTTGATTTTAAATATGGATTTTCACTGAAAAATCATCCAGCCTTCCTTTTCTTTTTAATAAAAAATAAAAACCAAAAATCCTGATAATTCATCTTCTTTTAATCCAGGATATAACTTGCATAAATAGTAATATAGCTGGTACCTTTACAGGATTGGGAAATGTCCTGGTTTCAGTTAGAACAGAATTAATTTTCTTCCTAGTAGCTGGTGGAATGCTGTGTTTTGGCTTAGGATGAGAAGAGTGCTGATAACACCCCGATGCTTTAATTGTTGCAGAGCAGTGCTTATACTAAGCCAAGGACATCTCAGCCTTTTGCTCTGTCCTGCCAACAGGCAGACTGGGGGTGCAGTAAGAGCTGGGAGGGGACAGACCCAGGACAGGTGACCCAAACTAGCCAAAGGGGTATTCCATACCATCTGACGTCATGCTAAACAATATATAGGGGTGGCTAGCTGGGGGGAGGGGACAAAAGCAAAGCTTTCCCAACAATAGCAGAATCTATGCTCCTGGTGTTCTATTATAGGTGGTCTCCAGTGTGTTCCTGGAATCAAAAGGTAGCAGAAGAGATGCAGATGTCCCATCCTAATTTAACTGTCTAGGTCACAACTTCTGAACTGTGAACTGTCCTGTCAGCTCAGGAGCCAGTCAGTGAGTAGAGTCACTTACTGAGTTTTGTATCAACTGCGTTTCATTGTTATAACTTCATTTTCTCTCTCTTTAGTCTTTGTAGGTTTGTACATGTAATTTCAAGAGATTTGTATTTGGAAAAATGTTCATCTGGAAGATGATGTGCATGGTATTTCTTGCTTGGGGTCTGATGATGTAAAATGAGCAATGGAGCTATTACTTGGTAACTGCAGTCCGTGGACAAGCTCTGCTTGGGCTGTGTTGGAAGTATCCATAGAGCAGTGAATAAGAAAGGTGAACTACTTGTAGTTCAGGAGCTGATGAGCTGAGACCTAAGGCAGCAGACACAGCTAGCATGGAGAACCAGCACTGTCTGACTTTCCAACTCAACACTCCTCCATTGGAATCATTTGTCCAACCACAAAAAGCCTTTATTTGGTGTCCTGGGAATCAAAGGCAAATCACTGTTCATAGAAGGATTCTGGAAAGTTTAAAAATGGATGGAGATGATTAAGGACAAATTTAAATATTCCTCTGGTGAAGTTGCTGGAATTACATAAAGGCTCATCTTGGCACACATTTCAGTGAAGCCTGTTAGTTATGAGAATAAAAGTGGTGATAGAAGTAGTGCTAAATTCTTCCCAGTCAGTGGGCAGGAAAAATAATTTGGGGTTTGTGGCCTCCAATTCCAAATGACCTGAATCTCATTAAACAGCACAATGGCTAAATGTAATGCTTTCTTTATCTCCTAGCTTTTCCTTCACACAGGAAAATATGTCAGGCAGACTGCAACTCATCTCTTAGACACGTTACCAAAGGAAGAACTGAAGTTCTCTCCCTCTTCTGAAAACAAGGGGTCTGGGACAAACATTGTCCTTGCTCAGGCCAATTTGCCTACATGTTAAGGAACCTTTAGCAGCACAACCAAAGCAATTCAGAAGGATAAGGTTGCAAAAGGTAAATTGCATGAAAGGCTTTCCCAACAAGATCCTATTTGTATACTGCTATACAGCAGTTGTTCACATACATGAGTAGAAACCGTTTTCTAAGGAAAAAGTTAGTTTTTTTCTGCATCTAATTAACATTTTAAACATGTTTAATATATTGTCATGATAACTAAAAATATCCAGAAATAATCACCAAAGTGGAAGATGTGATTGTCCTCATTGCTAAAAGGAACAAATGTACCTAAAGAAAATTTCTTCACAATCACCTGCCAAGGCAATTTTCCCTGGGGGCAGGTGCATTCTTCAGCTTGCAGGGGGATTCCTGCATCAAGGCAACCCCAGGGAGTAGAGGGAGCTGCCAGCACCTGTCAGCCCTCACAAAAGCAGATGATGAGGCTTCAGCAGGGCCAGCAGCAGCAGCCACCCTCACATACAAAAGCTGCCCCTAGGGAGCTTGAGTGACTAGGGTGTGGTGCAGTAATTTCAGTGGGAAGCTGTGCATGGAGGGCAAAAGGTGGGTTGCTTTCTATTCTGGGAGCAATGGAGGAAGGCACCTTCTACTGAAATAGAAATGGTGTCCATGCGCCAGCTGGGCTGAGGCTGAAACCCAGACAAAGGGGCCACAACATCCCCAGACAGATGACTACACTCAAACAGACCTCTGGAGGACCAAAAGAGCTTCCCAAAACCTCAGTTCCAGGGAACTCCAGAATGCAGAAGTCTGCCTATGTCCTGAAGGCAGAGGTGGGTGTCATGGATGCAGGTGTGCCCAGGTGGATGAACTTTTCAAACAAGTGGCTCTGTTATGAGAGGAACTCACCCGGCAATGTAGCATCCAGGAATCCAAGCGGGAGATTGATAAATGGTATTATGCACTGACACGGTCCAAGCAACAGCCCTACCTTAAGTCCTGGCAAGGGGAACGTGAACTAACTTTGAGCCCTCAAGCAACAAACTTGAATGACTGTCGTGGTTTAACCCGGCCAGCAGCTAAACACCACGCAGCCGTTCGCTCACCCTCCCCCCTCCCTCTCTGGGACGGGAGAGAGAAATGGAAAGTGAAGCCCGTGAGTTGAGATAAAGACAGTTTAATAAGACAGGAAAATAATAATAACAAAAATAATAATAACAATAATAATAATAATGATACAATGGTGATAATACGAAAGTAATAATAGTATGTACAAACAAGTGATGCACAATGCAATTGCTCACCACTCGCTGACCGATGCCCAGCCTAACCCCGAGCAGTCCGGCCCCCTCCCCCCGGCTAGCCACCCCTATATATTGTTTAGCATGACGTCAGATGGTATGGAATACCCCTTTGGCTAGTTTGGGTCACCTGTCCTGGGTCTGTCCCCTCCCAGCTCTTACTGCACCCCCAGCCTGCCCGTTGGCAGGACAGAGCAAAAGGCTGAGATGTCCTTGGCTTAGTATAAGCACTGCTCTGCAACAATTAAAGCATCGGGGTGTTATCAGCACTCTTCTCATCCTAAGCCAAAACACAGCATTCCACCAGCTACTAGGAAGAAAATTAATTCTGTTCTAACTGAAACCAAGGGTATCCAGGTCCGTGAGCGAAAACAATTCCACGAATAGGTTTGCCTTTTCCTGAGGCAGGAGTAGCCCAGACTGTTTTACCCAGCATGTTTCTTACATGCACTACAGGAACTTTATCCCCATCTACAGTACGTAACAGGTTTGATTGGGCATGTTATAAATGGCTCAGGATTCAAATTAGGATTAAATAAAAAAATAGGATTTATTAAAAGAATATAAAGGAATAGAGGTAAGCAAACAGCGCTGGGTGCACCGGGAGTCTCCGCTCCACCAGGACGCACACCAGTTACATCAAGCAGCTGATTTTTATGCACCTAGACTAATACATATTCATTACTACTTCTAAAAAAGTAGATTATTATAATTAGCTTCCGGGGTCCAGTTCCTCCTACTGGAACATGCGCATCAGTCTCCTCTGGGGGTCTCTAGGGGTCTTTCATGCTGAAGGCTCGTAGTCTTCCTCTCACCCTTTGTACTTACTTGGCACTATTCCAAGTTTATGGAACACTCTCTGTACACTCTCCACAGGTCTTGTCTCCCAACCGTCCTTCAGCTTCTTTTTTCTTCCTCTTAATCTCTTGGCCCCCCCTGGCCAGATACCAAGGATCCACATAGTATCTCATAACAGTCACCAGCAGTCACCAGTTATTATCAGTTGTTCTGAAACTCCCAAACAGCTTGACGACTCACGAGCAATTAAAACATTCTTTCCCAGCTATTCACAGTCATCTATATAACATCTATAGCAGTGTTAAATCAATCTCGAAGAAGACAGGAAAAAACTGTAACTGTTAGAACTAGAAGTCAGGAATAACAAAAGCAAACAGGTTCATAAATTTAAGGAGTGTTTTCTGAAGACGTGATAAATTGACTAGAATGAGGGGGAGACTGGGACACACTGCATCTGTGGTTCAAGAACTAAATTGCCAGTGCAGGGCCCAGAGGCAGAGAGGATTCAAACAGAATTATTCTTTATGCACACGAATTTATGGACACGAATTTATGGACACGAATTGAAATTGTTAAAACATTCCTCACAGGCAGGTCCAGCTCGATTGGCAGATCCCCTAGTATTGACTAACCAGGTGGCCTTTGCCAAATGCGTATCCCAATTTTTGAACGTCCCAGCGCCCATTGCTTTCAATGTAGTCTTTAACAGGCCATTGTATCGTTCAACTTTCCCGGAGGCTGGTGCATGATAGGGGATGTGATACACCCATTCAATACCATGTTCTTTGGCCCAAGTGTCTATAAGGTTGTTTCGGAAGTGAGTCCCATTGTCTGATTCTATTCTTTCTGGGGTGCCATGTCGCCACAGGACTTGCTTTTCAAGGCCCAGGATGGTGTTCCGGGCGGTGGCATGAGGCACAGGATATGTTTCCAGCCATCTGGTGGTTGCTTCCACCATTGTAAGTACGTGGCGCTTGCCATTGCGAGTTTGAGGGAGTGTGATGGAATCAATCTGCCAGGCCTCTCCATATTTATATTTCAGCCATCGTACTCCATACCAAAGAGGCTTTGACTGTTTGGCTTGCTTGATTGCAGCACATGTTTCACAGTCATGAATAACCTGTGCTATAGCGTCCATGGTCAAGTCCACCCCTCGATCACGAGCCCATCTGTATGTTGCATCTCTACCTTGATGGCCTGAGGTGTCATGGGCCCATCGGGCTATAAATAATTCACCTTTATGTTGCCAGTCCAGGTCCACCTGAGCCACTTCAATCTTAGCAGCCTGATCCACCTGCTGGTTGTTTTGATGTTCTTCAGTAGCCCGATTCTTGGGCACATGAGCATCTATGTGGCGTACTTTCACAGCCAGGTTCTCTACCCGAGCAGCAATATCTTGCCACAATGCAGCAGCCCAGATGGGTTTGCCCCTACGCTGCCAGTTGTTTTGCTTCCATTGCTGTAACCATCCCCACAGGGCATTTGCTACCATCCATGAATCGGTGTAGAGATAGAGAACTGGCCATTTTTCTCGTTCAGCAATGTCTAAAGCCAGCTGAATGG
This sequence comes from Anas acuta, assembly GCF_963932015.1. Lineage (NCBI taxonomy): Eukaryota > Metazoa > Chordata > Aves > Anseriformes > Anatidae > Anas > Anas acuta. The sequence goes on from NC_089016.1 coordinate 13,512,029, forward strand.
CTTTCACTTCTGCAAACTGACTCGATTCACCTTCTCCCTCAGCAGCTTCTGCAACTCGTCGCGTAGGACTCCATACAGCAGCCTTCCATCTCCGATGCTTCCCCACAATACGACAGGACCCATCAGTGAACAGGGCATATTTCTTTTCATTCTCTGGCAACTGGTTGTACAGTGGGGCTTCTTCAGCACGACCCACCTCCTCCTCTGATGATATCCCAAAGTATTTGCCTTCTGGCCAGTCCAGAATCACTTCCAATATTCCTGGGCGACTGGGGTTTCCTATTCGAGCCCGCTGAGTAATCAGTGCAACCCACTTGCTCCATGTAGCATCAGTTGCATGATGCGTAGAGGAGACCCTTCCCTTGAACATCCAGCCTAGTACCGGCAATCGGGGTGCTAGGAGGAGCTGCGCTTCAGTACCGACCACCTCTGAAGCAGATCGAACTCCTTCATAGGCTGCCAATATCTCCTTTTCAGGTGGAGTATAGCGGGCCTCAGATCCTCTGTATCCCCGACTCCAAAACCCCAGGGGCCGACCTCGAGTTTCCCCAGGTTCTTTCTGCCAGAGGCTCCAGGTGGGGCCGTTCTCCCCGGCTGCAGTGTAGAGCACATTCTTTACATCTGGTCCTGTTTGGACTGGTCCAAGGGCTACTGCATGGACTATTTCCTGCTTGATTTGTTCAAAGGCTTGTCGTTGTTCAGGGCCCCATTCAAACTCATTCTTCTTATGGGTTACTTGGTAGAGTGGGTTTACAATCAGACTGTAATTCGGAATGTGCATTCTCCAAAACCCCACAACACCTAGGAAAGTCTGTGTTTCTTTTTTGCTAGTTGGTGGAGACATAGCTGTTATTTTGTTGATCACATCCATTGGGATTTGACGACGTCCATCTTGCCATTTTATTCCTAAAAACTGGATCTCTCGTGCAGGTCCTTTGACTTTATTTTGTTTTATGGCAAAACCGGCTTTCAGAAGGATTTGGACTATTTTCTTCCCTTTCTCGAAAACTTCCTCTGCTGTGTCACCCCACACAATAATGTCATCGATGTACTGCAGGTGTTCAGGAGCTTCCCCCTGCTCTAGCGCAGACTGGATCAGCCCATGGCAAATGGTAGGGCTGTGTTTCTACCCCTGGGGCAGCCTATTCCAAGTATATTGGACTCCCCTCCAAGTGAAGGCAAATTGTGGCCTGCACTCTGCTGCTAGAGGGATGGAGAAAAATGCATTAGCGATATCAATTGTGGCGTACCACTTGGCTGCCTTCGATTCAAGTTCATACTGAAGTTCCAGCATGTCCGGCACTGCAGCACTCAGTGGTGGCGTGACTTCGTTCAGGCCAGGATAGTCCACTGTTAGTCTCCACTCGCCATTAGACTTTCGCACTGGCCATATGGGACTACTGAAAGGTGAATGGGTCTTGCTGATCACTCCTTGGCTCTCCAATTGACGAATTAGCTTATGGATGGGGATCAGGGAGTCTCGGTTGGTGTGATATTGCCGCTGGTGCACAGTTGTGGTAGCGATTGGCACTTGCTGTTCTTCGACCCTCAGCAACCCCACAACAGAGGGGTCCTCTGAGAGACCAGGCAAGGTAGATAATTGTTTAATGCCCTCTGTCTCTAAGGCAGCTATACCAAAAGCCCACCGGAACCCTTTTGGGTCCTTGCAATATCCTCTTCTAAGATAGTCTTTGCCAAGGATACATGGAGCATCCGGGCCAGTCACAATGCGGTGCTTTTCCCACTCATTCCCAGTCAGACTCACTTCAATACAGTCAACTGCTGAGATCCCCCTGTCACTCCACAAATATAGATGGCCTCTGGTCCTTTATAGCTCGATGGCATTAGAGTACATTGTGCACCGGTGTCTACTAAAGCCTTATACTTCTGTGCCTGTGACGTGCCAGGCCATCGAATCCACACAGTCCAATAAACTCGATTGTCCCTTTCCTCCCCCTGGCTGGAGGCAGGGCCCCCCTAATCCTGGTCAGAATCTTCTTCGTTTCTGTGTTTGAAGGACTGACTGCTGGAAGTTGGAGCAGCAAACTTTTCAGAGAATCCCTTTTTCCTGATTGTTTTCTTTTGCAACTCACGTACCCGTGCCTCTAGGGTCGTGGTAGATTTTCCATCCCATTTTCTCATGTCCTCTCCATGGTCTCGTAAGTAAAACCACAGGGTGGCACGGGGTGAGTACCCACCATATCGTCTTCCTTGTGTGGGTGAACGCCTACCCCTGACAGCTGAGACACTGCTTTGTACAGGTGCGGAGGAGAATAATCTCTCTTCAAGTTGATGAACCTTTTCAGAAAGTTTCTCCCAGGTGTTCTCTTTTGGTCGGTGGACACTGGTTGGTTCAGGTGGGGAGGACGATAGATTCTCTTCATGTTGGTGAACCTTTTCAGAAAGTTTCTCCACAGCTGAGACGCAGGCCTGTAAGGAAGGGGAGAGACTTTCTTCGTACTGCCGGAGTTGTTTAGCCGCTTCATCCACTGTGGGTTCCTCATCCTCTTTCCAGGCCATTATTGCCAATGAGCTGGCATATGATGATGGTGCACTCCGTACAAACTTCCGCCACATGGGTCGTGTACACCTGACTTCATCTGGGTCTTTGGATGTTTGTCTGAGGTCTGGATCCTCATAAATCACTTCCCGTACGGCTAATTCCCTCAGGTACTGGATTCCCTTCTCCATAGTGGTCCACTTGCCTGGTAGACATAAAAGTTCTTCCTTGAAGGGATACCTTTCCCTCACAGCTGAGAGGAGACGCCTCCAGAGGCTGGTGGATTGTGCTCCATCTGCAATTGCTTTGTCAATGCCGGCGTCTCGAGCAAGGGATCCCAGCCGCTTGGCTTCCCTGCCGTCTAATTCCACACAATTGGCTCCAGAGTCCCAGCACCGGAGCAGCCAGGTGACAAGCTGCTCACCTATACAGCGACCAAAATCTTTTCGCACATCTCGTAGCTCGCACTCGTTTAGGCTTCGGGTAGTTACTGTTGATTTTTTGACATCCTCATCTTCCTCCTCCTGAATCCTTGATGGCCCAGCGTCGTCGTCATCTTCGTCATCTCTATACTTATATTAATAAGTATACTAATACTAATACTAATTTTCTTCCTAGTAGCTGATAGAATGCTATGTTTTGGCTTAGGATGAGAAGAGTGCTGATAACACCCCGATGTTGTAATTGTTGCAGAGCAGTGCTTATACTAAGCCAAGGACATCTCAGCTTCTCGCTCTGTCCTGCCAACAGGCTGACTGGGGGTGCAGTAAGAGCTGTGAGGGGACAGACCCAGGACAGGTGACCCAAACTAGCCAAAGGGGTATTCCATACCATCTGATGTCAGAGAGGGAGGGGGGAGGGAGAGCGAATGGCTGTGTTGTGTTTAGCTGCTGGCCAGGTTAAACCATGACACCTGCACAACAGATACAGTGCTCTAGGGTTTGAGAGAGGAGACTGTGTGAGTAATGGTGAATATGTTGGAAAGGGCAACCATACAAATTTGGCTCAGTCTGCCACCTGCATCAGAGCCAGTGCCACAGAAAAGGCATGAAGGTTGTTAGTCATGGGGGGCTCCTTGCTGAGTGGCACTGAGATACCAATTTACTGTCCGGATAATCTCTCCAGAGAGGTTTGCTGCCTGCCTGGGGCCCATATTTGTGATGTTATGAAGAGGCTACCAGGCCTGGTGGTAGCCTCTACTACCCCTTCCTACTCTTTCATGTATGAGGCTGCAACAAAGAGACTCAAAAATATCAAAAGGGACTTTATGTCCCTTGAAAAGATGTTAAAGGGATCAGAAGCACAAGTAGTGTTCTCCTCTGTTCTCCCAGTTGGAGACTGGGACCCAATAAAAAGGAGACTAATGGACCAAGTGAACGATAGGCCTCAAGGCTGGTGCCATGCTCAAGGTTTTGGGTTCTATGATCTTGGTCGCACTTTTGAAAGACCAGGCATGCTGATGCCAGATGGGGTGCACGTGACTGGGTAGGGCAGGAGTGTTCCGGGCAGTAAACTGGCTGGGATTATTAGGAGGGATTATTAGGCTGGGATTATTAGGAGGGCTATTGGGATTATTAGGAGGGCTTTAAACTGTATGCGGTGAGGGAAGGGGATGTACCTCTGAGTGGTGGAAGCAAATCTGAGAACACTGTCACTTTAGGAAGCAAGAGGGAAATAGTTGTGAACTGTCCCAATGCAAACAGAAAGGGATCTGGAAATGTGATGTGACCAATTGCCCAGCTGAAATTCCTCAACACCAATGCACGCAGCATGGGAAACAAGCAGCAGGAGTTGCTTATCATGGCACAATTACCATGGCACAATTAGAGAAATATGACTTGATTGTTATCACAGAAATGTGGTGGGACAGATTACACAACTGGAACACTGGAATAGAGGGCTACAAGCTCTTCAGAAGAGATAGGCAGGGAAGGAGGGGTGTGGGTGTTGCACTCCATGTTCGGGGAGGGATTGATTGCAAAGAGATGCCTCTGAGAAACAGCCATGGACAGGTTGAGAGCTTGTGAGTAAAAGTTAAGGACCACACCAACGAAGGACAACTTATGGTTGGGGTCTACTACAGGCCACCTGATCAAGAGGAGCCTGTTGATGAGACCTTCATGCTTCAGCTACAAGAAGCATCCTTATCTGGGAATAATAAGGTTGAGTCTGGGAATGATAAGGTTGAGTCCCTATGGGTTAGGATCAGCGGGAAGGCCAACAAGGGAAGCACCCTGGCGGGGGTCTGTTATACACTGCCGAACTAGGATGAGGAGACTGATGAGGAGTTCTACAGGCAGCTGACAGAAGTTGCGAAATCGTCAGCATTTGTTCTCGTAGGGGACTTCAACTTCCCAGACATATCCTGGAAGCACAACACAGCCCAGAGAAAGCAGTCTAGGAGGTTTCTGGAGAGCGTGGAAGATAGCTTCCTGACTCAGCTGGTTGGTGAGCCTACCAGGGGAGGTGCCCTGCAAGACCTTCTCTTCACAGAGAAGGACTGGTGGGAGATGTGGTGGTTGGAAACTTTCTTGGGCAGAGTGACCATGAAATGGTAGAGTTCTGCATTCTTGGAAAAGCCAGGAAGGGGACCAGTAAAAATGCTGTATTGGACTTCTGGAGGGCTGACTTTGAGCTGTCCAGGACACTGGTTGGCAGAGTCCCTTGGGAGGTGGTTCTGAAGGGCAGAGGAGTCCAGGAAGGCTGGGCACTCTTCAAGAAGGAAATCTTAATGGCGCAGGAGCGGTCTGTCCCCACGTGCCCAAAGACAAGCCGGCGTGGAAGAAGACAGGCCTGGCTGAACAGAGAATTGTGGCTTGAGCTTAGAAGGAAAAAGAGGGTTTATGACCTTTGGAAAAGATGGCGGACCACTCGGAAGGACTATAAGGATGTTGCGAGGCTGTGCAGGGACAAAATTAGGAAGGCCAAAGCTCATCTGGAGCTCAATCTGGCTACTGCCGTCAAAGATAAAAAATGTTTTTACAAATACATAAATACAAAAAAGGAGGACTAAGGAGAATCTCCAGCCTTTACTGGATGCGGGGGGGAACTTAGTTACAAAAGATGAGGAAAAGGCGGAGATGCTTAATGCCTTCTTTACCTCAGTCTTCAGCGGCAAAACCAGTTGCTCTCTGGCTACCCAGTACCCTGAACTGGTGGAAGGGGATGGGAAGCAGAATGTGGCCCTCACTATCCATGAGGAAATGGCTGGCGACCTGCTATGGCACTTGGATGTTTGCAAGTCGATGGGGCCAGACGGGATCCACCCGAGGATACTGAGAGAACTGGCAGAGGAGCTGGCCAAGCCGCTTTCCATCATTTATCAACAGGCCTGGCTATGGGGGAGGTCCCAGTCGACTGGCAGCTAGAAAATGTGATGCCCATTGTTATAAATGGCTCAGTCTTCAAAATAGGACTATAATCAAAGTTTACAATTTATTAAACGAATAGAGGTAAGCAAACAGCGCCGGGTGCGCCGGTATTCTCTGCTCCACCAGGCAAGTAAACACCACAACCGCTCTCTCACTCCCCCTCCTTAGACGAGGAGGGGAAGAAGTAAAGGAAAGAACAACTCACAGGTTGAGATAAGGATAATTTAATTAAAGGGAAAAAATAATTATTATTAAGGAAAGATTATTATTAACTAAACAGTTTAACTAAAGGGGGGAAAAAAAGGGAAAGGGGAAAAGGGAGGGGGAAAGGGAAAAAACAAAACAAATAAAGGTCATGTGGAAGTGCGGACGAAAGAAATTACTCTCTGCTTCCCACAAATGAGCGATGCTTGACCACGTCCTTGAAGCAGGGCCTCAACGCATGTAGCCGGTGTTCCGGTGGAGGACCGGCATTTTCCCGACGAGAGCCCACCCCTCCCCTCTTCTTCCGGTTTCCACCTTGTATTGCTGAGTGTGACATCATATGGTATGGAATATCCCTTTGGTTGGTTTAGGTCAGCTGCCCTGGTGATGTTTCTTTTCTCACTTTTTTGCCCACCCCCTAGGAGGGTTAGAGAGAGTCTAGTTTCTAGAGAAACTACTGCAGAGGTGGAAACAGACTGAGAATAAGGAATGAATCACTTAAGCTCCTGGAAAGCAAATACTGAAATTAAAATGGGCATAAACATCCTGACCTAAATCATGCATCAATTCTGAAACACTGTTTTCCAATTCATATTCTCTGTAGGCCACGTATGTTATCACGTGTTTTATCATCTATTCGAAGTATTATGTGCATGTGCAGCTAAGATGTACAATAACACCCAGGGTCCTAAAAGAATTTGCTGAAGTAGTTGCCAAATCTCTCTCAATCATATTTGAAAAGTCCTGGCTGTCAGGTGAAGTCCCTGGTGACAGGAAAAAAGGAAACATCACTCCCATTTTTAAAAAGGGTAGAAAAAACAACCTGGGGAACTACAGACTGGTGAACCTCACCTCTGTGCGTGGGAAGATCGTGGAAAAGATCCTCCTGGAAGCAGTGTCGAGGCACATGCAAGACAAACAGGTCTATCCGAGATAGCCAGCGTGGTTTCAGCAAGGGTAAATCATGCCTGACCAATCTGGTGGCCTTCTATGGACGGAGTGACTGCAGCAGTTGACAAGGGAAGATTGACCAGTGTCATCTACCTGGACTTCTGCAAGGCCTTTGACACAGTCCCACATGACATCCTGAACTCCAAAATGGGGAGATATGGACTTGATGGGTGGACCATTCAGTGGATAAGGAGTTGGCTTGAAGGCCGCACCCTTCAAGAGTTGTAGTCAATGTCTCTATGTCCAGGTGGAGGCTGGTAACGAGTAGTGTCCTTCATTGGTCTGTCTTAGGTCTGTCTTTGGGCTAGAACTAGATGATCTTTAAGGTCCCTTCCAACCCAAACCATTCTATGATTGCATGATTTGCCATTCTTTGCCTTCACCTGTGGTGTCCAATGAACAAAAAAATGTGAAATAGGAGGACAATACTTCACGGCAACAGATGCTCTAAGAGTAGTGGAGCTATGCACTGAAGTGCGCGTACAGCAACAATAGCTGAAGCTCCAACTATGGAAAACTGACAGAGGCACCAGCAACTCAAATTTTGTGTGGCACTTTTAAACTCCTGTTGCAACTGGTAAGACCTGAAATTATTGCAAGAGAGATTAGAAATGTAAGTTCTCTCTCCTTTTCCAGGAGCCTGGTGCTTAAGTATACAAATCAGAGAAAATCCATCTCCCCAGAGAAGTTTAGGTGTATTTCGCTCTGTCTGACTATTCGGTGGGTAAGGAATTGGCTTGAAGGTCGCACCCAGAGAGTAGTGGTCAATGGATCTATGTCCAGGTGGAGGCCAGTGACAAGTGGTGTACCGCAGGAGTCTGTCCTGGGACTGGTACTGTTTAATATCATTATCAATGACATAAACAGTGGGATCAAGTGCACCCTCAACAAATTTGAAGATGACACCAAGCTGAGTGGTGGGGTTGATATGACAGAAGGAAGGGACACCACCCAAAGGGACCTGGACAGGCTTGAGAAGTGGGGCCACGTGAACCTAATGAGGTTCAACAAGTCTAAATGCAGGGTGATGCACCTGGGTTGGGGCAATCCCAGAGGTGAGTACAGAGTAGGAGAAGAACTCATTGAGAGCAGCCCTGTGGAGAAGGACTTGATGGATGAAAAGTTCGACATGAGTGCGTGTTTGCAGCCCAGAAGGCTAACTGCATCCTGGGCTGCATCAACAGAAGAGTGGCCAGCAAGTCAAGGGACGTTATTGTCCCCCTCTACTCAGCCCTTGTGAGGCCCCACTTGGAGTACTGCATCTAGGTGTGGAGCCCCCAGTACAAGAAAGATGTAGACGTGTTAGAGCGGGTCCAGAGGAGGGCCACAAAGATGATCAGAGGGCTGGAGCACCTCTTCCATGAAGAAAGGCTGAGAGCTGGGGCTGTTCAGCCTACAGAAGAGAAGGCTCCAGGATGATCTCATCACAACCTTTCAGTACTTAAAGGGGTCTTATAAAAGGGATGCAGAAGGACTCTTTACTCAGGTAGATAATGATAGGACAAGGGGGAATGGTTTTAAACTAAAAGAGGGAAGATTTACATTAGAGCTTGGAAAGAAATTTTTCACTCAGAGGGTGGTGAGGCACTGGAACAGGTTGCCCAGACAGGCTGTGGATGCCCCATCCCTGGCGGTGTTTAAGACTAGGTTAGATGAGGCCCTTAGGAACCTGATCTAGTGGGTGGCATCCCTGCCTATGGCAGGGGGGTTGGAACTAGATGATCCTTGAGGTCCCTTCCAACCCAGACCATTCTATGCTTCTATGATTCTATGAACACCCTGGGATGCATTAGGAGGAGTGTTGCCAGCAGGTCGAGGGAGTTGATCCTTCCCCTCTGTTCAGCACTGGTGAGACACATATGGAGTGCTGTGTTCAGTTCTGGGCTCCCCGGTACATGGACATACTGGAGCCAATCCAGTGAGGGGTCACAAAGATGAGTAAGGGACTAGAGCATCTCTATATGATCAGAGATTGGGACAACTGGGACTGTTTGGCCTGGAAAAGAGAAGGCTCAGGAATATCTTACCAATATGTACAAATATATGATAGGAGAGTGTAAAGAAGGCTGAGCCAGACTCTTCTCAGTGGTAACCTGTGACAGGAAAAGAGGCAATGGGCACAAACTGAAGCACACATTTCCATTTGAACATAAGAAAAGAATTTTTTACTGTGAAGGTAGAACACTGGAAGAGGTTGCCAAGAGAGGTTGTAAAGTCTTCATTCTTGGAGTTATTCAAAACCCAAATAGACACAGTCCTGGGCGATCTGCTGCAGCAGATCCTGCTCTAAGCAGGAACTTCCTTCCAACCTCAACAATTCTGTGATTTTTGTGATCTTCTGCAATGTCTCAGAAAAAGGACAGAGTAATATCTGTGGAGAGGGTTGCTACTATAAAGACTTATTTGCTTTTATTTCAGGCTCAAAATACAGAATTTTCTTCAAGAATGAATAACTGGTAATTTTGGAAGTGCTTTAAAAATTTTCCTTTAAACATTTTTTCTCCCTCATGTTTTCTTAGGGAAGGCAAATGTGAGTTCTTATACTATGAGAACACTGGCTTTGAAGTTAATTTAGAATGGAAAGGTAGAAAAATGCCTCTGGTTACTGAAGACATGTAAAAGATATCTTCCTTTGCACAGCCTTACCTGTGAAGTCTGAGAATCCATGGAAGCTCTCTTCATCCACCTTGCAGGCTTCCATCAGGCTACTGAAGAGGGTGCCAATTGGATCCAAAGGGTGTCCCACCAAACCTTCAAGATTCGTTATTGAGGTTACTCCTTTGTGGAGAAGTTCTATGTTAGAAAAGATGGAGGGAGGAGGGAGGGAAAGAGTGCATATTAGCCACTCTTTAGTTAGCCACTTTATTACTTAAAAGAGGAAGGAAAAAAAAAAAAAGAATGAAGGCAAAACGCCATTCACACACTTGCAAAGCACATTATGGGTCAACAGTTTCAACTGTAGTGATTTTTTTTTTTTTTGAAATCTCTTACTCGCTACCAGGAAATCTTCTGAAAACATCTGCTGAAAAATGACAGCAAAGACTTTTTGACTTTTTTTTTTTTTTTTTTTGTAATATATCCACATCTGTTTCCTGGCTCAAAAGATGTAGTGCCATTTTGTACGTTTTAAGTGAATCTGATGGCACTGAAATAAATGAAAATACTCTAAAATATGTTCCATTATCCCAAATAAAACATGAGCTTATTTTGCATCTAAATATTAATGAAATGATAAACTCAGGATGACAACTCCTTTAAAAAACTAAAAAGAATAAAAACATTAAATGTAGTATTCAAGAAAAAATTGTCTTTTAATTGAATCATGTTAATTTTGGCATTCTAAATTTTCAGTCAACAAACATACTTTGTTGGATACTTTACTTTGTAGCCCTCACCCATAGATCAGTTGGAACATGAAAAAAATCCTTTAGCACAATGAATTGAAGAAAGTATGTATTTGGTAAAGGTTATAGATTCCCCTGATCCCATTTTTTTACTAACAGTCTTATGGCACTAGCTCTCCTTTGACTCCAACCCCCAACTTTTTTCTCCTAAACATGTATATGCTACTGAACTATGGGAGATCAGTCTCATTATGGCTGATCATGTAAAAATTGTATACAAGCTATTATGGATGCTCTGCTTCTCTACCTACTACACACTAACTTGAAGATGCCTCTACTCACTCTCATTTATGGGGTATCACCTTCCTTAGTAACCACATGCATTATTTCAAAGCTTTAAAATGCTAGAAAGCCTGCTTCTTACCTAAATGTGTGGGGCTACAAAATGAAACAGCCATACTGTTGAACTGATTGCTCAGAAGGATAGGGCTGGGTGGTTTTTTTTGTTTGTTTGTTTGTTTGTTTTTGTTGTTTGTTTTTTTTTTTTTGATGTTGTTGCTGTTTAGGAATCAACTGATATGAAATTTAAAAAAAAAAAGTAGATCTTTGTCTTACTAACAAATAGCATGTGCTATACATGACATGCAGAAACAAGTAATATTAACAAAAAAGATTATTCACGCTGACTTCTTACTGATTCACTTATACGTTACATTACCACTATGATCATTTGCAATGGAGAGTTAAAGACACCTCATTGACTTTATAGTTTCAAAAACAGTTTTCTTATGCAAAGTTCCAAATGTTATCGTCATCTTGTCATGTCCTTTGCCCTCCTCTCTTCCCCACATTTACCTTTCTTCTGAGCCTGGAACATTTCCAGCTGTTTCTGCTGCTGCCTTCTTAGTGTATTAACAATAGCTATTGCCAGCCTCAGTGCTTCTCTTGGATATCCATGAGATCGTAATGCATCCACCCTCGCACAGGCTGTAGGAACATGTTCTAAAATGGAGAAAATAATTGAATGCCCCCTAAAATAATGCCATAGAAACTAAACAAAGTGGCAAGTCACAGAAACCTCTTTCCAGTTTAGCCACTTACCATGCCAGAGGGGCCACCCATGAGAGTCAAAGAGTGAGTTTTCAGTGTCGTCATGGTAACAGTAGTTGGTGTATAGGTTACTGCTGATAATGTGCTGTAAGTGGCTGTCCTGCCAGTGAAGATCGCATGCCTCAATGGCTCGAGTGAACACTGTCCGATGGGGCCTGTTCGATGAATCTGTCATTTTCAGAAGTTCAGAAAGCTTCATCAGCTTTTACTCATTCATATGTGAATAAGTCATTCACAGCGTTCTTGCCTTCTTCCTACTCACAACCCCCAACTGACGGCAGCCTGTCTTATCCCCCGTCTGCAAGAAGCAGGCTGCAGATGACATTTCACATCCTATTACTGAACAGGCTAGACAAAGTGTGCACCATTCACTCTGCATTCAAAAAGAGATCTATGGAACAGCAAGACTAATGCTAAACAGGGCTTTGCAAAGGGAACAGCTAAAGATGAAGGATATCTGACAGCTCTCCTGAGAACAAACTAGAAAGTATATGGCACAGCTACTCAAACATTCCCAACTTCTCTACTTCTGAGACCCAGAGCTGCAAGGACAAGGGATGGATGAACAGCGTATGAAGAACTCTGGGTCAGACGTGTTCTGCAGGGGTTTCCCTACATCGAGGCCCCTTCAAGGCAGATGAGGGAGCCGCCAGGACCCGGCAGCCCTCACGAGGGTGGCTGATGAGGCTTGGGTGGAGACAGGAGTGTCCCTCCTCTGTCATACAAAGGCAGCCCCTAAGGAGCGCGAGCGACCAGGAGTGTGGCTAACAGAGCAGGCAAACAGGGCTTGTCAGTCAGGGAGTGGTGTGGCAGTGTGTTCAGGCAGGGCATGCAGGGAGGGTGCTGAAGGTTGGACAGGTTGACTATGGAGCGATGGTATCCACCCAGCAGAAGACAGTGGCCTCACAGAGCTCAGCACACACCCACCACAGCTGATGCAGCCTCCCAGACAGAACTCCAGGGGGAACATGCTGCCACCGAGGTGTCAGGCTGCTGGGTGTGCCCTACTCTTATGCCACTACAGGATGACAGTAGAGAGCACAGCTCTGGGAGGTGTGCCCAGGTTGAAGAACTGCTTTGTCTGGTGGCAGAGCTTTGGGAGGAGGTGGGCAGGCTGAGGAGCATCAGGGAGTCAGAGAAGGAGATTGACTGGTGAGGTAGAGCTCTGCCATCCCTGCAGCATGGTCCTCAGCCAGCCATAGCCACTGCTCAAGAAACAAAAGTTCCCCTACCCCCTTGCCAGAACGCAGACAGAAGGGATCTAATAAGAGACAGGGGGGAGTGGAAGCAGGATCCTGTTTGGCGTAGCAGGTGACCTCAGCAGCTGCCTACCTCACCTTCCCAGGTGCCCCTACACAACAGGAACGAGGTTCTGGAACTGTATAGGAAATCAAATGACAATGCGGATAAAGGTCCATCTATATTGAGGGAGTTGCCCAGGGCAAGTCAACCTATGTCCCACATAACAACAACCCCCACCAAGAAAAAAAGAACAGTTATAGTCATAGGGGATTCCCTTCTGAAGGGAACAGAGGGCCCGATTTGTTGTTCAGACCTGACCCATAAGGAAGTCTGCTGTCCCTGGGGCAGGGGTATGAGACATCATTCAGACAGTCACTCGTCTGGTAATAATCCCTCTGATTATTACCCTTTATTGTTTTTTCAAGTTGGCAGTGATGAGATGGCAAAGAGAAGCCAAAGAGCAATCAAAAGGGAATTTAGGGCTTTGGGGCAACTGGTTGAAGGATCAGGTGCACAGGTAGTGCTTTCCTCCATCCTTCCAGTAGCAGGGATCAATACTGAAAGGAACAGGTGAACCTATCTGATCAATACGTGGCTCCGAGGCTGATGCCACCAACACAGTTTCAAGTTTCTTGATCATGGGAAGGTCTACATGACACCAAGCCTACTGACTCCTGATGGAGATCACCTTTATCTGAGGGAGAAAAGGATTTTTGTCCAGGAATTATCAGGGCTGATCAACAGGGCTTTAAAACTAGATTCGAAGGGGGAAAGGGACAAAACCAGGCCCACCAGAGATAAGCTATGGGACTGGACACCAATTTTTGAGGAACTGCATGCTGGGGAGGCCCTTCAGTCTGCCCCACAAAGGGCTGAGTTGAATGAAAAACATCTCAAATGTTTCTATACATACACACGCAGCATGAGAAATAAGCATTTCAGCTCCCTGAAATGCTTGTATACTAATGCGCGTAGTATGGGAAACAAACAGGAAGAACTGGAGATCTGCGTGCAGTCGCAAGGCTATAATCTCATTGCAATCATGGAGACATGGTGGGATAGCTCACATAACTGGAATGCTGTCATGGAAGGCTACGTGCTTTTTAGAAAAGACCAGACAGGAAGGCGAGGTGGTGGAGTTGCTCTTTATGTGAGAGAGCAACTGGAATGTGTGGAGCTCTGCCTAGGGGTGGATGAAGAGCGAGTTGAGAGCTTATGGGTAAGGATTAAAGGGCAGGCTACCACAGCTGACGCTGTTGTGGGTGTTTGCTACAGGTCACCTGATCAGGAAGAGGAGGTGGATGAAGCCTTCTTCAGACAGCTCCAAGTAGCCTCTCAGTCACAAGCCCCGGTTCTCATGGGAGATTTCAACCACCCTGATATCTGCTGGGAAGACCACACAGCTGGGCACAAATAGTCCAGGAGGTTCCTGCAGTGCACTGATGACAAATTTTTGACACAGGTGGTCAAAGACCAACAATGAAAGGTGTGTTACTAGACCTTGTATTAACAAATGAGGAAGGATTAGTTGGAGATGTGAGGGTCAGTGAGCAGCCTTGGCCGCAATGACCATGATATGGTGGAGTTCAGGATCTTGCGAGGAGGAAGCAGGGCAAAAAGTAGGATTGCGACCTTGAACTTCAGGAGAGCAAACTTTGTCCTCTTCAGGGATCTACTTGAAAGAATTCCATGGGTTAGGTCCATGGAAGGAGGGGGGGTCCAAGACAGATGGTCAGTATTCAAGTATCACTTCCTCCAAGCTCAAGATTGGTGCGTCCCTATGAGCAAGAAGGCAAGCAAAGGGTACAGGAGATCTGTGTGGATGATCAGGAAGCTCCTGGCAAAGCTCAAAAAGAAGAAGGAAGTTTACAGCATGTGGAAAAGGGGGGCAGGCGACTTGGACGGAATATAGGGATGCTGTCAGAGTATGCAGGGATGCGACAAGGAAGGCCAAGGCCCATTTGGAATTAGATCTGGCAATGGATGTCAAGGACAACAAGAAGGGCTTCTTCAAATACATCAGTAGAAAAAGGAAGACTGGGGAAAATGTTGGCCCACTGCTGAATGGGGCAGGTGCCCTAGTGACAAATAATACAGAGAAGGCAGAGTTGCTGAATGCCTTTTTTGCTTGTCTTTACTGCTATGAAATCAGAAATCTCAGACCCTGGAGACAAGAGAGGAAGTCCGGAGAAAGGAGGACTTTCCCTTCTTCGAAGAGGCTCAGGTCAGAGATCATCTAAGCACACCTGACATCCACAAATCCATGGGTCCCAATGGCATGTACCCACAGGTGCTGAGGGAGCTGGCCGATGTTATTGCTAGGACCCTCTCCATCATCTTTGAAAGGTTGTGGAGAACAGGAGAGGTGCCTGAGGACAGGAAGAGAGCCAATGTCATGCCAGTCTTCAAAATGGGCAAGAAGGAGCACCTAGGCAACTACTGGCCAGTCAGCCTCACCTCCATCCCTGGAAAGGTGATGGAACAGCTCATCCTGGAGGTCATCTCCAAGCATGTGGAGGGTAAGAAGGTGATCAGGAATTGTCAGCCTGGATTCACCAAGGGGAGTTCATGCTTAACCAATCTGCTGTCCTTCTATCATGAGATGACTAGATGGGTAGATGAGGGGAGAGCGGTGGATGTGGTCTACCTTGACTTCAGCAAGGCTTTTGACACTGTCTCCCGTAACATCCTCATGGGCAAGCTCAAGAAGTTCAGGCTAGATGAGTGGACGGTGAGGGGGATTGATAATTGGCTGAATGGCAGAACTCGGAGAGTTGTGCTTAGTGATGCAGAATCTAGTTGGAGGCCTGTAGCTAGTGGTGTCCCCCAGGGGTCAGTACTGGGTCCAGTGTTGTTTAACTTATTCATCAATGACCTGGACAATGGAAGAGAGTGCACCTTCAGCAAGTTTGCTGATGACACAAAGCTCAGAGGAGTGGCTGATACCCCAGAAGGCTGTGCTGCCATTCAGAGGGATCTTAACAGGCTGGAGGGTTGGCCGATAGGAACCTTGTGAAGTTCAACAAGGGCAAGTGCAAGGTCCTGCACCTGGGGAGGAATAACTCCAAGCACCAGTACAGGTTGAGGGGTGAGCTGCTGGAGAGCAGCTCTGCAGAGAGGGACCCCGGAGTCCTGGTGGATAGCAGGCTGACCATGAGTCAGCAATATGCCCTTGTGGCCAAGTTGTCTAACGGTATCCTGAGCCGTATTTGGAAGAGTGTTGCCAGCAGGTCGAGGGAGGTGATCCTCCCCCTCTACTCAGCCCTGGTGAGGCCACACCTGGAGTATTGTGTCTAGTTCTGGGCTCCCCAGTGCAAGAGGGACATAGAACTACTGGAGCGAGTTCAGAGGATGGCTACAAAGATGATTAGAGGACTAGAACTCCTGTCATACAAGGACAGGCTGAGAGAACTGTGCCTGTTTAGCCTGGAAGAGAAGACTGTGGGGAGACCTCATTAATGTATATAAATATTTGAGGGGAGGGTGTCAAGAGGATGGAGCCGGTCTCTTTTCAGCTGTTCCCAGAGACAGGACGAGAGGCAACGGGCACAAACTGAAGCACAGGAGGTTCCGAACATGAGGGGGCACTTCTTTACTGTGAGGGTGACAGAGTACTGGAACAGGTTGCCCAGAGAGGTTGTGGAGTCTCCTTCTCTGGAGATATTCAAAACTTGCCTGCATGCCATCCTGCGCAATGTGCTCTACATGATCTTAATTGGCAGGGAGGTTGGACTAGATGATCTTCAGAGGTCCCTTCCAACCTCGGCCATTCTGTGATTCTGTGTGACTTTCAGTCTTTCTCTTTGAAAAGTGATGTTAACTTTGAGCACTTGTTTAATTTTTTGTCATAAACATCTACAAATACTGTAGATAAAACAAGGTGCACTGAGGTCATGGGAGTGGCATAACCCTTACTGGGCATCTATCCATGGCAAAACCCCTCTGTCAATGTCATGTCCAAGTTGCCACTAGCCTGTCCAGGTTGGGCTGAACTTCAAGAAATCCAGAAAGCAAAAACCACCTCTTTAGGGAGTTATTTGGTGAATGAACTTCTAGCCCCAGCTAGCTGTGAGATTTCTAAAGGAACTCTCTAACTATTTCCTTTGGAGGTAATCTTACAAAAAAAAGGACCAATGTAAAACCCATCTAAATTCACATCTGCCCCTCCCTCCCCAACATTTAATTTTAACTTTACCATAATTATATGAAATATGTATCAAAATGCTGAGGGTTTTTGTTCAAGGGAAATGTCTTGTGTTTTCCCCAGTAGCAATCTTTGCTTAGAGAGGACTGGACAAGGCTTCTGCCAGATTTAATAATCACATTTTTTATTAGAAAGCATGATACTGAATATACAGAGACCTCCAAGAAGGCAGTGCTGCCTCTACACCCCCCCCTCCCCAACCTGGCAATGCAGAATGCACAACACAGAACAGATCCTATAAATGGCTGCTTTACTTTTTCACCCACTCAGTTTAATGCAGTTGCAACTGATCTCTCTTTAAATAGGTATCAAAGGCTTTGTAACTGCAAACAAAATAAAAATCCCAACACCAGAAGGGATACAAGATTGTAGTCAAGCAAAGAAACAAGCTTTTACTTTGACATACTTCAAGGACATTCCATTTACATGCAATAAGTATTCAGAAGGACCAAGTGAAAAGCTAGAGGACCTAACTAAACACAAATACTTGCTTTGAAAACATCGCAGCCCCGGCATGAAAAAAACAATTTATCCTTCCTGCAAGGAAGTATTAGTGAAAATAAATTTGACTGGTCTGTCCTTAATAAGAAAGTTGCTTGTCCCAGTCCCAGGAAAGAGTGCTGAATTCTGCAAGGCTAGAGTATATAAGACAGATGTTATATGTTGCAGTCAGTGCATATATTTAGGCTTACCTTGGTTAGCATTTTCACCCCGAGGCAAAGCATTGGTTAAATTGGGCACCTCGTTTCCATGGTTTCCATCTTCCCAGGGGCAAACATCCACACTGTTCCATTTTTTCAGCTGTTTTAGCCAACTGGCCTTCTGCTCCAACTTGCAGTGGGGATTTAAAACTATACACATCCATAGAGCACCTGATTTAAAAAAAAATCGCTAAAATATGTTTTCTATTAAAAATGCAGCAGTCAATGACTAATTGCAAACTTCTATACTGTAATATATTTTTTTCTCCCCTATACTGCTTACTTCCCAGCTACACCTAGCACCAGGCAGGCTGAATTCCTGACTCAGAATGTGGCCCATCTGAAGCAGCTGAAAGAATGTACCAATCCAACCTTCTAAATTAAAAGGCGTTAAGTTAGTCTTTTGTACCAGAAAAATCCAGAGCTCACAAAGCATGGTTCGTCAAAACCAAACAAGAATTCACATAAAGTTTCAGAATGAAATTACCCAAGTTTTTCTTCTAATTTTTGTATCAGGAGTGAATGTTTTCTACAAACAAGAACTATGTATCTTCCAGCTTCACATTAGAGGAACCAAACAAGTACGAGTAAAACATGTATTTTGTAAACACATACTTCTACACTCAAAACCCAGCAAAAGTACTGCTGATCATGTAATTCTTTTTACAAACACATCTGGATCTCAGGGACACAGTAAACACTGGTTTTATGCAGTCTAATAGGGATATTTTTTACTGCAATTGCTTCAGTAATTTGGTTACACTTGAAAAAATTTATACATGTTCATTTTATAGAGCTCTAATTTACAGAAAGCTAGTTTGCTCTGACACATACCTTTTTTTTTTCTTTTTTTTTTTTTTGCTACGTTTTTTATGTTTGCTATGCACACATACCATTACTTTAGAACCTGTTCCATGACACTATATAACATGGCAGGTATAAATACATCAGGGTTTCCAGAAACTATTTTCAAATTGAAAGATTTTTCTCTAAATCAGCTGTCTCTTCATCAGCATGAACTTTGACAGAAGCAAGAAGACATCTGAAAGCGCTATTTAGCAACAGTTCATTTTCTCATTAAGACCATGCCTTTTTGGCCTCCATACCAAAGAGGTCAAAGCCTCTTTGGTATGGAGGACGATGGCTGAAATATAAATATGGAGAGGCCTGGCAGATTGATTACATCACACTCCCTCAAACTCGCAATGGCAAGCGCCATGTACTTACCATGGTGGAAGCAACCACCGGATGGCTGGAAACATATCCTGTGCCTCATGCCACTGCCCGGAACACTATCCTGGGCCTTGAAAAGCAAGTCCTATGGCGACATGGCACCCCAGAAAGAATAGAGTCGGACAATGGGACTCACTTCCGAAACAACCTTATAGACACTTGGGCCAAAGAACATGGTATTGAGTGGGTGCATCACATCCCCTATCATGCACCAGCCTCCGGGAAAGTTGAGCGATACAATGGCCTGTTAAAGACTACATTGAAAGCAATGGGCGCTGGGACGTTCAAAAACTGGGATACGCATTTGGCAAAGGCCACCTGGTTAGTCAATACTAGGGGATCTGCCAACCGAGCTGGACCTGCCCAATCAAACCTGTTACGTACTGTAGATGGGGATAAAGTTCCTGTAGTGCATGTAAGAAACATGCTGGGTAAGACAGTCTGGGCTACTCCTGCCTCAGGAAAAGGCAAACCCATTCGTGGAATTGCTTTTGCTTTGGGACCTGGATACACTTGGTGGGTGATGCAAAAGAACGGAGAGGTCCGGTGTGTACCTCAAGGAGATTTAATACTGGGTGAGAATAGCCCATGAACTGAATTGTACCATGTTAATTAGTATATTATACTGTATGTTATCACTACCATGATTACTATAGGTGACTAATTAGAATGTATGGAAAAGAGTGTAACCTGAGCATGACATAAATGGTATGGAATAAGGGGTGGATAGATGTCCTGGTTTCAGTTAGAACAGAATTAATTTTCTTCCTAGTAGCTGGTGGAATGCTGTGTTTTGGCTTAGGATGAGAAGAGTGCTGATAACACCCCGATGCTTTAATTGTTGCAGAGCAGTGCTTATACCAAGCCAAGGACATCTCAGCCTTTTGCTCTGTCCTGCCAACGGGCAGGCTGGGGGTGCAGTAAGAGCTGGGAGGGGACAGACCCAGGACAGGTGACCCAAACTAGCCAAAGGGGTATTCCATACCATCTGACGTCATGCTAAACAATATATAGGGGTGGCTAGCCGGGGGGAGGGGGCCGGACTGCTCAGGGTTAGGCTGGGCATCGGTCAGCGGGTGGTGAGCAATTGCATTGTGCATCACTTGTTTGTACATATTATTATTACTTTCCTATTATCACCATTGTATTATTATTATTATTATTATTATTATTATTATTGTTATTATTATTTTTGTTATTATTATTTTCCTGTCTTATTAAACTGTCTTTATCTCAACTCACGGGCTTCACTTTCCATTTCTCTCCCCCGTCCCAGAGAGGGAGGGGGGAGGGTGAGCGAACGGCTGCGTGGTGTTTAGCTGCCGGCCAGGTTAAACCACGACACTTATAGACTACAAGAGATTTAGAGAATATGCTTAAACTACAGGCTGGAAAAAAAAGAATGAAAATACAGCTGGTTCTTCCAGGATAATAAAATTTTCACATTCAAGTACTCTTTTGCTTACTAAGAATGCAAAATAGATACCCAGAGAACAGGCCATCACATTACATTCATTCCTAGAGTAGTTTGGCATGTTGATACGCCAAAACACAGGACCCAATGGAAACAGAGCCTGATCCTTAAGGTTGCAAATCCCCAGATATTCTGAACACTATGGAATGGGGAAGTAATAGCAAAGAAATCTGAACACCTCAAGAAAATTAGATACGGTACAGTGCAGAACACCAGAGGGAGATGCTGCACTAATGCAGATTATTGATGCACATTTACAGTACAGCAAAACTTTTTTATTATAATTTTTTCTTTTTAAAGCATCTGAAACTTTTCATGGGAGTGAGTAAAGCCAATACTGTTTTTAAAAACATTTTAAAATCAAATCATATGACTTTCTATTAGAAAACCTCTTCAACAAGCTTCACTCCCCAAACAGTCAAATTACAAATGTTTCTTATTATTAAGCGACAG
This sequence comes from Anas acuta, assembly GCF_963932015.1. Lineage (NCBI taxonomy): Eukaryota > Metazoa > Chordata > Aves > Anseriformes > Anatidae > Anas > Anas acuta. The sequence goes on from NC_089016.1 coordinate 13,532,816, forward strand.
CACTGCTCAAGAGAGAAGGAATATATTTCTTGCAATCTGCAAAACAAAAGATGGAGGATATTGGAAAGCCTTAGAGAACAGTTAACTTGGATTTATTTACTTATTTATTTTCAAAATCAAGTATTACTTGAAGGCATTGAAGAGACATCACACCTCTTAGCATTTAAAAAAAAAAAAAAAGCCAATTTAATACTTTGTAGCCAGATTCCCAGTGCTTTCAGACTGAAGCAAACAAAAAATAGACTATCTTAACTACATTTTGGAAGCATTTCAGTCATAGGCAGAACACACACTACTGATTAAGCAATGCCCCTGCAAAACAAGTAGCCTTTTATTTTTCTGTGTTTCAAACACTACTAGAGAAAAAGGAATTAACTCGCCTTCTTCAGAAGCTCCACTATGCATACAGTGCATCTAGTGGACAGGAAAGGGAAGAGAGAGCCAAAAGTACCAAAAACCTTTAAAAACTTATTTCATTTAAAGAGGGAAACTATGTCAATCATAACTACATTGTTAGCAGTTCATCTCTGAAACCTAGGCAATTTTTATGCAAATGAAGCACAAGGACAAGTGTATTTGTGAACCCCACACAAACCACTTCACATTTCAATAGAACCCAACTGCACCCTGCTCCCAGTGACTTCAGAGGAAGCCGTGTATGCATCTGAGCTCGCTGAGGCCCTTGTGCAGCTTTCAAGGCTGCCCTATTGCCTGCAGGATGAGGGGTGCAAGACAAATCTACTCCTCTGAGATGAGAAGGGAACAGAAAAAGCATTGCGCTCAACTTCTGTAGCATTACAAAGGCCACCATCTGGGAGAAGGAAGCATAATGCCAATAACCCTACACTCTTCAGCCTATTTGGGTTTCTGGTTTTTCTTGTTGTTGTTTTTTTTTTTTTTTTTCTTTTTTTCTTCCCCCTAGTGAGTGTGCACTTTCCTGTATTCATATTTCTTTCTCCTCCTCCCCAAGTGCCTTCACTTCTCCCCTAACATCAGCTCCATTCTGGCTCCTTCCATTCAGTGGTTCCCGTCTGGCTTCTAGCACTGAAAAGTCTGAGGAAAACATTCACTTCCTCCCAATTTTATTTTTATGCCCAACGGCATCCTGGCTTGTATAAGAAGCAGTGTGGCCAGCAGGGCTAGGGAAGTGATTGTCCCCCTGTACTTGGCTGTGGTGAGGCCGCACCTCGAGTACTGTGTTCAGTTTTGGGCCCCTCAGCTAAAAGAGGACATGGAGGTTCTCGAGCGAGTCCAGAGAAGAGCAACGAAGCTGTTGAGGGCTTCGTTGAAAACAGGCTGGCCCTGTTTTCATAGCAGCAGAGCAGCCAGTTGACAATGTGCTCACCTGGATGACAGCTGAAATCTTTTTGCATAACTCATAGCTCATCCTGGAATGGGGATTGGATAGTTACTGCTCCTTTTATGATATCTTCCTCTTCATCTTCCTGTTCCTTTAATGACTCAGCCACTTTGGAGTAGCCTGCCTCATCTTCTTCTTCCTCCCGAGTAGGCGTTCCTTTCCTTTCTAAACAACCTGAATTTCTCATCCATTGTTTCATCTTGCATATAGGGGAAACTAATAATGGCACAGATTGGTTTTCTGGACCAGCCTTGGGACCTGTCACAGTGGTTGGAGTGGCTGCTGTGTCTGTCGCAGGGGATGGAGTGGCACTGATTATGGCTCGGTAAGGATAGGCCAAGTCCCAGCACATTGCATTTATTTGCATCTCTCTGGGATTGCCAGAGTGATGACACACATTGTTCAAGCATTCTGACTGTTTTAGGATTCTGTACTTTTTCAGGGGTGAAGTTCCAAAGCACTGGAGATGCCTGGTGTTCTAGGTGTCAGCCCATATCATCCCACATTTCCTGCCACTCATAACTATTCTGCCTCAGGACAGAACTCTGGATGGCATTCTTAAGTAGTTGTTTTGCCATAAACAAAGGCCAAAATACATTCAGGAGACATAACAATGGGAGCATGCAGGTTTGAATATTCCAAGGATATTCAAAATTCTCAAGGGTTATTGTAACTAGCCTGGAGGAGAATGGGAAGGTGAAGGAGAAAGGCAAAGTGAAGAAGCACAGGGAAGTATCCGCCCTTGTATCCCCCATAGATCCACTCCCTAAGAAGAAAAGGAAAAGACTGTAATTATTAATAGTCTCCAAAAGATGATTCCTGAAGTATGAAGATGACAGCGATGCTGAGTGCAAATACGAGATTAGTCTCATGGCCAGTAATTTTATCATATCTTTATACTGTACAATTATATGGGGTGACTGGTCGGGGTGTGGGGCAGACAGCTTCTCAGGTACGAGCTGGGCATTGGTCAGTGGGTGGTGAGCAATTGCATTTTACATTTATCTTGAAATATTTGGTTCTTTGCCACCTTTATTCATCTTAGAAGGTTTTCTAACCACCTCACTTTCCTAGTAAAGGCTTCTTCTTATTTCCATCTTACACTTATTCATGTTGATCTCACAAATTAGTTCTTGGCCCAGCATTGTCCTTTTGCCTGCAAAAGTATGCCCAAATGGAGGACCTCCTGCAGCAGGTGGCCAAGCTGCAGGAAGCAGTGAGAAGGCTGCATAGCATCAGAGAGGCTGAGACAGTTGGATTCTAGGACAGTCTGCAGAGGACACACAGCCCACAGCCAAACAGCCCAAAACTCCCTCACTGACACTCACAGAAGGGAGGGGGGGCAATAACACTGGAGGATGGAAACTGGCAACCACAATGACCAACAGGGAGAAGAGTCTCCCCCCAAAACTTGAGGTGCCCGTACAGAACCACTTCACCCCTCTGTTGGCTGAAAAGGAAAGACCTGCTGCAGGGTAGAGCTGAGTAAGACAGCCTGGTCTGCTCCCCATGTAACTAGTCCAACTAAGAAAAGGCAACAGGTGATAGTAGTAGGAGACTCTCTTCTGAGAGGTACAGAGGCACACACCTGCTGTCTTGATCCGCTCTTGAGGGAAGTCTGCTGCTTACCAGGGGCTCGCAGGACTGGTGTCACAGACAGGGGATCAGCTACTTAGACCATGGGACTCACTTTTGAGAAACCTGGTCTGCTGGGGGATGATGGGGTCTATCTGTCAGAGAAGGGGAAGAGCATCTTCGATCACAGGCTTGCCAAACTGGTGGAGAAGGCTTTAAACTAGAGTTGCCAGGGGAGGGGAACCTCAATCCATCCCGTGCATCCCAGTTTGATGCCAGTGTCAGCAATAGATGTCCAGAACCTGGAGAATGGGCATGGGTCAGCAGGAGAGCACCTGAAGAGCAGCACAAGGGAATTCCAGCCATTCCAGACAGTGTCAGCTTCATCAGGGGCCCAACTTAAATGTCTCTAGGTTAACACAGGCAGCATGGGGAATAAACAAGAGGAGTTAGAGATGTACACATGCCTGCAGGGCTATGACCTCATTGGTATTATGGAGACTTGGTGGGATGGCTCTATTATAAATGAGATCTCAACTCAATCTGAATTTTGTAATATTTATAAAACAAATATTTCTAAAAGGTATAAAAGGCAAGTAAACAGCGCTGGGTATGCGGGGAGTCTATGCTCCACCAACATGCACACACGAACATCAAACATTCTAAATATACAGAACACTGCTTTACACACTAAACCCATGTATGCCTATACATATGTACAACCAGGAAAGGTAACAAACAGTCCTCTAAGTTCCATGACTTAACAGTATCCATTTTCCATTCCTTTTCTTCAGGCCTTATGTATCCTGTACTTCCCAGATCGGAGAAAAAGCATATCCATCTCCTTTTCAAGACCAATGAGGCCTGGGTCAAAAGGCACATTCGGGTCAACAGGGGGGCGTAACAGCAAAAGCCTTCGATGGCTGTAGCAGCAGAGGGGCCCATGGCGTAGCAGTCGGATCAGTAAAGGAGCCCGCAGCTCCCTCACTGTCTGGCAAACCACACGTTTCTGATTGTGGCCCCACACGGCTCTTTAAGGCCTCAGAGATTGCTCGCCAGGTGCCAAGCAATCCCACTGCAACCTTGCCATTTTTAGTTGCAGAGTCCCACACCTTGACCTCAGTTTGGTCCCATATTTCAGGCTCATAAACTGTCCGATTGTTAATAAGGAGAATAAGCTGTAAGGTTACCAGGACAGTCTTTGTTTCTAAGGACGTATGATTCCCCATAATGCGCAACTGCTTACCAGCGAGGGGCAGTTGTGTGCACAGGTCCGCTTCTCTCAGCTCGAGCTTCTCTCCAGCTCCAGTGCGCCTATTTCCAGCGACTTTCTGTACGAGCTTCTCTGAGCAGTTTGCTGAGTCTGGCCGTATCTATCTTCATGAGGCAATCAAAATGCCTGTTCCCGTCCTGGTCTCCATTCTGCCAGCCTGTTTCTCTTCACTTCTTTTTCCTGCTTCTTTATTGATGACATAACTTCATAATGCTGCCTTTTTTTTTTTTTTTTTCTTCCTCTTCTTCTTTCTTGAGGGCAGGCTCCCCTCTTATACCCTTCTCCCCACAGCAGTTCTTTTCAAAACAACTTTTCATTGGTCAAAAAACGTTGAATGTAACAACAACAGCAAACACCCAGAAACATCCATGCCTTAATGGCTGGAGAACAAGAGACAATCTGGAGAACAAAAAACCCTGAGACTGCATGGAGTCTCCTGAATCACCCTTCTTTGTTCCCTCTAAACTCTTTTACATTCCTGATGGCCTCATCGTTAAGAGTCTAATGTTATCTCAACCATGGGGCTTTCCAACCCCCATGGCCACATTCCCAAATCTCCCCCTTCTTTATTAATATCAACCATTTTCTCGACAGGAATTCCCACTCCATATTGTGAGAAACACTCCGTAGCCAATAACTTAGGCTCAGGCGAGGATCTCAGTGGAGTAGTAATTTATTCGCGATTGCAATGGCGGGCGCCCCACAAGCAGGAGAGAGCGCATCTACTAGTTCCAAAACACAGTTTATATACCTTTTGATGGCAGGACCCTCCCCTGTTTCCCCACTGAGTGGGTAATCCAGGTTCACAATCTATCTGATGCTTCACAAACAATGCATGGCCTTCAGTTGCCGGCCTGCTAAATTTCAAATTTCTTTTGACATTTTTACTGCTTGAAGTGGTAATGTTTCTTCACTTATCTGACTTGACTTGATACCGTGATTTTCACCTAATTGTCCTAAGGAGTCTGGTTGTCTGCATTTTACTAGGTCGCCTGCTAAACTTTCTTACCACTGTAAGCATATCTCAGTACCACATTCCCTCCTTCTAAACAATGTAACTCTGCAAAAACAACATTTCTATTCCCACAATTCCCCCCTTTTCTTTTTTTTATAAACTGTTGATTTTTGCAAAACGTTTCTCTAAGGTGTAATTTGATAGATTTCTTCTTCTTCTTTGCTTTCTTTGCTTTCTTTGCTTTCCATCTCCTCATTATCTCCTTATCTGAGTAAGGTGGTAGCTCCATGGTCATTTGTTTCAATAGTGCGGTTTCAGTTAACCACTGTACTAGTCCTCTTACACAGAGGATAATGCAGCAACCAATGGCTGTCAAAACTCCTACAACTATGATCAATGTCGTAAATATGCCTACTTTTTCTCCCAATTCACTGGCAAGGGTGGTAAGCCCTTGCAATGCTCTTGTTACCGAGCCATCTGGGACACTATTGTTGGGTATAAGTGCAATAATGTTTGCTCAGTATTACACACACAAACACACCTCCTTCCTCTGCAAGCAACATATTTAATGCTATCCTGTTTTCCCAAGCCATTTTGCTGATGGCATCTAGTTGTTCAGCGATTCCTCTCATCACATCCTTGGTATAATTGATGAATCTCTGCTGATTATAATAGAAATAATTAATCCAATCCACATTTTTATTGATTGTTACCCACCAGAACAGTGACTCAAACCCTGCAGCAATTTGATTTCTGGCTTTATGTTCATCTGCAACTCCTCTAGGTACCCCAATAGAATCTATGTGTACTCTATCATCAAATGATATTCCTAAGCCTCTTTTACTTCTTCTGGGTATTTGTGATGTTTCTCTTTCAAATGCCAGGGTGAAGGGTATAGCTAATTGAACAAGTGCACAAGTGCCTTCCCAATTAGATGGTAGGGTGGACCGTAAGATCTTCCCTCCACTGTACCACCAGAGATCTGCCCTGTGGATCTCAAGTCTTGAGCAGTTTCCCATCAAGTCCTTGGTAGCACAAGGCAAATTCTCCCAGATGCCAGGTAGCACTCACACCCTGCCATGAGAGGCAAGCTGTATGGTTACCTGTAGCTGTAGAGAATGCAGGGGGAACCGCGATATTGTTATCATGCAAGAAACAGCAAAGAGAGACTTACAGGCCTCGTTTCCCCAGGCAGTCTTTTCTTGGTACAATGTAATCATATATCGCATCCCTTGGGAGTCTTTGGTCCACCCCCATGGGAAGGGCACTATCTGGGCAATCGGTCATCCTGAGGCACAAGCATAGCAGTAGCTACGGTTGAGACTCTGGACGGTATATTTGACCCATTCTATCCAGGCATTCACATCCCCATACCTTGTTTGAACTGACACATTTCAGAGGGCCTCCTGTTTTCTCTCCTGTTTTCTCCTTGAGTTTCTCCCTTTCTCTGATGGCAATAGAGGATTGTTTCCATACAGCTATTCTCAATCTGGCTGTTGGGTCTCTCTCAGTTATTTGTTCTCTCTGCTCAATTGTCGTTGGGCATTTAAATCTCCACAAGCTAACACCTCACAAACATCAAACGTGACAGATTGTGGTACATAACCCTCTGTCACAGTCACCCATATTTTCATGGGGTATCCCGTTTTTGCTATTATCTGGTCATGCCTTTTGCAAGTTGCCAATTGACCAAGGCCTTCTCTGAGGCCTAGAATCACTAAAAACAAAATTAGTAATCAATTTTTCCCTGCCATTATTTTTAAACCTTAGGTTTCCAAATAATTATCGATACAAAAAATAAGATGTACACTACTACTATAACAACCCCCCCTTGGGAGCACTGCAATTCGCTATAGGTCTGTTCTTTCTCTCAATCACAAGTCACAGTCGTTAGTTACCTGTGAAAATAAAAGGTTAGTTTACAATTGTAAGCTCTTATCCTGCTCAGAGTCCACTATGAGATTTTTCTTTTCAATTTCAATTTCCAACAAGTCTTTTGTAGGAACAGCTTCCCAGGTACTAGCGTTGACGGATGCCTTCACTCGAGTATAGTGAGTCCAACCTTTTTCCACAGTTCTTACGGCTGTTTCAGTGGTTAGTAATTGTCCTTCCCATTCAGGCCGGAGTTGACTCTTTCCAGGTCCAAATCAGGACCCGGTTTCCTGGGTGATGGTGGTGAATGGGGAATTCCAAAGGTGGGGTTTGAGCCAACAACCCACAGGTCCTGAGAGATGACAAAGAAGAGGACAACCCCAGAATACAGTTCTTAAGAAAACTCTCTTGTTTTGAATTGTGGTATCTCATCCCTTCTGCCCAGATAGGGCAATCTGAACAGCATCTCATATGGCGAAATTCCTATATCCTTTCCTGATGCTGTTTAAACCTGTAGGAGTAAGTATTTTACCCAAGGAAGTTGGGCTTCTAACACTAATTTAGTTAATTGCTTCTTTAATGTCTGGTTCATTCGCTCCACCTTCCCAGAAGAGGAGGGGTGCCAAGGGCTGTGAAAATCCCACTCAATCTCTAAGGCCTGCTTTAACCCTTGCAGTAAAGCTTACACCCATCTAGTCATGTGGTCAATTAGGACAAACAAGTAACTCAGTAAAGTTTACCTGTATACTTTGGAAAGGTCAAACCCCTGGCTCCCGTCCCCCTCTAGATGGGTTACAGAAGACCTTTTTATTTACCTTTTGACATAAGGTACATCCTCTACATATGTGCTTCCCTAAAGTGTATATTCCTACACAGACATACTTTCTTAGCACAACATCACACATTGCTTGCACCTCCCAATGACTCTTCTGATGTAAAACAGTTAATATTTGCCTCATTATCACTTTATTCAGCATTTCTCTCCCATCAGGGAGTATCCATTTTCCTTCAGACTTCATGGCTCCTGATTCCTTAAAAAAAATCTTTCTTTTAAAACTTTTTAGTTCTTTCTTAATTTTCAACAATTCCCTAAATCCTCTCTGCATTTATTCTGTTTTCCTTCAGACATTAGATGCCTTAAATACCTGACTTCTCTTTCTCCATATTGTAATTTATTTATTTATTTTTTAATACTCCCAAGCCCTGCTTTCCCAGAAAGTTGAATAGCTTGTTAGTAGCTTTCTTCACAACTCTTTTCTCCTGTCCTGACAATAGAAAACGATCCACATATTTGTTAACATTAATACCTCCTTGGGAGGTTGTAATTGCTCCAAAATCTTTTTTTTTTTTTTTTTTTTTTTTTTTTAGAACTTACCCAAATAGATAGGTGGCCCTGTAAACCCCTGAGGTAAAACTGTCCACCTATATTGTTGCTTCCACCCCCATTTCAGGGTCTTTCCAGTCAGAGGTGAATACACATGTATGTTTGGTCTCAGGGCCAGAGAGCACTCCATTAATAACACTGTTATTCCAGTCTAATCATTTACTATTTGAATGCCCAATTTAATCATCAAAGCCCTTCCCAACAAGTTAGTCCCTGCCTTAGGTACATACAATAATTACCCAGTGATCATTTTATCCCCTAGTTTCAGCTTGGTATCCCCCAACAGTGGCACTGTTATTCCAGCCCCTTCTACCCCCATCACTTTTTAGGGTTTCATTAGTTAATTTAATCCCTGATACTTTACAAGTCAGTAATGACCTAGCTGTTCCCCAGTGTATTGGGTTTGATGGCAAGGTTCAGGGGCTGTGAGTGGGGGGGTAGGAAACTGCAGTGGCAGCCCCCGTGAGAAAAACCCAGAAACCTCCCCGTGGTAGATAAGGGACAATTTCATCTGGCCCCAAAGGGGCCCACTGCTGCCCAGAGCCAAGCCATGAGCAATACAGTCAGTGCCTCTGTGAGAGCACATCCACGAAAACAAACAAACAAAGAAACAAACAAAAACTTGCTGCTCAACAGCAGTTGGGAGAGCGAGAAACCCCCCCGCAGACACCAAAGTCAGTGCAGAAGGAGGGGGAGGAGGCGCTCCAGGCGCTGGAGCCGAAGCCCCCCTGCGGCCGCTGGAGAGGCCCCTGGTGGAGCAGGCTGTTCCCCCCTCCCCGATGCTTGGGAAACTGAACTAACACCACAGCAAATATGCAAATATACCAAAACTTCTAGACTGTTACTTAGATAATGCCTACATCCCCTTTCCCTGCTCATTCAACTTCAAACAGCTCTGTTAAATACTACATGCCACACCTTTAACATCTTCAGCAACCCTTTTAACACTTCCTTTATCTTTCTCCAGCCTGTACTTTTCTAATACCAGCACCAAAGGCTCAGTCAGGGTCCAACTTAATTCCATACCTTGTCCCTCCAAGATACTGAAACAACATATCAATATAGAATATTTCATCCCATTTTCCTTCTTTCCTCCTTCTTCCACTCTGGATATTCCTATTCGAAGTGGCCAGCCTGGCCACACTTAAAACATCTTATCAAAGCCTGTCTCTGCTAGGACTCAGGCCACAACACAGGCAGCCTTCTTTGCCTGCCATTCCTTCATCTCTCTTCCTCTCCTTTCCATCCTGGCCCTGACTCCCCCTGAAGATTTTCTTCCTCTTTCTCCAACCCTCTGCCTCACTACCCGCTGCACTGTCAATACCATTAGTTTCACTCTCTCTTTTTTTTTTTTTCCTTCTTATCTCCCCTCTGGACACACACCTCCAGGGCCTCTCGCAGGAGGGTCCCCCAGTGACTGTTCACTACATCCCCCCACCTTCTGGAGCATTTTCTGCGTATCTTGCCAGGCTTTAATCACACAATGAACTTTCAAGAGCCCTTGGGATACTGGGTCCTCAGGTCTCATCCCCAAGTACTTTCTCATTCTGACCCCAAGTCTCTCATATGATTTCTGTGTTGCACACTATTATTATTCCAGCCAGGATTGGCAAGTGGGTATTTCTGCCCTGCCAGTATTACCCCTGGTCCTGGAGGATGAGCTCTTTCCCATTCTTGTATAGCAGCTCTCCTCCTGATCATTCCCATTTCTTTCCCTGTAAACAACATACTTATAGACATAATTCCCTCCCCCAAGAGTATAAATCAGGTCATAGGAACTGGTCTAATTGTTCAACTAGGCTGTCGGGGTCCTCAAATAAAGACTTCCTCTCCTTCTTAAAAGTCCTAACCTCTCTGCTGGTAAGGAGGAGGGGGTAGTTCACCTAAGAGGATACACAGTGTTAGTACTGTTAGTATCAGGGAAGGCAAAATTCTCAATATATCTTCTACCTTGTTCTAATTCTTGCCGGAGCCTAGGGTACGATACTTTTTTAGGGACAGTGTTAATTACAGTCCCTGTCTCCCTTCCTGGAGTGACTGCTGCTGCCACCGGTTCAATATTAAGATTATAGGGAGCATAACTTGGCTCCTTCTCCGAAAAAGGAATTGTATTGTTTACACATAAATTTAAAGCCTGAATTTTCATCAGACCCGTATTTTGGCCAAAATACTGCTGTTTCCTTAATTGGTTCTTTTGTCCAGACTGATACACAATATTTAACCTTTTTTTTTTTTAAAATTACTTTTCTTTTACAATCCCTCTAATTTTGGGATTATGTTTCCAATTTCTTATAATTCTTCAGGAAGAACTATTAGTAGGCACTCCCCCAGGGATATCTCCCTGTCCCCTGGAACTCATATTTTCCCATTTTTCCTAACCCTCGCCAGTATGTGCTACAGAAATTTCCCTTCTGCAGTGTACCACACACCAACGTACTGAAAGATGGGGGTGTACCGCCAAGCACTTCCCCGTGCCAGCGTTACCGCACACCTGAGTTTACCAGATTCCTGGTGTACTTCCAAGCACTTCCCCGTGCAAGGATTACCGTACACCAGATTCCCCTGGTGTAGTGCCAGCACTTCCCCGTGCAAGGGCTTACCATACACCAGATCACCCGACCCCCAAGGCAATACTTAATATTTCTTACCTTGGTCTGTGCACAGAGTTACCGGATCGATTCTTAAAAACCCGGAGTGCCTACCTTCTTCCTTTCCCCACTACTTCACGGATCCTGCCTCTTTAACCAGTCTCGGGCCCTCTGTCAGCTTTCCGCAGAACCGCCACCGTCGATGCACAGGACCGCTGAAATCAGCGGGGCATGCCTTCCTGCTGCTGCGGCAGTGGGGCTCCTCAGTAGGTGACTGGATCCCGGACGAGCCCCCAAATTGTGAGAAACACTCCATAGCCAATAACTTAGGCTCAGGCGAGGATCTCAGTGAAATAGTAATTTATTTGCGATTGCAATGGCAGGCGCCCCACAAGCAGGAGAGAGCGCATCTACTAGTTCCAAAACACAGTTTATATACCTTTTGATGGCAGGACCCTCCCCTGTTTCCCCACTGAGTGGGTAATCCAGGTTCACAAATCTATCTGATGCTTCACAAACAATGCATGGCCTTCAGTTGCCGGCCTGCTAAATTTCAAATTTCTTTTGACATTTTTACTGCTTGAAGTGGTAATGTTTCTTCACTTATCTGACTTGACTTGATACCGTGATTTTCACCTAATTGTCCTAAGGAGTCTGGTTGTCTGCATTTTACTAGGTCGCCTGCTAAACTTTCTTATCACTGTAAGCATATCTCAGTACCACATTCCCTCCTTCTAAACAATGTAACTCTGCAAAAACAACATTTCTATTCCCACAATATATAACAGCTCCCATTACTGAAGTATTAGGATGGAAGGATACAGGCTCTTTAAGAAGGACAGGCAGAGGACACAATGAGGGGGGCATCATCCTCTATGTCAATGAGCAGCTGCAATTCATGGAGTTCTGCCTTGGGATGGATGTGGAGCTGACAGAGAGCTTATGGGTCAAGAGGGCAGGGACAGGGGACATTATAGAGGGAGTATGCTACAGGCCGTCAGATCAGGAAGACCAAGCAGATGAGGCCCTCTATAGACAGATAGAAGTAGCCTCACATTCACAAGCCCTGGTCCTCATGGGGGACTTCAACCACCCCAATATCTGTTGAAGGGACAGTGCAGCAGGACATAGGCAATCCAGGAGTTTTCTGGAATGCAATGATGACAACTTCCTTCTCCAAGTGATAGAGCAGCCAAGGAGGAGAGGTGCTATGTTGGACCTCATTCTCACTAACAAGGAGGGGCTGGTGAAGAATGTGAAACTCAAGGGCAGCCTTGCTTGCAGTAACCATGAAATGGTGTGGTTTTGCATTCAGAGGGCAGTGAGGAGGGAGCACAGCAAGCTCACTACCCTGGACTTTGGGATAGCAGACTTTGGCCTCTTCAGGGATTGGCTTGATAGAGTATCATGGGACAAAGCCCTGGAGGGAAAAGGGGACGAAGAAAGATGGTTAATATTCAAGGAGCACCTTGTCCAAGCTCAGGAGGGATGCATCCCAACAAAGAGGAAATCAGGCAAAAACACCAGGAGGCCTTCATGGATGAACAAGGAGCTCCTGACCAAGCTTAAAAAGAAAAAGGAGGCCTACAGAGAGTGGATGCAAGGGCAGACAGCCTGGGAGGGATATAGAGACATTGAGCAACCAGGCACTGGGTTAGAAAAGCCAAAGCCTGTCGGATAACCCGACCAAAACCCCGGGGACAAACGGACACAACGACCAGCGTTCTGTGCCGTAAGCCAATTTATTACTGTGTGACATTATCTTATATAGTGTCAAGGCGTCCCGCCCAGGAACCCACCCACTGTGCTCGCAGGCACCCCAGACACTTCCCCTTGTGCACGCAGGCACAACCCAGAATAATCCCACAAAAGCCCATTTAGAATTAAATTTGGCCAGGGACATCCAGGGCAATAAGAAAGGGTTCTATAGGCACATTGCTGATAAAAGGAAAACTAGGGAAATGTGGGCCCTCTTTGTAAGGAAAGGGAATACCTGGTCACCTGGAATATGGAGAAGGCTGAGGTACTTAACGACTATTTTGCCTCATTCTTCACCGGCAAGAGCTGCAGCCACATATATTGGTCTAGGACAAGTCTGAGATTTAATACTTTGATATAAGTTAAAGCTACTTTGATATAAATCAGTTTTATTACACAAGCTGCTCAGTTGTTTCTCAATGACCCCATCCAACAGTTCAGACAAATTCAGTCCTTTCACAGATGATAATGCCTCTCACCAATGATCACACCCTTATTTGTGTATTTCCATATCACAGAATCACAGAATTGTAGGGGTTGGAAGGGACCTCGAAAGATCATCGGGTCCAACCTCCCTGCCTAAGTAGGTTCCTTAGAGCAAGATGCCCAGGTAGGCATCCAGACAGGCCTTGAATATCTCCAGAGAAGGAGATTCAACAAACTCCATGGGAAGCCTGTTCCAGTGCTATGTCACCCTCACCGTGAAGAAGTTCTTTCACATGTTGGTGCGGAACTTCCTGCGCTCCATCTTGTGGCCATTACCCCTTGTCCTGTCCCCGCAAACAACTGAAAAGAGGTTGGCCAAATCCCTCTGTCTCCCACAGTTAAGATATTTGTAAGCATTAATAGGATCCCCTCTCAGTCTTCTTTTCTCAAGGCTGAGCAGACCCAGGTCTCTCAGCCTTTCCTCATAAGGAAGATGCTCCAGGCCCCGTATGATCTTTGTTGCCCTCCGCTGGACTCTGTCCAGAAGATCCCCGTCTTTTTTTGTACCGGGGAGCCCAGAACTGGACACAGTACTCCAGGTGAGGCCTGACCAGGGCAGAGTAGAGGGGGAGGTTTTCAGTGAGAAGCTGAAACGTCCTTGGCTTAGTGTAAGCACTGCTCTGCAACAATTAAAACATCAGCATGTTATCAGCACTCTTCTCATCTTAATCCAAAACATAGCACCCTACCAGCTACTAGGAGGAAAATCAGCTCTGTCCTAATTGAAACCAGGACATATATCCACCTTATTCCATACCATTTATGTCATGCTCAGGTTAGACACCCTTTCCAATACATTCCAGTTAATCACCATTTTCATCTATGGTATATAGAATGTCCACTGAGTTTGCATAGTCCATGACTGATTTTGGGCTCCACCTTTCACAGCAGTCTTTCAGGGCAGAAGAGATGGTGTGTGATGTTGGACTGTCACACGTTGAAGCCCGTTCTCATTCCATCACATCTCTGTGCTTGTCCATTTCTATCACAATTCATTCATTATTATCTGCGTGACTGTTACTGTGATACCATTAAAAGGACATTGACATATAGCAATCGTGGTAGTGATGACATACAGTATTATATAATAATTAACATAAAACAATTCAACTCATGGGCTATTCTCACCCAGTCTTAAATCCCCTTGAGGCACACACCAGACCTCCCCATTCTTTTGCATTACCCACCAAGTGCATCCAGGTCCCTGTATGAAAGCAATCCCATGAATGGGTTTGCCTTTTCCTGAGTGTGTTGGGTCTGTCTGGGATGGAGTCACCTTTCCCTGCAGCAGCCCACACAGTGCTGTGCTCTGCACTCGTAGCTGGAACAGCACTGATATCACTCCAGTGTTGTGGCTATTGCTGCGTAGTGCTGGCACAGCATCAGGACTCCTTCCAAGCCCCCAGGAGCCAGCAGGCTGGGGGTGGGCAAGTGATGGAGAGGGGACATTGCCGGGGCAGCTGACCTAAACCAACCAAAGGGATATTCCATAACACCTGATGTCACACTCAGCAATAAAAAGGGGGACTATCGTGGGGGAGGGGGCTGCTCCTCTTGAACAACTGCTATGCGTTTTGAGGCCCTGCTTCCCAGGACATGGCCGAACATCGCTCGTTGGTGGGAAGTAGAGAATAATTTTTTTTTCCCTCTCTCTGTGCTTCCTCACGGACTTACTGTTTCTTTTGTTTCTTTTTTCTCCCCATTCCCTTTCATTTTAATTAAACCTTTCTCATCTCAAACCTCGAGTAAAACCACCACACTGAGACAGGGGTAGCCCAGACTGTCTTACCCAGTATTGCTTAATGACCACAGGGACACCGGGGTTCTTTTAGGATCAGTAACTGCTACTTCTTTACTGATGACATAACATCATCTCTCTCTTACTGAGGGCCTAACTTCAGCTCATATTGAGGGCATAACTTCATTCTCCTTGTTTCATCCCCATCTGGAGGACAGGCTCCCTTCTTATACTATTTGCCCCACAGCGGTCCTTTTCCACTCACTATAAATTGGTCAACAACTATGACTGGCAACCGCAAAAAAACAGAAAACTCCATGCCTTAACGGTTGGAGAACAAGCAACCAAGACAGCAAGGTGTCTCCTGAATCACCCTTCTTTGTTCCCTGTAAACTCTTTACATTCCTGATAGCTTCATCGTTAAGAGTCACCAACCATGGGGCTTGTCGACCCCCATGGCCACACTCCCACAACCTGGCATGTTTCTTATGTGCACTACAGGAACTTTATCCTATTCTACTGTAGGTAACAGGTTTGATTGGGCAGGTCCAGCTCGGTTGGCAGATCCCCTAGTATTGACTAACCAGGTGGCCTTTGCCAAATGCGTATTCCAATGCTTGAATGTTGCAGCGCCTATTGCTTTCAGTGTAGTTTTAACAGTCCATTGTATCGTTCAACTTTCCCGCAGGCTGGTGCATGATAGGGGATGTGATGCACCCATTCAATACCATGTTCTTTGGCCCAAGTGTCTATAAGGCTGTTTCGGAAATGAGTTCCATTGTCTGACTCTATTCTTTCTGGGGTGCCATGTCGCCATAGGACTTGCTTTTCAAGGCCCAGGATGGTGTTCCGGGCGGTGGCATGAGGCACAGGATATGTTTCCAGCCATCCGGTGGTTGCTTCCACCATTGTAAGTACGTGGCGCTTGCCATTGCGAGTTTGAGAGAGTGTGATGGAATCCATCTGCCAGGCCTCCCCATATTTATATTTCAGCCACCATCCTCCATACCAAAGAGGCTTTGACCGTTTGGCTTGCTTGATTGCAGCACATGTTTCACAGTCATGAATAACCTGTGCTATGGCATCCATGGTCAGGTCCACCCCTCGATCACAAGCCCATCTGTATGTTGCATCTCTACCTTGATGGCCTGAGGTGTCATGGGCCCATCGGGCTATAAATAATTCACCTTTATGCTGCCAATCCAGGTCCACCTGAGCTACTTCAATCTTAGCAGCCTGATCCACCTGCTGGTTGTTTTGATGTTCTTCAGTAGCCCGATTCTTGGGCACATGAGCATCTACATGGCGTACCTTTACAACCAGGTTCTCTACCCGAGCAGCAATATCTTGCCACAATGCAGCAGCCCAGATGGGTTTGCCCCTACGCTGCCAGTTGTTTTGCTTCCATTGCTGTAACCATCCCCACAGGGCATTTGCTACCATCCATGAATCGGTGTAGAGATAGAGAACTGGCCATTTTTCTCGTTCAGCTATGTCTAAAGCCAGCTGAATGGCCTTCACTTCTGCAAACTGACTCGATTCACCTTCTTCCTCAGCAGCTTCTGCAACTCGTCATGTAGGACTCCATACAGCAGCCTTCCATTCTCCAAATGGAAGTTACCTGGGTGGCTGGAAACATACCCTGTAAACCATGCCACAGCCCGAAACACTATCTTGGGCCTGGAAAGACAAGTGCTGTGGCGACATGGTACACCAGAGAGAATTGAGTCTGACAATGGGAGTCATTTACAAAACAATCTTGTCACCTCCTGTGCCAAGAGGCATGGTATTGAGTGGGTGTACCACATCCCTTATCACCCACAAGCCTCTGGGAAGGTTGAGAGGTACAATGGACTGTTAAAGACTATGTTATGAGCATTAGGTGCTGGGACATGGAAACAATGGGACATAAATCTACCAGAAGCCACTTGGCTAGTTAATAACAGGGGGTCTGACAGCTGTGCTGGTCCTGCCGAAACAAAACCCCTAAACACTGTGGGAGAAGCTAAAGTCCCTGTAGTGCATGTAGGGAAGTGGATGGGGAAGGTGGTGTGGGTTTTTCCTGCCTCGGGAAAAGGCAAACCCACTCGTGGGATTGTCTTCGCCCAAGGACCAGGGTATACCTGGTGGGTCATGCAAAAGAATGGGGATATCAAGTGTGTGCCTCAAAGAGATTTAACCTTGAGAGAAAACTAATCTGTAATCTAAGTTATATGTTGTAGGAAGATGCACCAGGATCAACGACAGGTCAACTTTGCAAGGAACCGGGCAGTGCAACAAGGACTTGAGCTAAGCTGGTGCTGGCATCCAGACATCCACCTCCGCCTGCCCGGAGTGACCACTTTAGCAGATGAAGACCAAATTGTCAACAGTTCTTATGAACATCTTCCAAGAGAAACCTATAGAATGAAAAGATACACCTGCCTATTAATCCTGTCCTGTTAAATCCTTGTCCCATTAAAGGACAAGGAATAATGGTGATGAGAATACTTATATGTTAAAGTATGGGGATCTGAGTGTGACACAAATGTTATGGAATAAGGGGTGGAGGTTGTACTGGGTCTGGCTGGAATGTTAACTTTCCCGGCAGCAGCCCATACAGTGCTATACTCTGCACTTGGAACAGCAGTTATCACACCAGTGTTGTGTCTACTGCTGAGCAGTGCTGACCCAGCATCAGGCCTCTCTCTAACCCTCCTAGGGGGTGGGCAAAAAGTGAGAAAGGAACATCACCAGGGCAGCTGACCTAAACCAACCAAAGGGATATTCTATACCATATGATGGCAATACAAGATGGAAATAGGAAGAAGACAGGAGGGGTGGGCTTTCGTTGTGAAAACGTTGGTCTTCCTCCCGAACACCGGCTATGTGCATTGAGGCCCTGCTTCAAGGACGTGTGTCCAGTTCTGGGGAGCCCAGAACTGGACACAGTACTCCAGGTGAGGCCTGACCAGGGCAGAGTAGAGGGGGAGGATCACCTCCCTTGACCTGCTGGCCACGCTCCTTTTAATGCACGCCAGGATCCCATTGGCCCTCTTGGCCACCAGGGCACACTGCTGGCTCATGGTCAACCTGTCGTCCACCAGGACCCCCAGGTCCTTCTCCTCAGAGCTCCTCTCCAGCAGGTCATCCCCCAGCCTGTACTGATACGTGCGGTTGGTCCTTCCCAGGTGCAGGACTCTATACTTGCTCTTGTTAAACCTCATTTGGTTTTGTTATAAATGGCTCAGGATTCAAATTAGGATTAAATAAAAAAATAGGATTTATTAAAAGAATATAAAGGAATAGAGGTAAGCAAACAGCGCTGGGTGCACCGGGAGTCTCTGCTCCACCAGGACACACACCAGTTACATCAAGCAGCTGATTTTTATGCACCTAGACTAATACATATTCATTACTACTTCTAAAAAAGTAGATTATTATAATTAGCTTCCGGGGTCCAGTTCCTCCTACTGGAGCATGCGCATCAGTCTCCTCTGGGGGTCTCTAGGGGTCTTTCATGCTGAAGGCTCGTAGTCTTCCTCTCACCCTTTGTACTTACTCGGCACTATTCCAAGTTTATGGAACACTCTCTGTACACTCTCCGCAGGTCTTGTCTCCCAACCGTCCTTCAGCTTCTTTTTTCTTCCTCTTAATCTCTTGGCCCCCCCTGGCCAGATACCAAGGATCTCATAACAGTCACCAGCAGTCACCAGTTATTATCAGTTGTTCTGAAACTCCCAAACAGGTTGGCGACTCACGAGCAATTAAAACATTCTTTCCCAGCTATTCACAGTCATCTACATAACATCTATAGCAGTGTTAAATCAATCTCGAAGAAGACAGAAAAGAAAAACTGTAACTGTTAGAACTAGAAGTCAGGAATAACAAAAGCAAACAGGTTCATAAATTTAAGGAGTGTTTTCTGAAGACGTGATAAACTGACTGGAATGAGGGGGAGACTGGGACACACTGCATCTGTGGTTCAAGAACTAAATTGCCAGTGCAGGGCCCAGAGGTAGACAGGATTCAAACAGAATTATTCTTTATGGACACGAATTTATGGACACAAATTTATGGACACGAATTGGAATTGTTAAAACATTCCTCACAATCCCTTATCTTCTTTTTAATATCCCCAATTCGTGTCTCTTCTGTTAATAATAATTGGATTTCATCAGTTTGTTCTTGAAGGGTCCAATTCTTAAGCATCATAATTGACATATTCCCTTTTTTTTTTTTTTAATGAAGTTATTACCAATGTACTATTTATCACCTGGTGTACTAATAATGTAAGACAAGGTATCATACAAGGTATAAACAATAACATCTTTACACCACATCACAATAAAAATAACACTCTTCTAACCCATGGTCCACCATGAAAATAAATCCCATTCCATATCCTTCCAGGTTTGTGTTTGCTCGCTCACCTCCCCCCCTCCTTCTCTGGGATGGGAGAGAGAAATGGGAAAGTGAAGCCTGTGAGTTGAGATAAAAACAAGAAGATAATAACAATAATAATAATAACAATAATGATTATAATAGTACTACTAGTAATAATGTGTACGAAACAAGTGATGCACAATGCAATTGCTCACCACCTGCTGTCCGATGCCCAACCTAACCCCGAGCAGTCTGGCCCTCCTTCCAGCCTGCCTGCTGGCAGGACAGTGAGAAGCTGAATTTGGCTTGGTCCTTGGCTTGGTGTAAGCACTGCTCTGTAACAATTAAAAACAATTAAAACATCAGCATATTATTAACATTCTTCTCATCCTAAACCAGAACATAACATTCTATTAGCTACTAGGAAGAGTATTAGCTACTACCCTTTTTATCAATCTTTAAACAGCAATTACTAAAGCTAAATTTTCCACAGACTTCTCCTTCTTGTGCTAGTAAATAATCCAAAGTTAGGCTATTTTGATACAAAGCAGTTCTCATCATTTATAACTATTTCTATTACAGCTAATAACCTAATTATTCTATTAAGTATATATACTGGGGTCCTATAGTCCCAGGATCTGTCTTCTGCCCACGTATCTGGATCATAATAGGCAAACACCTTCAGGGTTGATTCAGGCTTGTGTTACCGTTCGGCCTGTCAGGGTGATCCAGCTCCTAGAAAACGAATCACAATTTTATATAGGTTAAAAAAAAAGGTTCTTATGTTATTTTCTCAGGACAACCTGACCTGAGCCCCACGTTGGACGCCATTAGTGTGGGAGAAGTCCAGCCGAGGCCCTCTCACTCGGCAGTCAATACCCATAGGGGTTGCTTCCCTCGGTAGACCATACACACCGCAGTGGAGGGTCCTGCCCTGGTCTTGCCTTCTCCCTTTCCTCCCTTCAGGCTTGTCCCCTTTATTTGGCATCCTTAATTCATGCAGAGCCTCGTTGCCAGAATATTAGTTCTTCCTTAGCATGAGTTTCAGTTTCCCAGGAGTGGACTCAACCCTCCAAGTTTCAGTAGTTACTGGTCCTTTTATTCTGGATGCGTGGGTCCCTTTCTGCGGTTCTCACAGCTGTTTCAGTAGTCAGTAAAACAAGGTACAGTCCCTCACACCCATGCCCTTGAGCCAAAAGCAAAAAGTCAATAGCAGCTTGATCCTGTAAGAGCGCATGTCGCAGACTATTTTGATCTGGTAACATCTCCTCAAGTATCTCTGTCATGGCATAGGCTTGCTTCTTGGCCCAGCATACCAATTTTTCTAAGTTGTTACGTGCGGCCGCAGATGCCACTCCAGGCACTGAAATTGCCAATGCTGCTCTAGCTGCAACCCCACACAATTCAACATTATCATTGCTATCCGGTGCAAGCAATGCCCATTTATGTCTGGTGATCTCACGCAATTGTAACAAGCTAGGAGCAAATACAATGAGTTTATCTAAGTAACATGGACATCTGATAGCATTTGCAGGGATACCTTGCCAGGCCCTATCCCCACAAATCAGAAAAACATCAGGAGGTAAGGCCAAAGCTGTACAATTGTTCCAAACACTGTTACCCCTTGTCTCCATGTTATGAACCCCTAAACCCTGCTTAGCAGTGTCATTATAATCACGGATGTTATTTGTATTTCTGTACCCGTATGGCCCTTTCCAGGTTCCTGTAGCAGGATTCATCTGATAGCCACGGCTACATTCACATTTGTAGCCACCTTTCAGGTTGATACAGATTTGACTACAGATACCAGGGTTTTGACATTCATCAATATCTCCACAGTTTCTCTTTTCTACAAAGTCAAACCCAGCTGGACAGTCACATTCATTTATGTTGCATTCCTTCAGGGGCTCATCACCCCAGTCCTTGCAGTCTCTCTGCTGGTTACACACTTTATTGGTATCTATGCATTCTCCACTTCTGCACTTGAATTTGCCAGGTCCAGAGCACTGAATAACATCATTACAGTTTGCTTCATCAGTGCCATCCAGACAGTCTCTCACACCACTGCACTGCCTACTCCCATGGACACAGTTCCCATCTTCACATCTGAACTGGTCTGGCCTGCAGGTCTGAGAAGGGCAGTTAATTTCATCACTTCCATCCTTGCAATCAGGATCTCTGTTACAGTCTTTTTCACCATCACATTTCCAGGACACTGGGATACACTGGACTGACTGAGGACCACAGCTAATTTCATTTACCCGACATGTTCTCATATGACACAGATCAGCACTCTCATCAGACCCATTTTCACAGTCCGGATCCCCATCACACGGCCATCTATTTGGCACACACTGACCACTGTTGCACACAAAGTCAGATTCAGCACACGTCTTCTTCACACAAGCACTCTCATCACTGCCATCTGAGCAGTCTTCACATTTTGCTCTAGCACTGTCGGCAGCAGTGCACAGGCAGGTGAGGGCGAGCAACAGGCAGAGCGCCCTGCACCGTCACCTGTGTCACTTATACTACTCCTATTACCCATGCTGTTAGTGTCAGTGGCATCCTCCTTGTACCGTTTCTGTCTTTGTCTCCCCCCTTTTCTTTTTGTCACTGGCCATTCACCACAAATGGATAAGACACATGATTACTAATTAGGAAAGAGAGTGTAACGTCTGCTATACGGCTGCAGGCAGTGCCAGCTGCAACCTTAGGTTTGTGAAAGAGCCTGCCGGTGGTCGTTTGGCAGTGTAATCTGTGTCTCTGCACTCCTGCCCTGCAATAGAGCTAAGTTGTCATTAGCAATAGTTATAACACCGATCTGGGGACTAATAGTCTTTTTTTGCATTGCAAGATAAACCTTTTATAAAAAGAATGCCAGAGTGAAGCAGCACAGCCGCTGCTGCCGCTGCCTCCATGGTTATGTCAGACAGTCTGCAGGGTCCTGATGTCCGCCCCTCTGCTATGTGCGGACTCGCCACACGCTGAGGGTCAGCTACCGGTGTCCACTGACGCCTCTGGTCTCCCGTAGCAACTCGATCTCGGATGTTCTGCAATTACTTCAATTTCCCCGCGTTTTGCAGCTTCTGTCAGGTCTATTCTGTGTCTCTCAGAGCCGTCCGTGGCTCTGCAGCATCTCTCAGGGCTCTCTCCGTCCAGCGGTAGTCCCTCCGTAGTGTCTTGGGCCTCCCAGCGCCGCTCCGGTCTCTCGGCGCCGCTCAGGTCTCTCGGCCTGTTCAGGTCTCAGCGAGTCTGGGTCTCAGTGAGTCCAGGTCTCGGCCTGTGCGGGCCTCATATGTTGCAGGAAGCATGTCATATCATGCTCCTGCCTTTTTCTTGTCACAGTCAAAACATTTAAGAGCAAAAATAGGATACACAAGATACACAAGATACACCGGGCCCATATATTAGGCACCACCACTCAAAACTTGGATAAAACAGCACTTCTTTTCAGTCTGTCAAGCACTTCGTTCGTCTCTGCCCACTCCCTTGCGGAGAGTAAGGAACAACGGATCGGAACTCTGCACTCGCTTTGCAGCAACGCTGCGTCTCACTCACACAGCACACTCGCACACGGAGGCCTCCAGCACATCTCATTCATACCACAGGAATATAATTTAGAATGATAACCAACCAAACAAGTATTGTCTCTGACTGTGTTCTTCGTGAAGTGACTTGTAACACTTTGTTTCAAACCCTTACATTTACACAAATACTTTCAACACAAAATACATACATAAAAACACACACAATTATTAACACTCCAGTTAGTATCCCTCCAGCAGCCGAAAACGTACCATTTGTCTGCAGTTTCAGGAGATCTCTGCTCCTGCGGTGAGCAGCTGAGAGTGGAGTCCCCTCTGAGCAAAAACACTCAGGGTGCACCTAGGGGCGTCCACACTGCAGCTGATCCCGCAGCCGAGCAGAGTGTCTCCTACCTGGCTCACCAAAATGACTCACAGAAAGCTGACTCCACAATCAGTAAGATTGTAAAGTAGGTATGTTTACTCAGTTCCATGCAGCACGGGGCGGGTAGTCCCCCCAAAGTCGTGCAGGCCTAACGTGACAAATTGCTTTAGTAAAAAGTTACATATACATAAACATTCCTATACATGTACATAACCTGTCCCTTTATGAACATTCCTCCTTATCTTAGACCCCTTGATTAAAGTCTGAACCATGAGGTTTTTGATCTGGTTCTCGGGGTCCGAGAGGCTCCTGTTATCTGGAGGTATAAGCGCAGCACCGCACAGTAGCACATATTCATTCTTAATCAATTGCTCTCTAATTTCTAATTCCAATGTTTCTGCTTACTCTTTTCTGGATCCACGGGTATTCTACTATTAATGTTCAAAGCCTGACAGACCCCGTCCTCCGTGGATCAAAATACATGGGGTCTTAAGGGTTCCTTTGGTCATTCTATCATAAAATACTGGATCATTTTCAATTTACTCTTTAATTTTCTGGGGCCCCTATTGTTCCAATTCCTAATCATTATTCATAATGGACTTTTTGGTCATATATCTGGTAATTTGCTCCCTTTCTGGTCCTTGGTCTTCGATTTTATCTGACCCATCCGGGAATTTTACTAGTGGCAATTCCCACAGCCCTTGGTTGCCCAGTGAGAGTGTCTTGCAGGGGGTTTAGGACCTATCACCCACCCACGTATCCCTCTTCTCACCAGCCCAGCCCCCCCGACAGGAGATTAGAACCAGTGAGAAAACAAAAAGACCTCCACGCTGACTTTAGAAGTCTCAGTTACACTCTCACACACAAAAACTGGCAACCGTACCCTTACCCAACCGGACGGTATCTTACGAATCAGTCGTCTTCGTCCAGACTCCAATCGGACGGTATCCACCAGCGTCTCTGCTGTCTTCGTCTGGGATCGAACCAGACGGTATCCAAACGACTGTCGTCTTCATCCGATTTGATCCCGGACACCGGAATCCAACCGAACGGTATCCAAACGACTCTGTCGTCTTCGTCCGGATCTTCGCGCGCAGAATTACGGGCAAAAAACAGCCGGCAACAAGGGAGCTCAAAAAAAATCAAATTCTTTGCTTACCTTTATTCAGGTTCAGGATGGCATTAGTCCCGATCTGACTCAAACAGGAGCCACCAAATGGTGGGGCGCCTCTCCTAGATTAAATCAGAATTCAGGAACTATAACCATCCCGGACGAGCCCCCAAATTGTTATAAATGGCTCAGGATTCAAATTAGGATTAAATAAAAAAATAGGATTTATTAAAAGAATATAAAGGAATAGAGGTAAGCAAACAGCGCTGGGTGCACCGGGAGTCTCTGCTCCACCAGGACACACACCAGTTACATCAAGCAGCTGATTTTTATGCACCTAGACTAATACATATTCATTACTACTTCTAAAAAAGTAGATTATTATAATTAGCTTCCGGGGTCCAGTTCCTCCTACTGGAGCATGCGCATCAGTCTCCTCTGGGGGTCTCTAGGGGTCTTTCATGCTGAAGGCTCGTAGTCTTCCTCTCACCCTTTGTACTTACTCGGCACTATTCCAAGTTTATGGAACACTCTCTGTACACTCTCCGCAGGTCTTGTCTCCCAACCGTCCTTCAGCTTCTTTTTTCTTCCTCTTAATCTCTTGGCCCCCCCTGGCCAGATACCAAGGATCTCATAACAGTCACCAGCAGTCACCAGTTATTATCAGTTGTTCTGAAACTCCCAAACAGGTTGGCGACTCACGAGCAATTAAAACATTCTTTCCCAGCTATTCACAGTCATCTACATAACATCTATAGCAGTGTTAAATCAATCTCGAAGAAGACAGAAAAGAAAAACTGTAACTGTTAGAACTAGAAGTCCGGAATAACAAAAGCAAACAGGTTCATAAATTTAAGGAGTGTTTTCTGAAGACGTGATAAACTGACTGGAATGAGGGGGAGACTGGGACACACTGCATCTGTGGTTCAAGAACTAAATTGCCAGTGCAGGGCCCAGAGGCAGACAGGATTCAAACAGAATTATTCTTTATGGACACGAATTTATGGACACGAATTTATGGACACGAATTGGAATTGTTAAAACATTCCTCACAGTTTCTTCCTGCCCATCTCTCCAGCCAGTCCAGGTCTCGCTGAATGGCAGCACAGCCTTCTGGCATGTCAGCCACTCCTCCCAGCTTTGTGTCATTGGTGTACTTGCTGAGGGCAGACACTATTCCCTCATCAGGGTAATCAATGAAGATGTTGAACAAGACCGGACCCAGCACCGACCTCTGGGGAACACCGCTAGTCACAGGTCTCCAGCCAGACTCTGCGCTGCCAATCACCACCCTCTGAGCTCGGCCAGTTAGCCAGTTCTCAACCCACCTAACTGTCCACACCTCTATCCCACACTTTCTCAGCTTTGCTATCAGGATATCATGGGAGACAGTATCAAAAGCCTTGCTGAAGTCAAGGTAGATGACATTCTCTGCTCTCCCCCCATCATGGAAGGCCACGAGGTTGGTCGAGCACGACTTCCCTTTGGTGAATCCATGCTGACTACACCTCATAACCTTCTTCTCTTCCAGTTGCTTGGAGATGGCATCCAGAACAAGCTGTTACAACACCTTTCCAGGGACAGACGTGAGACTGACTGGCCTGTAGTTTCCCGGATCCTCCTTCTTGCCCTTCTTGAAGATTGGAGTGACATTGACTATCCTCCAATCTTCAGGTACCTCTCCTGCTCTCCAGGACCTTTCAAAGATGATAGAGAGTGGTTCGGTGATCACCTCTGCAAACTCCCTTAGCACACACAGATGCATCCCATCAGGGCCCATGGATTTGTGTGCATTGACCCCTCTCAGACGCTCCCGAAGCACTGTCTCGTCAACCAGGGGGGAGCCCTCAATTTCCCAGACCCTTTCTTCTCCCTCCAGGGTTGAGGAGTCCCAGGGGAAGTCCTTGAAGCAAAGACTGAAGCAAAGAAAGCATTCAGCCTTCTCGGCATCTCCCATTACCACGACACCCCCTTCGTTCAGCAAGGGACCCACATTATCCCTAGTCTTCCTTTTACTGTTTACATACTTTAAAAAAAAAATCTTATTATCCTTTATATCTTTTGCAAATAGGCATTTGGAGATAGGCATTTATCTTTTTTGCAAGCATTCTCCATACTATCCATCCATTGAGGAACCTTGACCTGTTGCCACATTCTTTTTTTTTTCTTTTTTTTTTTTCTTTTTTTCTAAACTTCATTTTCTGATCCTTGTATGCCAAGACCCAAGGAGGAGACTGTCTTTCTCTGTCTTTAGTCCATTCCAAGTATTTTAAGGCAGGCATGTATGTCCAGCCAAATTTCAACTACTTTACAAAGGAGAAGATGAGTTATGTAGCAGAGCCAACAGGCTCTTCAGGGAGCTGCTGTATAAATAAATAAACAGCATAATAATTGCTCTTGATGTCACATCAGAGATGTCACTGGACACTCAATAAGGTAAGGGCTGGTCAGCTTAATCTTACAGTCTTTTTCCTTGCTTAAATGTCACAGAGTGACACTACTTAAACAAAAAAGAGATGTATTGTACTGGGTCTGGCTGGGATGTTAACTTTCCCTGCAGCAGCCCATACAGTGCCGTGCTCCGCACTTATAGCTAGAACAGCAGTGGTGTCACACCAATGTTGTGTCTGCTGCTGAGCAGTGCTGGCACAGCATCAGGCCTCTCTCTAACCCTCCTAGGGGGTGGGAAAAAAAAAGTGAGAAAGGAACATCACCAGGGCAGCTGACCTAAACCAACCAAAGGGATATTCTATACCATATGATGGCAATACAAGGTGGAAACAGGAAGAAGAGGGGAGGGGTGGGCTCTCGTTGTGAAAACGTTGGTCTTCCTCCCGAACACCGGCTACGTGCGTTGAGGCCCTGCTTCAAGGACGTGGTCAATCATCGCTCATTTGTGGGAAGTAGAGAGTAATTTCTTTCCTCTGCACTTCCACATAACCTTTATTTGTTTTGTTTGTTTTTCCTTTCCCCCCCCTTTTCCCCTTTCCCCTTTTTTCCCCTTTAGTTAAATTGTTTAGTTAATAATAATCTTTCCTTAATAATTATTATTATTCTTTCCCTTTAATTAAAATATCCTTATCTCAACCCATGTTCTTTCCTTTACTTCTTCCCCTCCTCATCTAAGGAGGGGGAGTGAGAGAGCGGTTGTGTTTATCTGCCTAGCACGGTAAAACCACCACATATAACTAGAGATTTATTATAACTAGATAATATTAGGCAGATTGTAATAACAGAGAAACAAAGAATTGTTTGGATTGGAAGGGATCTTAAAGATCATCTAATTCCAACCCCCCTGCCATGGGCAGGGACACCTTCCACTAGACCAAGTTGCTCAAAGCCCCTTCCAACCTGGCCTTGAACACTTCCAGGGATGGAGTATCAACAACCTCTCTCAGCAGCCTGTTCCAGTGCCTCACCACCCTCATAGTAACGATTTTCCTCCTTATATCTAAGCTAAATCTACCCTCTTTTACTTCAAAGCCATTACTCCTTATCCTATCACTACAATTCCTGACAAAGTCCCTCCCCAGCTTTCCTATAGGCTCCCTTTATATCCTGGAAGGCTGCTATAAGGACTCCCTGGATGCTTCTCTTCTCCAGGTTGAAAAACCACAACTCTCTCAGCCTGTCTTCATAGGAGAGATGCTTCAACCCTCTGATCATTCTGCCTTAAAATACTTGGAATGTACTAAACCAAATATTTCAAGACGGAGTTCTCTGGACTCGCTCAAGCACCTCCATGTCCTTCTTGTAGCGAGGGGCCCAAAACTGAACACAGTACTCAAGGTGTGGCCTCACCAGAGCCGAGTACAGGGGGACGATCACCTCCCTAGCCCTGCTGGTCACACTGTTTCTGATACAAGCCAGGATGCTGTTGGCCTTCTTGGCCACCTGAGCACACTGCTGGCTCATATTCAGCCGACTGTCCACCATCACTCCCAGGTCCTTCTCTGCCAGGCAGCTTTCCAACCAGTCCTCTCCCAGCCTGTAGCTCTGCTTGGGGTTATTGCGCCCCAGGTGCAGGACCCGGCACTTGGCCTTGTTGAACTTCATACAGCTGACCTCAGCCCATCGGTGCAGCCTATCCAGATCCTCCTGCAGAACCTTCCTACCCTCGAGCAGATCGACACATGTGCATAGCTTGGTGTCATCTGCAAACTTACTGAGGGTGCAATCAATGCCCTCATCCAGATCATTGATGTAGATATTAAAGAGGACCGGCCCCAGCACCGAGCCCTGGGGGACGCCACTAGTGACTGGCCTCCAACTGGACTTGACTCCATTCACCACGACTCTTTGGGCCCGGCTATCCAGCCAGTTTCTAATCCAATGAAGCATGTGCCAGTCCAAGTCAAGAGCAGCCAGTTTCTTGAGGAGAATGCTGTGGGAGACAGTGTTTTATTATACATGAAGATCAACCATGCTACAATTTAGAAAAAATGCACAACATTGCCAACTACTATTCAAGGAAGATCTGACAGCGGTATAATCAAAGTATTCTACATCAGGAAAGAAAACAAAGATCGGAGAGTAAAAAAGTAATGCTGTTTACTGTTCTAACCTGAGGAAGGTTACTGTCCTGGTTTTGGCTACAATAGAGTTAATTTTTCTCCTAGTAGCTGGTATGGTGCTGTGTTTTGGATTTAGGATGAGAATAATGCTGATAACATGCTGTTTTTTTAATTGTTGCAGAGCAGTGCTTACACTAAGCCAAGAACTTGGTGTAAGCAAGCTTCTCAGACTGTCCTGCCAGCGGGCAGGCTGAAGGTGCAGCAGGAGCTGGGAGGAGACAGATCCAGGACAGCTGACCCAAACCGGCCAGGGGGATATTCCATACCATGTCATGCTGAGTAATTAATATGGGGTGGCTGGCCTGCTTGGGGGGGCGGGGGTCCGCTTCTCAGGGCAAGGTATCAGTCAGTGGGTGTTGAGCAATTGTATTGTGCACCACTTGTTTTGTACACATTATAATTATTACTATTGAAAGCTCTTTCTAGATAGTCTGTGGCGACTGGACTCGATGATCTTGAGGTCTCTTCCAACCTAGAAATTCTGTGTGTGTGTGTGTGTGTGTGTGACCCAGACTGAGTGCCCGCTCAAAAATGCGGCAGTTCAGGTCTCTGGATGCACAGAGTGCCTGAGCCTGTTGCTGCCATCTGAGGTCAGCAGAGACATCATGTGTGTGAGGTGTGAGCAGGTGCATGACCTGGTCGGCCTGGTGGCAGAGCTCAAGGAGGAGGTGGAGAGGTTGAGGCCCATCAGGGAGTGTGAGCGGCAGTTAGACTGGTGGAGCAACTCCATGCCAGGCCTGAAGGAAAGGCACCGGGGTGAGACACCCCAAACAGTGGTGGACCCTCTGCCCTGTCGCTGTTGGGCAGAGGGAGGGGACCTGGAGATGAGGAGGAATGGAAGCAGGTCCCTGCTCGGCGTCACAGTCAACCCCCCTCCCTACCGGCCCCGCCTTCCCAGGTGCCCTTGCACAACAGGTTTGAGGCCCTGGAGCTTGAGAGACCGGTGGGTGAGGATGAGGTGAAAAGTCTACCCAGGAGGATGCCTAGGGCGAGGAAATCGACTCCGCACCTCAAGACTGCCTCCACTAAGAAACAAAGAAGGGTGATCACTGTAGGTGACTCCCTTCTCAGGGGAACAGAGGGCCCTATTTGTCAGCCTGACCCTACCCATAGGAAAGTCTGTTGCCTCCCTGGGGCCAGGGTCAGGGACATTGCCAGAAAGCTTCCTACCCTGGTTCACCCATTTGATTGCTATCCTCTTTTGATAGTCCAGGCTGGCAGTGATGATATTGAAGAGGGAAGCCTGAAGGCTATCAAACGGGACTTTAGGGGACTGGGACGATTAGTAGATGGAGCGGGAGTACAGGCCGTATTTTCCTCCATTCCTATAGTGGCAGGGAGGGGTACAGAGAGGACCCGGAAAGCCCACCTGATAAACACGTGGCTCAGAGGCTGGTGCCAACACAGAAATTTTGTTGTTTTTGACCACGGGGTGCTTTACTCAGCACCCGGCCTGATAACTGCAGATGGGTTCCACCTGTCTCTAAGGGGAAAACGGATACTATCCCAGGAGATGGCAGAGCTCATTGAGAGGGCTTTAAACTAGGTAAGAAGGGGGATGGGGATAAAATAAGGCTCGTTAGAGGTGTGCCAGAGGTAACAACGTTAGGGTTGGGGGAGAAGGCAATGGCCCAACTGAAGTGCATCTACACTAATGCACACAGCAAGGGCAACAAACAGGAGGAGCAGGAAGCCATCCTGCGTCAGGCAGGCTATGACTTGGTTGCCATCACGGAAACACGGTGGGACCACTCCCATGACTGGAGTGCTGCAATGACTGGCTATAGGCTCTTCAGAAGGGAAAGGCAACAAAGGAAGTGTGGTGGTGTGGCTCTCTATATTAGAGAGGGGTTTTTTTAGATGTTGTGGAACTCGAGACTGGGAATGATAAGTTTGAGTTCCTATGGGTTAGGATCGGCGGGAAGGCCAACAAGGCAAGCATCCTGACGAGGATCTGTTATAGACCGTCAAACCAGGATGAGGAGACGGATGAGTGGTTTTATAGGCAGCTGGCAAAAGTTGTGAAATCATCAGCTCTTGTTCTCATGGGGGACTTCAACTTCCCTGACATATCCTGGAAATGTAATTCAGCTCAGAGGAAGTAGTCTAGGAGGTTTCTGGAGAGCATGGAAGATAGCTTCCTGATGCAGTCAGTTAGTGAGCCTACCAAGGGAGGTGCCCCGCTAGACCTTCTCTTCACAAACAGAGAAGGACTGGTGGGAGATGTGGTGGTCGGGAGCTGTCTTGGGCAGAGTGACCATGAAATGGTAGAGTTCTCCATTCCTGGAGAAGCCAGGAAGGGGACCAGTAAAACCGTTGCATTGGACTTCCAGAGGACTGACTTTGAGCCGTTCAGGACACTGGTTGGCAGAGTCCCTTGGGAGGCAGTTTTGAAGGGCAGAGGGGTCCAGGAAGACTGGGCGCTCTTCAAGGAGGAAATCTTAATGGCTCAGGAGAAGTATGTCCCCACGTGCCCAAAGAGGAGCCGGCGTGGAAGAAGACCAGCCTGGCTGAACAGAGAGTCGTGGCTAGAGCTTAGGAAAAAAAAGAGGGTTTATGACCTTTGGAGAAGAGGGCGGGCCACTCAGAAGGACTATAAGGATGCTGTAAGGCTGTGCAGGGACAAAATTAGAAAGGCCAAGGCTCATCTGGAGCTCAGTATGGCTACTGCTGTTAAAGACAACAAAAAATGTTTTTATTAATACACTAACATGAAAAGGAGGACTAAGGAGAATCTCCATCCTTTACTGTTTCTGGGGGGGAAACTTAGTGACAAGAGATGAGGGAAAGGCTGAGGTGCTTAATGCCTTCTTTGCCTCAGTCTTTAGTGTCAAAACCAGTTGCTCTCTGGATACCCAGTACCCTGAGCTGGTGGAAGGGGAAGGGGAGCAGAATGTGGCCCTCACAATCCGTGGTTGGGGACCTGCTATGGCACTTAGATGTACTCAAGTCAATGGGGCAGGGTGGGATCCACCTGAGGATACTGAGAGAACTGGCGGAGGAGCTGGCCAAGCCACTTTCCATCATTTATCAACAGTCCTGGCTATCGGGGGAGGTCCTAGTCAGATGACAGCTAGCAAACGTGATGCCCATCTACAAGAAGGGCCGGAGGGTAGACCCGGGAAACTATAGGCCTGTCAGTTTGACCTCAGTGCCAGGAAAGCTCATGGAACAGATTATCTTGAGTGTCATGACACGGCACTCGCAGGGCAACCAGGCGATCAGGCCCAGTCAGCATGGGTTTATGAAAGGAAGGTCCTGCTTGATTAGTCACCACCTTCATGTATGTATATGAAATGTCCACTAAGTTTGTTTAGTCTGTGACTGACTTCGAGCCCCATCTGTCCCAGCAGTCTTTCAGGGCAGAAGAGATGGTGTGTGATGTTGGATTGTTGCACGCTGGGTTTGCCTTTGCCTGAGGCAGGAATTGCCCAGACTGTCTTACCCAGCATGTTTTTTACGTGCACTACAGGGACTTTGTTTCCTTCTACAGTACGTAACAGGTTTTGTTGGGCAGGTCCAGCTTGGCTGGCAGATCCCATAGTGTTGACTAACCAGGTGGCCTTTGCCAAATGTGTATCCCAGTTTTTGAATATCCTAGCACCCATTGCTTTCAGTGTAGTCTTTAACAATCCATTCTATCCCTCAATTTTCCCAGAGGCTGGCGTATGATATTGGATGTGATACACCCACTCAATGCCATGCTCTTTGGCCCAAGTGTCTATAAGGTTGTTTTGGAAATGTTTATTAATTGTTATTAATAACAATTTATTGTTATTAAATGTTATTAATTGTTATAATAAATGTTATTAATTGTTCAACATGACGTCAGATGGTATGGAATACTCCTTTGGCTAGTTTGGGTCAGCTGTCCTGGGTTTGTCCCCCCCAGTTCCTACTACACCCCCACTGTGCCCGCTTGCAAGACAGAGCGAGAAGCTGAAAAGTCCTTGGCTTAGTGTAAGCGCTGCTCTGCATCAATTAAAACATCAGTGTGATATCAAACTTATTCTCATCCTAAATCTCAAAGACAGCACCCTACCAGCTACTAAGAGGAAAATTAACTCTATCCTAGCTAAAACCAGGACACATATTTAAGTGGAACCTCCTATGTTCCAGTTTGCACCCATTGCCCCTTGTCCTATCATTAGATGCCACTGAGAAGAGCCTGGCTCCATCCTCCTGATACTCACCCTTTACATATTTATAAACATTCATAAGGTCACCCCTCAGTCTCCTCTTCTCCAAGCTAAAGAGACCCAGCTCCCTCTGCCTTTCCTCATAAGGGAGATGGTCCACTCCCTTAATCATTTTTGTGGCTCTGCGTTGGACTCTCTCAAGCAGTTCCCTGTCCTTCTTGAACTGCGGGGCCCAGAACTGGACGCAATATTCCAGATACGGTGTCACCAGGGCAGAGTAGAGGGTGAGGAGAACCTCTCTTGATATACTAACCACACCCCTTCTAATACACCCCAGGATGCCATTGGCCTTCTTGACCACAAGGGTACAGTGCTGGCTCATGGTCATCTTGCTATCCACCAGAACCTCCAGGTCCCTTTCCCCTACGCTGCTCTCCAACAGGTATGTCCCCAACTTATACTGGTGCCTGGAGTTGTTCTTGCCCAGATGCAGGACTCTACACTTACCCTTATTTTATTTCATTACATTTCTCCCCGCCCAACTCTCCAGGCTGTCTAGTTCTCGCTGGATGGCAACACAGCCTTCTGGCGTGTCAGTCACTTCTCCCAGCTTTGTGTTATATTGTGATAACTGTGAGAAACAAAGCTGTGGTTTTGCAGTGGAATATTCCACTAACCTTGCATATTCAAAAGTGATTGTGCAAGCATAACAGTGGCATATGAGTGGGGAGTATGTTAAGCAGATAAGGGGAAGGTCCCACTGTACCAAACTAAGGAAGATAGATAAGAAAAACAAGATGAGCAGTGCGAAATCAGAAGAAAAAAAAAATCACGGGCCCTCTAGACATAAGAAAAAGAAAAAGAAAAAGAAAAAAGAAAAAGAAAAAGAAAAAGAAAAAGAAAAAGAAAAAGAAAAAGAAAAAGAAAAAGAAAAAGAAAAAGAAAAAGAAAAAGAAAAAGAAAAAAGGAGAAATTAACAATTCATCAAATAAAATTGTACATATATGGCATAGTAATAAACGATGACTAGTTTCTGAACCTGTAGTACTCAGCCAATGAGGAAACAAGAGTGGAATTAAGTGTTGGGTTATAGGGAATATAAGGTTATGAAACACTTCTGCTGTGCGCTCCTGCTTGTAGGACGTCTGCCATTGCAATTGCAAATAAAAATACTACTTCACTGAGATCCTCACCTGAGCTTTTGTCATTGGCTGCAGATTGTTTCTCACAATCTGGGGGCTCAGCCGTTGCCTTCTGGGGAGCCCTGTTATCACTGCAGCAGTAAGGCATACCCTGCTGATTTTAGCGGTCCTGTGCCTTAGTGACCGTGATTCTGCAGAGGCACTCCTCCCAGTTTAGTGTCATCAGCAAACTTGCTGATGGTACACTCTATTCCCTCATCCAAGTCGTTGATGAATATATCGACTAATACTGGTCCCAGTACTGATCCTTGAGGGACTCCACTAGATACAGTCCTACAGCTCGACTCTGTCCCATTGACCACAACTCTCTGGATTTTTTCCTTCAGCCAGTTCACAGTCCACCTCACTACCCGATCGTCCAGACGACATTTCCTCAGTTTAGCTGCGAGGATGCTGTGGGAGACGGTGTCAAAGGCTTTACTGAAATCAAGATACACCATGTCCACTGCTTTACCATCATCTATTCATCTGGTTATGTCCTCATAAAAGGCTATCAGGTTGGTCAAGCACGACTTCCCCTTGGTGAAGCCATACTGACTACCCCTGATAACACCTGTATCCTTGATATTCCTAGAGACAATGCCAAGGATAAGTTGTTCCATCACCTTACCAGGGATGGAGGTGAGGCTGACCAGTCTATAATTACCTGGGTCCTCCTTCTTGCCCTTTTTGAAGACCGGAGTGACATTTGCTTTCCTCCAGTCCTCAGGCACCTCTCCCATTCCCCACGACTTACCAAAGATGATGGAGAGTGGTCTAGCAATGACTTCTGCCAGCTCCCTCAGCACCCATCAGGACCCACGGACTTGTGGATGTCCAGCTTGCTTAATTGGTCCTTAACCCAGTCCTCATCAACCGAGGAAAACTCCTCCTTTATCCTGACTTCCTCTGGGGCCTCAGGGGTACGGGGCTCCTCAGGAGAGCCTCTGGCATTATAGACAGAGACAAAGGCGCGTTCGGTAACTCCGCCTTCTCTTTATCTTCTGTCACCAGGGCACCCACCTCATTCATTAGTGGGCCTACATTGCCTCTAGTGTTAGTTTTATCTGCAGTGTATTTGAAGAAGCCCTTTCTACTGTCCATGACCCCTCTTGTAAGGTTTAATTCTAGGGAGGCCTTAGCTTTCCTAATTGCCTCCCTACATCTTCTGACAAGTCTTATATACCTCCCAAGTGGCCACCTCCTATTTCCATGATCTGTAGACTCTCCTCTTCCACTTGAGTTTGCCCAGCAATTCCCCATTTAACCATGCAGGTCTCCTGGCTCTCTTTCCTGACTTCCTACCTGTTGGGATGCTCTGATCTTGAGCTCGGAAGAAGCAGTCCTTGAACAATAACCAGCTATCTTGGGCCCCTTTTCCTTCAAGTACCTTGTCCCATGGGATTTCCCCTAGCAATTGCTTGAAAAGGTCAAAGTTGGCCATACTGAAGTCCAGGGTTGCAATTCTGCTTGGTACTCTGTTCCTGCCACATGAGATCCTGAATTCCACCATCTCATGGTCGCTGCAACCAAGGCTGCCGTCAACGCTTCAACCAGCCCCTCTTTGTTAGTGAGGACAAGATCCAGCAGCGCTCCTCTCCTACTTGGCACATCCACCATTTGCATCAGGAAGTTATCATCAATGCACTGGAGGAACCACCTGGACTGCGGATGGCTGGCTGAGTAGGCCTTCCAGCAAATGTCAGGGTAGTTGAAATCCCCCACATTAACCAAGGCCTGTGTTCGCGAGGCTGCTATCAGCTGCCTGTAGAAGGCCTTGTCAACTTCCTCATCCTGATCTGGTGGCCTGTAATAGACACCCACAACAGCATCCCCCATGCCAGCCTGCCCCTTAATTCTCACCCACAGACTCTTAACTCACTCTTTATCCGCCCCTGGACAGTACTCAATACAATGTAGTTGCTCTTTCACGTAAAGAGCAACTCCGCCACCTTGCCTTGCTGGCCTGTCTTTCCTGAGCAGGACATACCCATCCATGACCACATTCCAGTCGTGAGCTGTCCCACCATGTCTCTATAATTGCCACTATAATTGCCACTCTCCTGACCGAACACGGATTTCTAACTCCTCCTGCTTATTCCCCATGCTACATGCATTGGTGTACAGGCACTTCAGGGAGCAAGCTGAGCATGCCAATTTCACCCTAGGTGGGTGGGAGGCCTCCTGGTCTTCATCACTGCTAGGACACTGCCCCACCAGTGCAAGCCCAGCTACAACCCCCTCCCCCTTCGGATCTAGTTTAAAGCTTTCCAAATGAGCCATGCTAATTCCTGTCCCAGAACCCTTTTGCCCCTGTGAGATAAATCTTTCTCGCATACTACTGTCAGGCCTGGTGTCTCATAAAACCAGCCATTATCAAAGAACCCAAATCCCTGTCTGTAGCACCAGTCACATAGCCAATCATTTATGGACCGGATCCTTCTATTCTGTCCCACGTCATCACCCCAGAATGGAAGGAGGGAAGAGAAAATGACTTGTGCTCCAGACTCTTTCACCAACCGTCCCAAGGCCTTGAAGTCTTTCTTCATTCCCCTCAGACTACAGGATGCAGCTTCCTCCCCACCTATCTGGAAGATCAGTAGTGGGTAGTACTCTGTTGAGCACACCAGGCTGGGGAATGACCTGGTGATAGCCTTGATCCGGGCTCCAGGTAGACTGCTGACTTCCCTTTGATGAGGGTCAACTCTGCATATTGGGCCCTCTGTTCCTCTCAGAAGGGAATCTCCTACTACAATTACCCTTCTATCTTTCTCTTTCTTTCTCTTTCTCATTCTCTCTTTCTCTCTTTCTTTCTTCCAGAGGCAGTCTTGAGGCATGGTGTCAACTGCCTCTTCCTACATGACCTCATAGGCAGGTCTTCTACCACATACTTGCCTACCTTTCCTTCAAGATCCAGGGCCTCAAACCTATTATAGAGGGGCACCTGGGGAAGCAAGGTAGAGAGGGGACTCGCTTCCAACCCTCCTTGTCATTTTGGTCCTTCTTCCTGATACGGACAGGGCAAGGGCTCCACCACCCTCTGGGGGGCATCCCCCCAGAACCCTTCTCTCTGGCACGCTAGGGAGTTGCTCCACCAATGAATCTCCTGTGTCACACGCCCTGATGCTCCTTAGTCTCTCCACCTCCTCCTTGAGCTTAGTCACCATGGTGAGTAGACCTTCCACTTGAGAAAAGGCAGTCTCCCAGCTGCCCTCCCTCAGCAGTAGCAGGCTCAGGCACTCCCTGCAGCCAGAGGCCCGAACAGCCATATCTCTCGGAAGGCCCTGTGTCTGGGTTGCCACAGTCTTTTTGGAGTGAATTCTCTGCCTAGTGGACAACATGTTAGGTTTGTAATCTCACAGACCGCCAAAGTCCCCTCCCCAGCTCTTGCCCACCCCCAACTTACTGTCTCTTGGGGGGGGTTGAAGGGAGTCCTGATGCTGTGCCAGCATTGTTCAGCAATAGACAAAATATTGGTGTGATACCAGTGCTGTTCTAGCTACAAGTGCACAGCACAGCACTGTATGGGCCACTGCAGGGACGGTAAACTCCATCCTAGCCAGACGCAGTACAACTTCCACCCCTTATTTTGTACCATTTGTGTCACACTCAGGTTCCACACACTTTAGTATATAAGTATTCTCATCACCATTGTTCCTTGTCCTTTAACAGATATATATACAGATACTTCTTTCCATTCTATAGGCCTCTCCCAAAAAGTCCATAAGAACTGTTGATGATTTAGGCTTCATCTGTCAAAGGGATCACTCTGGACAGGCAGAGTTGGATTTCTGGACGCCAGCACCAGCTTAGCTTGAGTCATTGCCGCACTTGCCCGGTTCCTTGCAAAATTAACCTGCAGTTCTGCAATGTCTTCCTACAACATATGACTTAGATTACTGATTATTTTTCTCCCAAGGTTAAATCTCCTTGAGGCACACACCTGATATCCCCATCCCTTTGCATTACCTACCAAGTGTACCCTGGTGCTTGAGCAAAGACAATCTCACGAGTGGGTTTGCCTTTTCCAAAGGCAGGAGCAACCCACACCACCTTCCCCATCCACTTCCCTACATGCACTATGGGGACTTTAGCTCTTACGAATCAGTCGTCTTCGTCCAGAATCCAATCGGACGGTATCCACCAGCATCTCTGCTGTCTTCGTCTGGGATCGAACCAGACGGTATCCAAACGACTGTCGTCTTCATCCGGTTTGATCACAGAATCACACAGAATCACAGAATTTCTAGGTTGGAAGAGACCTCAAGATCATCGAGTCCAACCTCTAACCTAACACTAACAGTCCCCACTAAACCATATCCCTAAGCTCTACATCTAAACGTCTTTTGAAGACTTCCAGGGATGGTGACTCCACCACCTCCCTGGGCAGCCTGTTCCAGTGCCTAACAACCCTTTCAGTAAAGAAGTTCTTCCTAACATCTAACCTAAAACTCCCCTGGCGCAACTTTAGCCCATTCCCCCTCGTCCTGTCACCAGGCACGTGGGAGAACAGGCCAACCCCCACCTCTCTACAGCCTCCTTTAAGGTATCTGTAGAGAGCGATAAGGTCGCCCCTGAGCCTC
This sequence comes from Anas acuta, assembly GCF_963932015.1. NCBI lineage: Eukaryota > Metazoa > Chordata > Aves > Anseriformes > Anatidae > Anas > Anas acuta. The sequence continues at coordinate 13,571,670 of NC_089016.1, forward strand.
CTCTTCTCCAGGCTGAACAAGCCCAGCTCCTTCAGCCGCTCCTCATAGGACTTGTTCTCCAGGCCCCTCACCAGATTCGTCACCCTTCTTTGGACCCGCTCAAGCACCTCGATGTCCTTCTTGTAGCGAGGGGCCCAAAACTGAACACAGTACTCGAGGTGCGGCCTCACCAGAGCCGAGTACAGGGGGACGATCACCTCCCTAGCCCTGCTGGTCATGCTGTTTCTGATACAAGCCAGGATGCCGTTGGCCTTCTTGGCCACCTGAGCACACTGCTGGCTCATATTCAGCCGACTGTCCACCATCACTCCCAGGTCCTTCTCTGCCTAGCAGCTCTCCAACCACTCCTCTCCCAGCCTGTAGCTCTGCTTGGGGTTATTGCGCCCCAGGTGCAGGACCTGGCACTTGGCCTTGTTAAACTTCATGCAGTTGACCTCAGCCCATCGGTGCAGCCTATCCAGATCCTCCTGCAGAGCCTTCCTACCCTCGAGCAGATCGACACACGCACCTAGCTTGGTGTCATCTGCAAACTTACTGAGGGTGCACTCAATGCCCTCGTCCAGATCATTGATGAAGATGTTAAAGAGGACCGGCCCCAGTACTGAGCCCTGGGGGACGCCACTAGTGACTGGTCTCCAACTGGACTTGACTCCATTTACCACAACTCTTTGGGCCCGGCTATCCAGCCAGTTTCTAACCCAATGAAGCGTGCGCCAGTCCAAGCCAAGAGCAGCCAGTTTCTTGAGGAGAATGCTGTGGGAGACGGTGTCAAAAGCCTTGCTGAAGTCAAGGTAGACCACATCCACAGCCTTTCCCTCGTCCACCCAGCGCGTCACTTTGTCATAGAAGGAGATCAGGTTCGTCAAGCAGGACCTGCCTTCCATAAACCCATGCTGACTGGGCCTGATCGCCTGCTTGCCCTTCAAGTGCCGCATGATGACTCCCAAGAGGATCTGCTCCATGAGCTTCCCTGGTACTGAGGTCAAACTGACCGGCCTGTAGTTCCCCGGGTCAGCCCTCCAGCCCTTCTTGTAGATGGGTGTCACATTTGCTAGCCGCCAGTCAGCTGGGACCTCCCCCGATAGCCAGGACTGCTGATAAATGATGGAAAGCAGCTTGGCCAGCTCCTCTGCCAGTTCTCTCAGTACCCTTGGGTGGATCCCATCCGGCCCCATTGACTTGTGCACATCCAAGTGCCGTAGCAGGTCACCAATCAGTTCTTCGTGGATGGTGAGGGCCACATCCTGCTCCCCATCCCCTTCCACCAGCTCAGGGTACTGGGTATCCAGAGAACAACCAGTATTGCCGCTAAAGACTGAGGCAAAGAAGGCATTGAGCACCTCCGCCTTTTCCTCATCTCTTGTAACTAAGTTTCCCCCCGCATCCAGTAAAGGATGGAGATTCTCCTTAGTCCTCCTTTTTGTGTTGATGTATTTATAAAAGCGTTTTTTGTTATCTTTAACGGCAGTAGCCAGATTGAGCTCCAGATGAGCTTTGGCCTTCCTAATTTTGTCCCTGCACAGCCTCGCTACATCCTTATAGTCCTCCCTAGTGGCCTGCCCACTTTTCCAAAGATTATAAACCCTCTTTTTTCTCCTAAGCTCAAGCCACAGTTCTCTGTTGAGCCAGGCTGGTGTTCTTCCCCGCTGGCTCATCTTTGGGCACATGGGAACAGACTGCTCCTGCGCCATTAGGATTTGCCTCTTGAAGAGCGCCCAGCCTTCCTGGACCCCTCTGCCCTTCAGAACCGCCTCCCAAGGGATTCCACCAACTAGTGTCCTGAGCAGCCCAAAGTCAGCCCTCCGAAAGTCCAATACAGTGGTTTTACTGGTTCCCTTCCTGGCCTCGCCAAGAATAGTGAACTCCACCATTTCATGGTCACTCTGCCCAAGACAGCTCCCAACAATCACATCCTCCACCAGTCCTTCTCTGTTTGTGAAGAGAAGGTCTAGCGGGGCACCACCCCTGGTAGGTTCACTAATCAGCTGCGTCAGGAAGCTATCTTCCACTTTCTCCGGAAACCTCCTAGACTGCTTTCTCTGGGCTGTGTTGTGCTTCCAGGATATGTCTGGGAAGTTGAAGTCCCCCACGAGTACAAGCGCTGAAGATTTCGCAACTTCTGTCAGCTGCCTGTAGAACTCCTCATCCGTCTCCTCATCCTGGTTCGGCGGTCTATAGCAGACCCCGACCAGGACACTAGCCTTGTTGTCCCTGCCGATCCTAACCCAAAGGGACTCGATCTTGTCATTCCTAGCCTCGAGTTCTACAACATCGAAAGACTCTCTAATATAGAGAGCCACACCGCCACCCCTTCTGTGCTGCCTGTCCCTTCTGAAGAGCCTATAGCCAGGCATCGCAGCACTCCAGTCATGAGACTGGTCCCACCACGTTTCCGTGATGGCAACCAAGTCGTAGCCTGCCCGCTGCACGATGGCTTCCAGCTCCTCCTGTTTGTTACCCATGCTGCGTGCATTAGTGTAGATGCACTTCAGATGGGCCTTTACCTTATCCTCCGGCCTTGCCATTGCTCCCCCTGGCACAGCCCCAACAATCCTTGCTTCAGCCCCATCCCCCTTCTTACCTAGTTTAAAGCCCTATCAATGAGCCCCGCCAGCTCCTGGCCAAGGACCCTTTTTCCCCTAAAGGATAGGGACCCGTCTATGGCCATCAGACCAGGTGCTGAGTAAACTGCCCCCTGGTCGAAAAACCCAAGATTTTTGCGTTGGCACCAGCCCCGGAGCCACGTGTTTAACAGGTGGGCTTTCCTTGTCCTCTCCGTACCCCTCCCTGTCACCGTAGGGATGGACGAAAACACTACCTGCACTCCCGCTCCGTCCACTAACCGTCCCAGCCCCCTAAAGTCTCTTTTGATTGCCTTCAGGCTTCTGTCTTCAATGTCGTCACTGCCCGCCTGGACTATGAAAAGAGGATAATAATCAGAGGGGCGTACCAGGTTGGGAAGCTTCCTGGCAATGTCCCTGACCCTGGCCCCAGGGAGGCAGCAGACTTCCCTACGGGTAGGGTCAGGCTGACAAATAGGGCCCTCTGTTCCCCTAAGGATAGAGTCTCCCACAACAATCACCCTTCTTTTTTTCTTGATGGAGGCAGTCCTGAGGCGTGGAGTCGACCTCCTCGCCCTAGGCATCCTCCTGGGAACACTTTCTACCTCTTCCTCAGTTGCTGGTCTATCAAGCTCCAGGGCCTCAAACCTGTTGTGTAAGGGCACCTGGGAAGGTGGGGCCGGAAGGGGAGGGCATCGCCTGCCATGTCGAGCAGGGTCCTGTCTCCATTCCTCCTCAACTCCCAGATCCCCTCCCTCTGCCCGACGGCGACAGGGCAGGGGGTCCACCCCCATTTGGGGTGTCTCACATCAATACCTGGGCACCACAGTATAAAAAGGACATGAAACTGTTGGAGAGTGTCCAGAGGAGGGCGACGAAGATGGTGAAAGGCCTGGAGGGGAAGACGTACGAGGAACGGCTGAGGGCACTGGGCCTGTTCAGCCTGGAGAAGAGGAGGCTAAGGGGAGACCTCATCGCAGTCTACAACTTCCTCGTAAGGGGGTGTCGAGAGGCAGGAGACCTTTTCTCCATTAACACCAGCGACAGGACCCGCGGGAATGGAGTTAAGCTGAGGCAGGGGAAGTTTAGGCTGGACATCAGGAAGGGGTTCTTCACAGAGAGAGTGGTTGCACACTGGAACAGGCTCCCCAGGGAAGTGGTCACTGCACCGAGCCTGTCTGAATTTAAGAAGAGATTGGACTGTGCACTTAGTCACATGGTCTGAACTTGGGTAGACCTGTGCGGTGTCAAGAGTTGGACTTGATGATCCTTATGGGTCCCTTCCAACTCAGGATATTCTATGATTCTATGATTCTATGATTCTATGATACCTCTCCTTGAGGCCCTGCAGGGAGTTACTCCACCAGTCTATCTCCCGCTCACACTTCCTGATGGCCCTCAACCTCTCCACCTCCTCCTTGAGCTCCGCCACCATGCGGATCAGGTCATCCACCTGCTCGCACCTTACGCACGCAGCATCTCTGCCTCCCGCCGATGGCAGCAGCAGGCTCTGACACTCCCTGCATCCGGTGACCTGAACCGCTGCATTCTTTAATGGGTAGTCGGTCTGGGTGTGTACCGACCTCCTGGAGAGCCCACCGTGCCTGGTGGAGACCATTATCACCTAGCTAACGACTGTCGTTAAGAGGTGTTCGTGTGGGCAGGCGGTTGCTCTCCTCCCTTCCTGCTCGCCCTGCCTGCAGGAACTGCCCCGCTAACTGCCGCGCCACTCCCCTCTGACGCGCCACTCCCTGTTTGCCCGCCCCACAATACGACAGGACCCATCAGTGAACAGGGCATATTTCTTTTCATTCTCTGGCAACTGGTTGTACAGTGGGGCTTCTTCAGCACGACCCACCTCCTCCTCTGATGATATCCCAAAGTATTTGCCTTCTGGCCAGTCCAGAATCACTTCCAATATTCCTGGGCGACTGGGGTTTCCTATTCGAGCCCGCTGAGTAATCAGTGCAACCCACTTGCTCCATGTAGCATCAGTTGCATGATGCGTAGAAGAGACCCTTCCCTTGAACATCCAGCCTAGTACCGGCAATCGGGGTGCTAGAAGGAGCTGCGCTTCAGTACCGACCACCTCTGAAGCAGATCGAACTCCTTCATATGCTGCCAATATCTCCTTTTCAGTTGGAGTATAGCGGGCCTCAGATCCTCTGTATCCCCAACTCCAAAACTCCAGGGGCCAACCTCGAGTTTCCCCAGGTTCTTTCTGCCACAGGCTCCAGGTGGGGCCGTTCTCCCCGGCTGCAGTGTAGAGCACATTCTTTACATCTGGTCCTGTTCGGACTGGTCCAAGGGCTACTGCATGGACTATTTCCTGCTTGATTTGTTCAAAGGCTTGTCGTTGTTCAGGGCCCCATTCAAACTCATTCTTCTTATGGGTTACTTGGTAGAGCGGGTTTACAATCAGACTGTAATTTGGGAATGTGCATTCTCCAAAACCCCACGAAGCCTAGGAAAGTCTGTGTTTCTTTTTTGCTAGTTGGTGGAGACATAGCTGTTATTTTGTTGATCACATCCATTGGGATTTGACGACGTCCATCTTGCCATTTTATTCCTAAAAACTGGATCTCTCGTGCAGGTCCTTTGACTTTATTTTGTTTTATGGCAAAACCGGCTTTCAGAAGGATTTGGACTATTTTCTTCCCTTTATCGAAAACTTCCTCTGCTGTCACCCCACACAATGATGTCATCGATGTACTGCAGGTGTTCAGGAGCTTCCCCCTGCTCTAGCGCAGACTGGATCAGTCCATGGCAAATGGTAGGGCTGTGTTTCTACCCCTGGGGCAGCCGATTCCAAGTATATTGGACTCCCCTCCAAGTGAAAGCAAACTGCGGCCTGCATGCTGCTGCCAAAGGGATGGAGAAAAATGCATTAGCAATATCAATTGTGGCATACCACTTGGCTGCCTTTGATTCCAGTTTGTACTGGAGCTCCAGCATGTCCGGCACAGCAGCACTCAGTGGTGGTGTGACTTTGTTCAGGCCACGATAGTCCACTGTTAGCCTCCACTCGCCATTAGACTTTCACACTGGCCATATGGGACTATTGAAAGGTGAATGAGTCTTGCTGATCACTCCTTGGCTCTCCAATTGACGAATTAGCTTATGGATGGGAATCAGGGAGTCTCGGTTGGTGCGATATTGCTGCCGGTGCACAGTTGTGGTAGCGATTGGCACTTGCTGTTCTTCGACCCTCAGCAACCCCACAACAGAGGGGTCCTCTGAGAGACCAGGCAAGGTAGACAAGTGTTTAATGCCCTCTGTCTCTAAGGCAGCTATACCAAAAGCCCATCGGAACCCTTTTGGGTCCTTGCAATATCCTCTTCTATGATAGTCTATGCCAAGGATACATGGAGCATCCGGGCCAGTCACAATGCGGTGCTTTTCCCACTCATTCCCAGTCAGACTCACTTCAGCCTCCAATACATTCAACTGCTGAGATCCCCCTGTCACTCCACAAATACAGATGGCCTCTGGTCCTTTATAGCTCGATGGCATTAGAGTACATTGTGCACCGGTGTCTACTAAAGCCTTATACTTCTGTGCATCTGACATGCCAGGCCATCGAATCCACACAGTCCAGTAAACTCGATTGTCCCTTTCCTCCCCCTGGCTGGAGGCAGGGCCCCCCTAATCCTGGTCAGAATCTTCTTCGTTTCTGTGTTTGGAGGACTGTCTGCTGGAAGTTGGAGCAGCAAACTTTTCAGAGAATCCCTTTTTCCTGATTGTTTTTTTTTGCAACTCACGTACCCGTGCCTCTAGGGTCGTGGTAGATTTTCCATCCCATTTTCTCATGTCCTCTCCATGGTCTCGTAAGTAAAACCACAGGGTGGCATGGGGTGATTACCCACCATATCGTCTTCCTTGTGTGGATGAACGCCTACCCCTGATAGCTGAGACAATGCTTTGTACAGGTGCGGAGGAGAATAATCTCTCTTCAAGTTGGTGAACCTTTTCAGAAAGTTTCTCCCAAGTGTTCTTTTTCGGTTGTTGGACACTGGTTGGTTCAGGTTGGGGGGAAGATAGATTCTCTTTAAGTTGGTGGAACTCTTCAGAAAGTTTCTCCACAGCTGAGATGCAGGCCTGTAAGAAAGAGGAGAGACTTTCTTCGTACTGCCGGAGTTGTTTAGCCACTTCATCCCCTGTGGGTTCCTCATCCTCTTTCCAGGCCATTATTGCCAATGAGCTGGCATATGATGATGGTGCACTCCGTACAAACTTCCGCCACATGGGTCGTGTACACCTGACTTCATCTGGATCTTTGGATGTTTGTCTGAGGTCTGGATCCTCATAAATCACTTCCCGTATGGCTAATTCTCTCAGGTACTGGATTCCCTTCTCCATAGTGGTCCACTTGCCTGGTAGACATAAAAGTTCTTCCTTGAAGGGATACCTTTCCCTCACAGCTGACAGGAGACACCTCCAGAGGCTGTGAGATTGTGCTCCATCTGCAATTGCTTTGTCAATGCCTGCGTCTCTAGCAAGAGATCCCAGTCGTCTAGCTTCCCTGCCGTCTAATTCCACACAATTGGCTCCAGAGTCCCAGCACCGGAGCAGGCAGGTGACAAGCTGCTCACCTATACAACGACCAAAATCTTTTTGCACATCTCGTAGCTCGCGCTCGTTTAGGTTTCGGGTAGTTACTGTTGCTTTTTCGGCATCCTCATCTTCCTCCTCCTGAATCCTTGATGGCCCAGCGTCGTCGTCGTCTCCGTCGTCTCTATACCTAGATTTGGCAGAAGACTATCTGCGTTCTAGACGACCTGAATCTCTATACCATTTTTTCACCTTCTCTACAGGGGCAGCTTGCACTGCTACTGCTCGTTTCTCTGACCTTGTTACAGGGTCTGCCACAGAGGTTGGAATACCCTCTGCAGGGGCAGCTTGCACTGCTACAGCTCGTTTCTCTGACCTTGTTACAGGGTCTGCCACAGAGGTTGGAATACCCTCTGCAGGGTCAACTTGCACTGCTACAGCTCTTTTCTCTGACCCAGCCACAGGAGCTGGAGTGGCTGCAGGAGCTGGAGCAGCTGCAGGAACTGGAGCTGGAGCGGCTGCAGGAACTGGAGTTGAAGCAGTTGCAGGAGCTGGAACTGGAGCGGCTGCAGGAACCGGAGCTGGAGCAGTTGCAGGAGCTGGGACTGGAGTGGCTGCAGGAGCTGGGACTGGAGCGGCTGCAGGAGCTGGGACTCAATAGGCTGTAGGAGCTGGGACTCGATAGGCTGCAGGAGCTGGGACTGGAGCAGCTGCAGAGTCCACCGTAGGGGTCACAGTGGCCGTTGGATCTGTCACAGGGCTTGGAGTGGCCACAGGGTCTGTCACTAAGTTGATAGCAGTATCCATGGCAGCTCGATAGGCATGAGCCAGGCCCCAGCATGTTACAATGATTTGTGTTACTTTGGAACTGCCAGAATCATGACACCTTTTTTTCAAGCATTCTGCCAGTTTTTGAGGATTTTGCCATTGTTCAGGGGTGAATTTCCAAAACACTGGGGGTGCCAACTGTTCTAGATGCCTGCCCATATCCTCCCATACTCCCTGCCACCCACAACTATACTGCCTCCGGGCAGATCTCCGGATGAGCTTCCTAAGTAGTTGTTTAACTTTAAGCAGAATCTGAAGTGCATTCAGGAGGCAGAACAACAAGACTATGCTGGTCTGAGTATCCCAAGGATATTCAATATCTTGGAGAGCTATTGTGACAAGCTCGGGGGATAAGAGGGTGGTGAAGGAGGAAGGGAGAGTAATCAAGTAAGAAAAAATATCTTCCCCTTTCCCCTCCACAGATTGACACCCTAATGGAAAAAAACAATAGGTATAATTGCTAATAGTTCCCAAGATACAGTTTCCAAAGTACAGAGTCGACGATGTTACTGAGTACAAATACCAAGTTAGAGTCATGACCAGATATCTCATAGTCTCATAAGCCATTGCTATAACACTCAGTACCATAATGATCTGAAACCAGGGCCCGGAGAGGATAAACAACATGACAGAGAGCAAATACAGAAAATAATGTACTATAATACTCAATTTGGAAAACAGGCGCAGCAGAGTTGAGATTAAAGCAATCAGCATTATGACAAGCGACTATTAAGCAGGTCTAATCCTTACACCAATTTTAGTTTAACACACTCTGGTCAGATCTGCCGTTATCTCAACCTTTCGAGCCCCACGTTGGGCGCCAAAAAGACTGTCGTGGTTTAACCCGGCCGGCAGCTAAACACCACGCAGCCGTTCGCTCACCCTCCCCCCTCCCTCTCTGGGACGGGGGAGAGAAATGGAAAGTGAAGCCCGTGAGTTGAGATAAAGACAGTTTAATAAGACAGGAAAATAATAATAATAATAATAATAATAATAATAAAAATAATAATAACAATAATAATAATAATAATAATACAATGGTGATAATAGAACTACTAATAATAGTATGTACAAACAAGTGATGCACAATGCAATTGCTCACCACTCGCTGACCGATGCCCAGCCTAACCCCGAGCAGTCCGGCCCCCTCCCCCCGGCTAGCCACCCCTATATATTGTTTAGCATGATGTCAGATGGTATGGAATACCCCTTTGGCTAGTTTGGGTCACCTGTCCTGGGTCTGTCCCCTCCCAGCTCTTACTGCACCCCCAGCCTGCCTGTTGGCAGGACAGAGCGAAAGGCTGAGATGTTCTTGGCTTGCTATAAGCACTGCTCTGCAACAATGAAAACATCGGGGTGTTATCAGCACTCTTCTCATCCTAAGCCAAAACACAGCATTCCACCAGCTACTAGGAAGAAAATTAACTCTGTTCTAACTGAAACCAGGACACATAGCTCTGCGAGGAGTGTGGCTGGAGACAGACAAAGCGAGAGGTATAAGAAAGAAAGGAAGAGTCTTGGGGAAATCTCGTGCACGTGTCCTGGTTTCAGCTAGGATATAGCTCATTTTCCTCCTAGTATCTGGTATGGTCCTGTGTTTTGGATTTCAGATGTGAATCATGCTTATAACACAGTGGTGTTTTCTTTGCTACTGACCAGTGCTTACACTAAGTCAAGAACTTTTCAACTTCCCACACTGTCCTGCCAGTGGGCAGGCTGGGGGTACAGCAGGAGCTGGGAGGGGACAGACCCAGGACAGCTGACCCAAACTGGACAAAGGGATATTCCGTACCATGTGATGTCATGCTCAACAATTAATATGGGACGGCTGGCCAGAGTGGGGAGGACTGCTGCTCGAGGATAGGCTGGGCATCGGTCAGTGGGTGGTAAGTAATTACATTCTGCATCTCTTGTTTTGTACATATTTTTATTATTACTATTATCCTTATTATTATTTCTATTACTTTTCTGTCCTATTAATCTGTCTTTATCACAACCCACAAGATTTTACTATTTTCTTCCTGATTCTCTCCCCCATCCCACAGAGGGAGCAGGGAGGATAAGTGAATGGCTGTATGGTGCTTAGCTGCCTGCCCTGTTTAACCACAGCAGTACTTCTCACGCTGAACATGGGGCCCAAACTGCTGAGCTAACTATGGATCTAACCAGAGCGTGTTAAAACATAGTTTTAATAAGTATTAGATCAGTTTAATAGTTGCTAATCACAGTGTTGATATTTTTGATCTCAGATCTGCTGTTCTCAATTCCAAATTGAGTTATTTAGCACATTACTTACTGTATGTGTTCCCTGTCATGCTGTTTATCCTTTCTGGGGCCTGGTTTAAGGTTATTATTTTGCTGTACTGTGTAACACTGGCTTATGATATGATAAAATTACTGGTCATGAGACTAATTTAGTCTCTATGAGACTAATTTAGTCTGATATATAGTCTGAGACTCTCTCATGAGACTAATTTAGTCTGATATATCATTTATAATGATATATCAGAAACTATTATCAATTATACCTTTTACCTTTTTCTTTCAGATAGCTAATCTATGGAGGGGACAGGGGGAGATATTTTTCCCCCTTGTTCATTCTTTCCTTTTTTCTTTTACCTCCCCCTTCTCCTTCAAGCAAGTTACAATAACTCTTCAAAACTTTGAATATCCTTGGAATGTTCAACCTAACGTGTTCTTATTGTTATATCTCCTGAATGTACTTCAGGTTTTGTTTAAGGTTAAACATCTACCTAGGAATGCCCATCCAGAGATCTGTCCTGAGGCAGGATAGTTATGAGTGGCAGGGAGTGTGGGAGGATATGGGTAGGCACTTAGAACAGCGGGCACCTGTAATGCTTTGGAACTTCACTCCTGAACAAGTGCAAAATCCTAAAAAACTGGCAGAATGCTTTAAAAATCACTCTGGCAATTCCAAAAAGACAAATATCACTGCAACATGCTGGGGCTTCGCCTATACTTAATGAGCCACAAACAGTTGGACTAAGCTCTTAGTTACACTGTCTGAATTTTTGGGTAGACATGTGTGGTGCCAGGAGTTGGACTCAATGATCCTTGTGGGTCCCTTCCAGCTCTTGATATTCTATGATAATGCCACTACAACCACAATGACAGTCTCTGCGGCTACTCCAACCTCTGTGACCAGACCTGCAGCAACTCCAATCCATGTGACAGGACCCAATGCTGGGCCAGGGAACCAAACTTTGCCAGTATCAGTTTCTTCTATATGCAAGATGAATCAATGGATGAGAAAGTCAGATTGTTTAGAAAGCAGAGGAACTCCTACTCAGACTGAGAGAAGACAAGGCAGGCTACTCTGAAGTGGCTGGGCCATTAGAGGAACAGGAAGAAGATAGTATAACAGCATCAAAAACTACCTGAGGCCTATCCCAGCATGAGCTATGAAATATGTGAAAATATTTCATTCCTCATCCAGGTGAGCACCTTGTCACCTGGCTGCTCTGGTGCTGGGACAGCAGAGCAAATAGTCCGGAAATAGGGGGCTGGGAAGTTAGGCAGCTGGGATCCCTCGCTAGGGAAGGGGACACTGACAAAGCAATTGGAAAAGGAGCACAAGTCTTCACCCTCTGGAGGCGTCTCCTGTCAGGTGTGAAGGAAAGGTATCCCTTCAAGGAAGATCTTGTATGTCAACCAAGCAAGTAGACCACTATGTAGAGGGGAATCCAGTACCTGAGGGAATGAGTCATGCTGGAGGTGATTTGTGATGACCTAGACAACGAACAGCTATCCAAAGATCCAAATCAAGTCAAGTGTACATGACCCATGCAACGGAAGTTTGTACACAGTGCACCATCATCATATGCCAGCTCATTGGCAGTAATGACCAGGAAAAATGAATTACCAGGTGGATGAATTGAATAGGCAACTCTGGAAGTATGAATAAAGTTTCTTGTCATCCCTATAGGCTTCCATCTCAGCTGTGGAGAAGCTTTCTCAAGATTTCCACCAATTCAAAGACAATGCTATGGAGATACTTTCCCAAGAGGTCCACCAACACAAAGAGAATAAAACTTCTTCCCTACCTGTATGAAACAGTGTCTCAGCTATAAGGAGTAAGTGTCTTTCTGTTCAGGAAAGAAGTCATAGCAGATACACACCCCATGCCACTCTGTGCTTTTACCTGTGTGACCATGGAGAGGACATGAGAAAATGGGATGGAAAATCTACCTCGACCTTAGAGGCAGGGGTACATGAGTTGGAAAGAAAAACAATCGGGGGAAAAAAGGGGTTCTCTGAGAAGCTTGCTGCTCCAACTTCCAGCAGACAGTCCTCCAGACACAGAAATTACGATTCTGACCAGGATTAGAGGGGCCTTGCCTCCAGCCAGCAGGAGGAAAGGAACAATTGAGTTTATTGGACTGTGTGGATTCGATGGCCTGACACATCAGACACACAGAAGTATAAGGCTTTAGTAGACACCGGTGCACAATGTACTGTAATGCCATCAAGCTATGAAGGGCCAGAGCCCATCTGTATTTATGGGGTCACGGGGGGGATCTCAGCAGTTGAATGTATTGGAGGCTGAAGTGAGTCTGACTGGGAATGAGTGGGAAAAGCACCGCATTGTGACTGGCCCAGATGCTCCATGTATCCTTGGCATAGACTATCTTAGAAGAGGATATTGCAAGGACCCAAAAGGGTTCCGATGGGCTTTTGGTATAGCTGCCTTAGAGACAGAGGGCATTAAACAATTATCTGCCTTGCCTGGTCTCTCAGAGGACCCTTCTGTTGTGGGGTTGCTGAGGGTCGAAGAACAGCAAGTGCCAATCGCTACCACAACTGTGCACCGGCAGCAATATTGCACCAACCGAGACTCCCTGATTCCCATCCATAAGCTAATTCGTCAATTGGAGAGCGAAGGAGTGATCAGCAAGACTCATTCACCTTTCAATAGTCCCATATGGCCAGTGTGAAAGTCTAATGGTGAGCGGAGACTAACAGTGGACTATCGTGGCCTGAACAAAGTCACACCACCACTGAGTGCTGCAGTGCCGGACATGCTGGAGCTCCAGTACAAACTGGAATCAAAGGCAGCCAAGTGGTACACCACAATTGATATCGCTAATGCATTTTTCTCCATCCCTCTAGCAGCAGAGTGCAGGCCACAGTTTGCTTTCACTTGGAGGGGAGTCCAATATACTTGGAATCGGCTGCCCCAGGGGTGGAAACACAGCCCTACCATTTGCCATGGACTGATCCAGTCTGTGCTGGAACAGGGGGAAGCTCCTGAACACCTGCAGTACATCGATGACATCATTGTGTGGGGTGACACAGCAGAGGAAATTTTTGAGAAAGGGAAGAAAATAGTCCAAATCCTTCTGAAAGCCGGTTTTGCCATAAAACAAAATAAAGTCAAAGGACCTGCACAAGAGATCCAGTTTTTAGGAATAAAATGGCAAGATGGACGTCGTCAAATCCCAATGGATGTGATCAACAAAATAACAGCTATGTCTCCACCAACTAGCAAAAAAGAAACACAAACTTTCCTAGGTGTTGTGGGGTTTTGGAGAATGCATATTCCGAATTACATTCTGATTGTAAACCCGCTCTACCAAGTAACCTGTAAGAAGCACCATATTGTGACTGGCCCGGATGCTCTGTGCATCCTTGGCATAAATTATTTTTTTTTCCTGTCCTAATAAACTGTCTCTATCTCAACCTACAGGCTTCATTTTCCTGATTCTCTCCCCCATTCCAGAGAGTGGGGAGGGTGAGTGAACGGCTGTGTGGTGCTTAGCTGCCGGCCGGGTTAAGCCACAACAAGATGTTCCAAGGCAGTTCTTTACTTGGAGTATGGTGAGGCACTGCAACAGGTTGCCCAGAAAAGTAGTGGATGCCCCATCCCAGGAGGCGTTCAAGACCAGGCTAGATGGGGCCCTAGGCAACTTGATCTAGTGGTTTGCATCCCTGCCCATGGCAAGGGGGTTGGAACTAGATTATCTTTAATTCCCTTCCAACCCAAGCCATTCTGTGATTCTTGCTCTGCCAAACTGTGTTTATTTTCTGTTGTGGACATGAATGTTTAATTTTGTTACATTCTATCCTGGCCTGTTTGCTTTTATCATTTTAATTTTTTTAAATGGTCAGTAATGGAAGCTCTTATTTCCCCTTTTTGCTCGTGTGGTGATGGCACAGTTTATCGTGATCTGCAATCGTGACAATAGTTTAGCATCTCAGTTTCAGCATACAGTAACTAAGCCCAGCAGTCAAAAGATCTAACAATGGGAGACTAAAACTTTCCTCTGACACTTGAGAAGATTATTAGTATAGAGCGCAAAATATTTCTGCTTTCTCTTTGGCCATTTTGCAAACATCATAAGACCCCATTCAGATTTCTGCATAGTTAATCTGTCACTTTATAAATTACCACATTATGTTAAAGCTGAATGCTTTAAAACATAAAAACATGCACGAAGGGCTTGAATATTTGAAGTGTTTTGGTACTATAGGGAAATAATTTTGTTGTCAAGCTGTAACAATAGAAGTGGTAGGAGATACATAACCATTTCATCAAGACAGTGTCAATAATGGCCTTATGAACTTCCTGGGGGGAAGATCATCTTTTATCACTATTGTGTACCATGCAGGTCCAGATGGTGGATAAACTATGCATGAGTTGCCCGCAGCTCTGAAAATAATTATACTAATTTGCCAGAAATGTAGGAAGTTCATCCAACCAAGTTACCACCCATCATAGTGACATTCTGTTTGTGTACTGATGAATTTAAAAGCTAGAGACAATGGTGTTGGTATCAGTAGCAGATGGGGCTGGGAATCACCAGTGCTATAGGATTAATAGCACCGTCATTTTATATTATGCAGCTTTTCACTTATGCTGCATATCAAAAAACTCCTAATGCTGATGCTCACCTAGCTGTTTACAAGGTTGGTTTGGTTTATGACTCCATAGATTACAAGAGATTCTGGGGAGTAGGGAGCGAGGTCCATTATGTTCACCCCCTGTGATGGGCTTCTCAACAATTACATGTGATGTGCTACAAATGCAGATGCAGGTCTATGTGTGCATGTGTGTATGGCAATATAGAATACAGACTTTGTTATTTAATCCTTACAAAGTAATAAAGAAAATGATTTTGAAATACTTCTTTCATGATTGCATTTATTATTTTAAAATTGAATTATTTTTAGTCATTATTCAGTTTTAAACAACCATCAAGTAAGATAACCAATCAATGCTATTGTAAAATGAGACCATTTCTGCAATTTCTTTAAATAATTAATTCAAATTATAGACATTATGATGTATGCATAAATAGGCATAGCTGCCATTTTGACTATTCCAGTACTATTTGCATTCGTTAAAGTATTCATGATAAAGTACTGTCTCAATATGCTCTTGCATATGTGCTTGTTATCGCATTTCTAATTAAAGTGTGCTTTCAAAAATAAAATAAAATAAACTCTGAAGTAGTTATTGTATTAATTGATTTATATAAGACCCTTTCCTATTCCAATGAAAAACCTTAGGTAAAGCTGCATATATGTTGGCAAATATTAAGAAAAGTGTTAATATAGCGAGTACAAGAGTGTAGAGAGAACATCTTGCTTATCTATAAAATGAATCTTTTGCATTTTTTCCTGGCTACTCTCTAGCATACTGCAAGCTAGAGGATACATCTAATAAAAACAGATAAAGCAGATATGTTTTATAAAAATATAGTCTAGGCTTCCTATTTTATTTTATTTTATTTCTGGTAAAACGAGTATGCAATCTCTATAATGACACAAAGACCTGAGATGATCACTTATGTAATTCCATAGATCATTTATATAACACTAGCTTAATCAGGCCCATGTGTTTTGATAGCATCTCAACAGTTTGATACTTCGCGCTTTCAAGGCTTTAAAAATATCTTTGGAAGAAAGATGGATGATAGAGTAATGAAGGTGTTCTTGCTCAACACTGTAGCAGATTGATCTGGAGCTAAGTATGCCGCTACACAAAATTATTTCTTATCTTGTATAAACAAAAAAAAAAGCAGCAGATCTACGGAGTTTGTGGCCCTGCTTGTGGGCCCATCTCCTTTTCTTGGTGACACATTTCACTAGGTGATAACGCAATTTTTATAAAGTCCATCTGTCATCAGAGGCTGCAAGACAGCATGCACTAATGCTGTCATTAGTGTAAACTGTCTTATTACCATGCACTGTATGCTGGTTACAGGGAGACCCCCTGGCATTCAGATGGGTAATGAATCAAAGGAAATATCTTCCAGTTAGTTGACTAGGCCAGCAAAAATCAAATATGACAATTCAAATAAGGGAAAATCTAGGAACTGAGATGCACCAAGATCAGACCTGCAGAGTAAACTACAGGGCCAAAAAGATTTAAAATAATATTTGATTGAAATAAGAAAAGTATAAAGCAATTAAAGCTTTATTAAGAAGAGACATTTCTACCAGAAAAACAGAAACAAGGTCAAGGGATTATTTCACAGCTAATTTGACAACATAATCCAATATCTAAATGGGAAAAAAAAAAAAAGTTTAAATCACCCCAAACATAAAACATGACTTTACACAGTGTTTCCACAGACATAACAGAGGTGCCCATATGAGTAATTAAGTGTAAGGGCAAGGCAGATGTCAGTGAAGCCAGATTTCATAATGGGACTTTCTGAAGCATAGATGGTGTGATGGTGTTTAAGTCTCCTCCCTGGAGGTTTCCTCCTTGCCTCAGGAGCCTGGATGTCAGGGGACCTTGCCAGTTGTTGGCTTGTCCCTAAACTCCTTTTCTTGAGAAAAGCTTTTGTGTAGTTGGCAATAGGGCAAGCTCAGCTACTGTCTGTCTCACTAGGGTATTTCCCCATAGGAAGCAGTACCTCCAAGAGGCTCTGAAATGCACTGATGGGACCAGATGCTGCATCATGCGCTGAGCCAAATGAAGCCAAAGTCTATAGATGTCTTGATTCTGGCCAGTTGCTGAACAATACCTGCCACTGCCTATAAAATGAACCTAAGAAAAGCTCCTGAGTGGCAGAAGGGAGCAGTTAAGAGTCATGAAATTAATGGATGTGGCAAGGACGACTGGAGATAGCTTAAACAGGACTTTTCCCTATCTCTGCAAGCTGTAGCCACCAACAAGGGGGTAGATCATCAGAAAGCAACTTTATTTCTAGCAGCCAGTAGTTCTCAGATTCTTAGTCTTAATAGTTTTCAGTTAACTCATGTAGAGAGGGCTGACTATGAAACTATCACAGATAAATTCGAGGAATATTGCACTCTATATAAACATTTATATTTATATTGGCTTTCATATGACTCCTCAGCACATGGTTTATATGTTTTTAAATAGAAACAACAGGAAAAAAAGGTGAAAACAGAACTATTTTGAATAGTCAAACCCCTAGGAAGCAATCTCGCTATCTGGCTGTAGGGGTTAACCACATCCCTGATTAGGGATAAGGTTCTTGTGCCAGACACTCTGAAGAATAACTGGAAGACACAGAAATAACTTCTGATCAGACAGATTGAATTTGTCAAGTATATGTAGTTCACAGAATCACAGAATTGTCTGGGTTGGAAGAGACCTCAAGATCATCGAGTCCAACCTCTGACCTAACACTAACAAGTCCTTCACTAAACCATATCGCTAAGTTCAACATATAAACATCTTTAAAAGACCTCCAGGGATGGTGACTCCACGACTTCTCTGGGCAGCCCGTTCCAATGCCTCACAGCCCTCTCAGTAAAGAAGTTCTTCCTAATATCCAACCTAAAACGCCCCTGACGCAACTTTAGCCCATTCCCCCTCGTTCTGTCACCAGGTACATGGAAGAATAGACCAACCCCCACCTCACTACAGCCTCCTTTAATGTACTTATAAAGAGCAATAAGGTCGCCCCTGAGCCTCCTTTTCTCCAGGATGAACAAGCCCAGCTTCCTCAGCCGCTCCTCGTAAGACTTGTTCTCCAGGCCCCTCACCAGCTTCGTCCCCCTTCTCTGGACTCCCTCGAGCACCTCGATGTCCTTCTTGTAGCGAGGGGCCCAAAAGTGAACACAGTACTCGAGGTGCGGCCTCACCAGAGCCGAGTACAGGGGGACAATCACTTCCCTAGCCCTGCTGGCCACACTGCTTCTTATACAAGCCAGGATGCCGTTGGCCTTCTTGGCCACCTGAGCACACTGCTGGCTCATATTCAGCCGACTATCCACCAATACTCCCAGGTCCATCTCCTCCAGGCAGCTTTCCAACCACTCATCTCCCAGCCTGTAGCTCTGCTTGCGTTGTTGCACCCCAGGTGCAGGACACGGCACTTGGCCTTGTTGAACTTCATACAGTTGGCCTCAGCCCATCAGTCCAGCCTATCCAGATCCTCCTGCAGAGCCTTCCTACCCTCAAGCAGATCGACACACGCACCTAACTTGGTGTCATGTGCAAACTTAGTGAGGGTGCACTCGATACCAACCATTTCCTCAGGGATAGTGAGGGCCACATTCTGCTCCCCTTCCCATTCCAACAGGTCAGGGTACTGGGTATCCAGAGAGCAACTGGTTTTGACACTAAAGACTGAGGCAAAGAAGGCATTAAGCACCTCAGCCTTTCCCTCATCTCTTGTCACTAAGTTTCCCCCCCAGAAACAGTAAAGGATGGAGATTCTCCTTAGTCCTCCTTTTCATGTTAGTGTATTAATAAAAACATTTTTTGTTGTCTTTAACAGCAGTAGCCATACTGAGCTCCAGATGAGCCTTGGCCTTTCTAATTTTGTCCCTGAACAGCCTTACAGCATCCTTATAGTCCTTCTGAGTGGCCCGCCCTCTTCTCCAAAGGTCATAAACCCTCTTTTTTTTCCTAAGCTCTAGCCACGACTCTCTGTTCAGCCAGGCCGGTCTCAGTCCTTCTCTGTTTGTGAACAGAAGGTCTAGCGAGGCACCTCCCCTGGTAGGCTCACTAACCACCTGTGTCAGGAAGCTATCTTCCACATTCTCCAGAAACCTCCTAGACTGCTTCCTCTGGGCTTTGTTGTGCTTCCAGGATATGTCTGGGAAGTTGCAATCCCCTACAAGAACAAGCACTGACTGTGAGGAATGTTTTAACAATTCGTGTCCATAAAGAACAATTCTGTTTGAATCCTGTCTGCCTCTGGGCCCTGCACTGGCAATTTAGTTCTTGAACCACAGATGCAGTGTGTCCCAGTCTCCCCCTCATTCTAGTCAATTTATCACGTCTTCAGAAAACACTCCCTAAATTTATGAACCTGTTTGCTTTTGTTATTCCGGACTTCTATTTCTAACAGTTACAGCCTTTTTTCCTGTCTTCTTCGAGATTAACTTAACACTGCTATAGATGTGTCTGTGAATGGCTGGGGAAGAATGTTTTAATTACTCGTGAAGCGTCAAATAAGAAAGCTGTTTGTGTTTGATGTCTGGGAGTTTCAGAACAACTGATAACAACTAGTGACTGTTATGGGATACTATGTGGATCTTTGGTATCTGGCCAGGGGGCCAAGAGATTAAGAGGAAGGAAAAAGAAGCTGAAGGACGGTTGGGAGACAAGAACTGCAGAAAGTGTTCCATAAACTTGGAATGGTGCCGAGTGAGTACAAAGGTGAGAGGAAGACTACGAGCCTTCAGCATGAAAGACCCCTAGAGACCCCCAGAGGAGACTGATGCGCATGCTCCAGTAGGAGGGACTGGACCCCAGAAGCTAATTATAATAATCTATTTTTTTAGAAGTAGTAATGAATATGTATTAGTCTAGGAACATAAAAATCAGCTGCTTGATGTAACTGGTGTGCGTCCTGGTGGAGCGGAGACTCCCGGTGCACCCAGCGCTGTTTGCTTACCTCTATTCCTTTATATTCTCTTAATAAATTCTATTTTTTATTTAATCCTAATTTGAATCCTGAGCCATTTATAACAATTTGTGGGCTCGTCCGGGATGGTTATAGTTCCTGAATTCTGATTTAATCTAGGAGAGGCGCCCCACCATTTGGTGGCTCCTGTTTGAGTCAGATTGGGAGTAATGCCATCCTGAACCTGAATAAAGGTAAGCAAAGAATTTGATTTTTTTGAGCTCCCTTGCCGGCTGTTTTTTGCCCGTAATTCTGCGCGCGAAGATCCGGACGAAGACGACAGAGTCGTTTGGATACCGTTCGGTTGGATTCCGGTGTCCGGGAAGTTTACCTTGACTTCAGCAAGGCTTTTGACACCGTCTCCAGCAGCATTCTCCTCAAGAAACTGGCTGCTCTTGGCTTGGACTGGCGCACGCTTCGTTGGGTTAGAAACTGGCTGGATAGCCGGGCCCAAAGAGTTGTGGTAAATGGAGCCAAGTCCAGTTGGAGGCCAGTCACTAGTGGTGTCCCCCAGGGCTCGGTGCTGGGGCCGGTCCTCTTTAACATCTTCATCAATGATCTGGACAAGGGCATTGAGTGCACCCTCAGTAAGTTTTCAGATGACACCAAGTTAGGTGCGTGTGTCGATCTGCTCGAGGGTAGGAAGGCTCTGCAGGAGGATCTGGATAGGCTGCACCGATGGGCTGAGGTCAACTGCATGAAGTTTAACAAGGCCAAGTGCCAGGTCCTGCACCTGGGGCGCAATAACCCCAAGCAGAGCTACAGGCTGGGAGAGGAGTGGTTGGAGAGCTGCCAGGCAGAGAAGGACCTGGGAGTGATGGTGGACAGTCGGCTGAATATGAGCCAGCAGTGTGCTCAGGTGGCCAAGAAGGCCAACGGCATCCTGGCTTGTATCAGAAACAGTGTGACCAGCAGGGCTAGGGAGGTGATCGTCCCCCTGTACTCGGCTCTGGTGAGGCCGCACCTCGAGTACTGTGTTCAGTTTTGGGCCCCTCGCTACAAGAAGGACATCGAGGTGCTTGAGCAGGTCCAAAGAAGGGCGACGAAGCTGGTGAGGGGCCTGGAGAACAAGTCCTACGAGGAGCGGCTGAAGGAGCTGGGCTTGTTCAGCCTGGAGAAGAGGAGGCTCAGGGGCGACCTTATCGCTCTCTACAGGTACCTTAAAGGAGGCTGTAGTGAGGTGGGGGTTGGCCTGTTCTCCCACGTGCCTGGTGACAGGACGAGGGGGAATGGGCTAAAGTTGCGCCAGGGGAGTTTTAGGTTAGATGTTAGGAAGAACTTCTTTACTGAAAGGGTTGTTAGGCACTGGAACAGGCTGCCCAGGGAGGTGGTGGAGTCACCATCCCTGGAAGTCTTCAAAAGACGTTTAGATGTAGAGCTTAGGGATATGGTTTAGTGGGGACTGTTAGTGTTAGGTTAGAGGTTGGACTCGATGATCTTGAGGTCTCTTCCAACCTAGAAATTCTGTGATTCTGTGTGATTCTGTGATCAAACCGGATGAAGACGACAGTCGTTTGGATACCGTCTGGTTCGATCCCAGACGAAGACAGCAGAGACGCTGGTGGATACCGTCCGATTGGATTCTGGACGAAGACGACTGATTCGTAAGATACTGTCCGGTTGGGTAAAGGTGCGGTTGCCAGTTTTTGTGTGTGAGAGTGTAACTGAGACTTCTAAAGTCAGCGTGGAGTTCTTTTTGTTTTCTCACCGGTTCTAATCTCCTGTCGGGGGGGCTGGGCCAGTGAAGGGAGTGATACGTGGGTGGGTGATAGGTCCTAAACCCCCTGCAAGACACTCTCACTGGGGGCAACCAAGGGCTGTGGGAATTGCCACTAGTAAAATTCCTGGATGGGTCAGATAAAATCGAAGACCAAGGACCAGAAAGGGAGCAAATTACCATATATACAACCAAAAAGTCCATTATGAATAATGATTAGAAATTGGAACAATAGGGGCCCCAGAAAAATTAAAGAGTAAATTAAAAATGATCCAGTATTTTATGATAGAATGACCAAAAGAATCCTTAAGACCCCATGTATTTTGATCCACAGAGGACGGGGTCTGTCAGGCTTTGAACATTAATAGTAAAATACCCGTGGATCTGGAAAAGAGCAAGCTGAAACATTGGAATTAGAAATTAGAGAGCAATTGATTAAGAATGAATATGTGCTACTGTTCTGTGCTGCACTTATACCTCCAGATGACAGGAGCCTCTCGGGCCCCGAGAACCAGATCAAAAACAACCTCATGGTTCAGACTTTAACCAAGGGGTCTAAGATAAGGAGGAGTGTTCACAAAGGGACAAGTTATGCGTATGTATACGAATGTTCATTGTGAGGAATGTGTTAACAATTCGTGTCCATAAAGAACAATTCTGTTTGAATCCTGTCTGCCTCTGGGTCCTGCACTGGCAATTTAATTCTTGAACCACAGATGCAGTGTGTCCCAGTCTCCCCCTCATTCTAGTCAATTTATCACATCTTCAGAAAACACTCCCTAAATTTATGAACCTGTTTGCTTTTGTTATTCCGGACTTCTATTTCTAACAGTTACAGCCTTTTTTCCTGTCTTCTTCGAGATTAACTTAACACTGCTATAGATGTGTCTGTGAATGGCTGGGGAAGAATGTTTTAATTACTCGTGAAGCGTCAAATAAGAAAGCTGTTTGTGTTTGATGTCTGGGAGTTTCAGAACAACTGATAACAACTAGTGACTGTTATGGGATACTATGTGGATCTTTGGTATCTGGCCAGGGGGCCAAGAGATTAAGAGGAAGGAAAAAGAAGCTGAAGGACGGTTGGGAGACAAGACCTGCAGAAAGTGTTCCATAAACTTGGAATGGTGCCGAGTGAGTACAAAGGTGAGAGGAAGACTACGAGCCTTCAGCATGAAAGACCCCTAGAGACCCCCAGAGGAGACTGATGCGCATGCTCCAGTAGGAGGGACTGGACCCCGGAAGCTAATTATAATAATCTATTTTTTTTAGAAGTAGTAATGAATATGTATTAGTCTAGGAGCATAAAAATCAGCTGCTTGATGTAACTGGTGTGTGTCCTGGTGGAGTGGAGACTCCCGGTGCACCCAGCGCTGTTTGCTTACCTCTATTCCTTTATATTCTTTTAATAAATCTTATTATTTTATTTAATCCTAATTTGAATCCTGAGCCATTTATAACATCATGTATATGTAACTTTTTACTAAAGCAATTTGCCGTGTTAGGCGTGCATGACTTTGGTGGGACTACCCGCCCCATGCTGCATGGAACTGAGTAAACATACCTACTTGTACTGGGTCTGGCTGGAATGTTAACTTTCCCGGCAGCAGCCCATACAGTGCCATACTCTGTACTTGTAGCTGGAACAGCAGTGTTATCACACCAGTGTTGTGTCTACTGCTGAGCAGCAGTGGCAAAGTATTGGGCCTTTCTCTAACCCTCCTAGGGGATGGGCAAAAAGTGAGGAGAGAAACATCACTAGGGCAGCTGACCTAAACCAATCAAAGGGATATTCCATACCATGTGATGTCACACTCAGCAATAAAAGGTGGAAACAGGAAGAAGAGGGGAGGGGTGGGCTCTCGTTGAGAAGACGTCGGTCCTCCTCTCAACACCGGCTGCGTGCGTTGAGGCCTTGCTTCAAGGACGTGGTCAATCATCGCTCATTTGTGGGAAGTAGAGAGTAATTTCTTTCCTCTGCACTTCCATATAGCCTTCATTTATTTTGTTTGTTTGTTTTCCTCCCTTCTTTTTATTTTCCCTTTTCCCCTCCCTTTTCCCCTTTCCCTTTTTATTTCCCCTTAGTTAAATTGTTTGGTTCATGGTAGTCTTTATTTAATTATTATAATTATTTCCCTTTAATTAAAATTATCCTTATCTCAACCCGTGAGTTGTTCTTTGCTTTACTTCTCCCCCTCCTCATCTAAAGGAGGGGGAGTGAGAGAGCGGTTGTGGGGTTTAGCTGCCCAGCACGGTAAAACCACCACAGTCCTTTTTGGCGCCCAATGTGGGGCTCGAAGGGTTGAGATAACAATAGAGTTGATTAAACGCATACAACTAACACACTTGCTTGCTAGTAACCATGCTAGTAACCATGTACATTGTCCTGTTAATAATAGCTTTGTTCATATGTCATGCAATCCGTGTCATATTCTCCTTTCTCCTATATATCCGATCCGACAAAGTGCTACAATCTGTGTTCACTTTTTTTAATTCGCTGTGCTGCCAAGCACTGACTTTGGGTTTAATCTGGAATTCAGGCTCTGCGCTGTTATCATTTGGGTCTCATGGAAACTATCTTTCAGAGAATATTCAGAACTACACTGCCTTCCTTTTCTCATCTGGACACCAGTTTATTAATAATATTAGGAATGGTACCTTTCCCTTCTTTCACAGTGGGCTAATTACAACAGTTTGGGAGTATTTTGAAGATCCATCTGTAACCCATGTATTGCTATTTCTAATTCTGAATAACAGGTTTCATTTTCTCTCTAAGATTAGTCGATTGTTTAGAAAACTTACTTGGGAATCTGTCCCGAAACAGTCTTGTGGTGAGTGGCAAGGTGTGTGGGATGATGTTAGCAGATACCTGTCACGAGTGTCTCCTCCAATAGTTTTGAACTTCACCCCTGAGCAAGTGCTAAATCCTAAAAACTTGGTAGAATGTTTGAGAGTTGTATGTCCTGACCCTGATAATGCCGGAGAACGACAGCTTGCAGCATTGTGCTGGGTCCTGGCTTATTCCTTTCAAACACTGTTTAACGTCATCCAGCAACTTGAAGAGAGGGAGGAAGTCTCTGAATCTGATGACCAAGTAACACACGCTGTGGCTGACCCAGAAGACCAACCAACTATGGTATCAGTCGCCCCCATAGTCAAGTCAAAACAATGGAAACGGAGGTCAGCTCATTTAGTAAGGGAAGAAGGCTCTCCTAAGAAGGAGGGAGAAGGGGAAATGGCAGGCACCTCTAAAGCAGAGCCATCACAAAAACAGCAGGAAGACGAGACGGAAATCATAAAGGAATCAGAAATCACTCGATCCTTATCCCTGAGTGAGATGCGAGAAATACGGAAGGATTATGGTCGACGCCCAGGTGAACACATCCTCACTTGGCTGCTCCGATGCTGGGATGCTGGGGCCAATAGCCTACAATTAGAAGGTGTCGTGGTTCCGCTCGAGTGGGCAGCCGAGCTCCACCACAGCCGCTCTCTCACTCCCCCTCCTCAAAGAGGAATGGGGAGAAAATATGTGAAAGGGGCTCAAGGATTGAGATAAGGACGAGAAAATCACGCAATAATTAGTGTAACGGGCAAACCAGACTCAGCATAAGAAGACAGATAGTAAGATTTATTGCTCATTACTAACAAGCTAGAGAAGTGAGAAACAAAGGAAAGAAACCAAAAGCACCTCCCCCCCCATCCACCCTCTTCCACCTCCTCCCCCCGAGCGGCGCAGGGGAACGGGGGAATGGGGGTTATGGTCAGTCTACAGCACTTCTTCTCTGCCGCTCCTTCTCGGTCACTCTCGTCCCCTGTGCTGTGGGGTCCCACCCAAGGGATGCAGTCCTTGACGAACTGATCCGGCGTGGGCTTCCCACAGGCAGCAGCTCTTCCAGAACTGCTCCAGATATGGGTCCGTACCACGGGGT